>NW_019154087.1:10206633-10292140 GCF_002288905.1 Enhydra lutris kenyoni | reverse complement strand
CCCTGATATGAGGGAGAGGAGATGCAACATGGGGGGTTAAGGGGGTAGGAGAAGAGTAAATGAAACAAGATGGGATTGGGAAGGAGACAAACCATAAGTGACTCTTAATCTCACAAAACAAACTGAGGGTTGATGGGGGGAGGGGGGTTGGGGGGGTGGGATTATGGACATTGGGGAGAGTATGTGCTATGGTGAGTGCTGTCAAGTGTGTAAACCTGGCGATTCACAGACCTGTACCCCTGGGGATAAAAATATATTATATGTTTATAAAAATAAAATTTAAAAAAAAATGGGCAGAGGACTTGAGTAGACATTTTTTCCAGAAAAAAAATCTGTATCAATGTTTCGCCTACTTTAGTTAATATCAGTTTTGAGATTTATCCATGTAGCTATGGATATGGCCATATTCACAATTATATACAATGCTACTACAGACACTATTGTTTATGCCTCCTGGTGAACATGCTCGTATAGAGTATACACCTAGAATGAAAAACCTGGGTCATAGAGCTTACATTTGTTCCATTTCATTAGATAATGCCAGTTTCTAAAATATTATTTTACAATGCTATTAGGAGAATGTGACTGTTACTGTAGCCTCCAATAGTCATCCCCACTTGAGATGGATGGACTCTTTAGCCAATTTGATAAAATATCTAAAATATTAGTTTACAATGCTATTAGCAGAATGTGACTGTTACTGTAGCCTCCAATAGTCATCCCCACTTGAGATGGTTGGACTCTTTAGCCAATTTGATAAGGATAAAATGGCAGCATGCAATTTCATTTTATTTTGTATCCTTTGTTATTAGCAAAACTAAACATTTTTTCATATGATTATTTGTGTTTTTTCCTCTGTGAAATGTCTGTACATGTCTCTTGCGAGGTTTTTTTTTGCAAATATATATTCTAAATATCTTTTGGTGGTTTTATGTGTTGTATATATCTTTTCTGACTGTAGGAATTGCTTTTTATTCTTTTTTGTTTATGGTATTTCTTTATCTATGAACTTATTTAGAGAGAGAGGATGCACGAGCAGAGGGTGGGGCAGAGGGAGAGGGAGACAAAGAATCTCAAGCGGGCTCCATGCTGAGCGTGGAACCCACTGAGATCATGACCTGAGCAGAAATCAAGAATCAGATGCTTAATTGACTGAGCCACCCAGGTGCCCCTGTTAATGGTATATTTTGATAAACAGATACTCCTAATTTTAACATAACTAAATTTATCAATTATTTCCTTTTTAGACTGTATTTGTGTATGTTTGTTAAGAAATTCCTCCTACCCTGAAGTCCTAAAGATATTCTCCTTATATGTCCTTCTAAAAGTTGTACCATCTTGCCTTTTATATTTTAGTTTTCTTCTACTTGAAAGCTGTTATTATGTATTACAAGATGTAGAAAATCAATCAAAACTTTTTGTAGATGGGCACCTGAGTGGCTCAGTTGGTTAAAAGACTGCCTTTGGCTCAGGTCATGATCCTGGAGTCCTGGGATCAAGTTCCACATCAGGCTCCCTGCTTAGCAGGGAGTCTGCTTCTCCTTCTGACCTCTCTCCTCTCATGCTCTCTCTCTCTTGTTCTCTCTCTCTTTCCCAAATAAATAAAAAAAAAATCTTTAAAAAAGAAAAAAGACCCTAACTTTAAAAAAAAAAAAAACTTTTTGTAGATATAACCAATTTTCCAAGTGCTATGGGTAATTTCTTCAGTGTTCTGAATATATTGAATTTCTATAGATGATTAAGGCTGCTTCTGGCCTTTCTACTCCCCTGCCATCTTCTCCCCGTACCTGTTCACTAGTTTGTCTACCCTGTGTCTACACTACACCATTTTAACGGCCATACTTGTACATAAAACACCATACCTGGTACAGCAAGTAGCCTTTCCTTGGTTCTTTAGAAGTGTCTTGCTATTCTTGGACCTTTGCTACTCCACATTATATTTTAGAATTCCTACTGGGTTTAGGACTGGAATTGTACTGACTTTAAAGATCACTTTGATCTTGATATCACTGTCTTTATCATCGCTAGGACAGTTTCAAGTCATCTTGAAACAGTTTCCATGTATATTTCCAGGTTCATGTTTACTTCCTTCTAGGTTAAGATAGAGCGTTTTCTTTGTATCTCTGTAGGATGTCTCCAGAAGTCTTGTACAACCCAGAATTATTCATTTCTGTAGCTTTGGAATAGTGAGAGGTTTTTGTTTTATTTCTTGTGCTGTATCTGATGTTTCTGTTAGGTGTATAACCGCAGCACAAAGAGATAGTTATTATTAATCAGCATTTTATGAACAAAAACACTGAGAATCAGAAAGGAAAGGGAAATTATTATTAAACCTATGTTCTGTTCTAGGCATTCAACCAGGAACACTACACATTTTCCACTTCACATATATTAACCCTCCTTAAACACTGTAGAGGGGACATTTTTGTTCTCATTTTATAGTCTAAAAAAACTGAGGCTCATATAGCTGAGCAAATTTTCAGTAGGATCAGGAAATGGAAGAGAGGGAAGGAAAAAGAAAAGGAGTAAAGGTGGGGAGAGGCAGGAGAAGATGGAGGATGGCAAGTAAGAGAAAGAAAGGGGGAGCATTATAGGAAGCCAAGAGCGGCACAAGAGAAAGCAGCTCAGTTCCCCATAACCCCTGGGCCTTACTCCTCAGCACCCATCTACTTAGGGCATAAGAAACAGGAAAATTGGCTATATCTATAATGTCTCTGCAACCTCCTCTTCCCTGAGACCTTCACTAGTTTTACCAAAATACATGCCTTCTTAAAACACTATTCATTTGTAAGTTTGAAATCATTTTCAAATAGAAAGTTAAAAAGAATGTCACTTTTAGTAGAGAAGAACATCATCTGCAAAGAATTGTCAGCCCCCTGAAACTTGTCAGTCCCTCTAATTATAAGCAGGGCTGGCCCTCCTTGCCTTCTGCCTATGACCTCAGGTGGTCCCCTGGTTGTCACAGAAATAACTGTGGCATCCTGCCTGGACGTGACTTTTCTGGGCCCTTCCACGGGGGCTCTTTAATTTTCCCTCCATATTCTCAGTCTCCCCTATTCAAATAAGCCCCTCTGTGTCTCAAACCCAGAAGGCTCTCTTGTCTGTCAGGGAAATGATCATGTAAATCAGTTTGTGATAGCCTTAATGCATGTCTTCTTTAATAAAAGACTTATAGAAAAATAACAGGAAGTAAAGGAACCAAGAAATATTGCAAGTAAATTGGTCTTTCGCCATGCCCAAACCATAGCACAGCCACAGCTGTCTACTCTCCCTTCTGCAAAAGCCTGGCTTGCTAGAGTGATAAACAGATATGAGGCAGAAGAAAGCAATAGAGAACTTTTAACATGACAGCACAAGCATTATGCTAAAAATTGAGCAATCTTAGCAGACTTTGGTAAAGCAAAAAAGGCAGACAAAGGCTCTGCCAACATAATAAAGCATTAGGGTCGTGTGCTAAGACACAGTTTGTGTTAGCAGAACAGCTTATTTCCCTTGTATGTCACCCTGAAGTTGAGCCAGGAAGCTGTCTCTTTCTTTGTTCTCCCCTTCTACTTGTCACGTCTGAAGCACCCTCATCCCAGATGCGCCAGGGAAAAACCAAGACGAACTGAACTACTGACGTCTCCAACCAAAGCTTGAGAGGATGAAGAAGCAGAACTTTATGAGTGTGTGTGCATACAGGGCAAGGTGGGGCAGGTGGATGAAAACCCACAGGGCTGCTGGTGGGGAGGAGAAAGCAGCCCCACCCATGGTGCGGATAGCTAGGAAAGAAACAAAACGGCTCAGTCATTAAGTGTCTGCCTTTGGCTCAGGCTCAGGTCATGATCCCAGTATCCTGGGATCACCCAGCATTCCCACATTGCTTCTCCCTCTTCCACTTCCTCTGCTTGTGTTCTCTCGTGCGTGCTGTCTCTCTCCATCAATAAAATATTAAAAAAAAAAAAAAAGGAACAGAAAGAAACAAAGAACTGTCTCATACCCCTTCCTGCTTCTCCATGACGTGCCTGGTTATTCAATTGTGAGAGTTTTTGATAATGGACTAAATTTTTTCACCCTCCTGAACACTGAAGGCATAGCTAAGGGGTTACATAAACAAACATTTCCTTTGTAGATGACATAAGCAGGTCACCATTGCTTCATGGTGCTACCAAGAGGAAAGATTTCATCTCACTGTTTTGCTTTTATAAGATAAGGCTGGAAATAATTTTCTACTTATTTTCCCTCAATTTTTTTCTGCCACTTCCAGATCAATAAAATGAATGACGATGGCTCGCAAATTTCTTACAGGAGATTACATCAGGTGGCATCTTATGAACGACCTCATTCTCAAGAAGTGAACCTTCACCTTTGTGCTTCACCTGCCCACTCGATTCATGTTTGCTCATCATTCAGTCATTCATTCAATCGATACTCTGCCCTGCGTCATGCTCTGTGCCGGGGTCATGTCCAAAGTCTCTCTCAGTTCAGTGTTTCAGAAACTGGCATAGGCTAATATTTGTTCAAATTAACTTCAGAAAAAAGGAATATAAGCTGAGTTCTGTGTGCTATTATTGTTTCGCTACAGATAAACTCTTACAGTCTAAACTAAAACTGATGAAAATGACTTCTATAATTTGGTAGTGTTTATTCTACATTTCATCATTTCCCATTCCCAGCTCTCTGTTTTTGTAAATCTCGTACTATTATTATTATTAGAGAAAAATCCTACTGATATCTCATATCACAACCAAAAAGGTTTTTTACCCTCCCCCGTTCATTCTAGAGGTCCTCACACATTCATGTGATTAAGAATGCCCTATGAGTTTTCATCTGTCTTATGAAAGCAACTCAGTAGCAACAACTAAACACATTTTGAATTTTGAAAGTTGACTCAAGAATAACAGTAGATGGTAACTCATAGAAACAGCAAAATTAAGAGCAGCATTTCTAAGTAACTATATAGAATTTAAAAAAAAATTCTGACTATAATAATAAGTGAATCTGTTTACATAAGGATATGGATATACTCATAGGATCAAGGCAAAAATTGAAGAAACAGGCTCAGAAAAAAAAAAAAATCGGAAGCTAGGCAGTTTAAGAGAGTCACAGCAGCAGGAAAGAACTGACAGTCACCTGTTAGGACAAATCCATTCCAGGTACCCTTAGAACTTTTTGCCTCTGCTCATAATTCATGTTTGGGGCAGGGGCTGGAGAGTGAGGACTGTCCAACTGCTTCAGTGGAGTCCCTTAAATAACGTTCGCCAGACGGATTCCAGTGTGGCATGAGCAGAGTATTCATTCCCCACAGCTGCTATAACCAACCACCACAAATGGAGTGGGTAGCATAAATCCATTCTCTCTCAGTCTCTCAGTCCTGGAGGCCAAAGTCCAACATCAGCTTCAATAGGTTGAAAGCAAGATCTAGGCAGAGTCACACTCCCTCTGTAGAGAATCGATCCCTGCCCCTCCACGTATCAGCATTCCTGGGCTTCTAATCACTACACTTCAATCTCTGCCTCCACTGCCACATCACCTTCCCTTATTAAATCCCCCCTTGCCTCCTTCTCATAAGGAAACATGTGACTGCATTTAGGATAACCCAGACTAAACTGCCATCTCAAGAACCTTAATTTATTCCCATGGACAAAGTCTTTTTTTGCCATAAGGTAACAATCACAGGATCCAGAGATTAGAACCTGGATATCTTGGGAGGGACATTTTTTTAGCCTACCACAGGGGAAGAGTGTGGCCCTTGGCATCAAAAGACTAGAATAACCAAAAACTGGAAACAGTCAAGATTTCCTTCAATAGGACAGTGGATAAACTGTGGTACATCCTTACAACGAAATATTTTCCACAGTAAAAAGAAATGAGCTCTTAAGCCACAAAATCATATTGAGGAAACCTAAATGTAAATTCCTAAGGGAAAGAATCCAGTCTGAAAAGGCTACATGGTATATAATTCTAACAGTTGGACATTCTAGGAAAGGCAAAACTATATAGATAGCTAAATAGTCATTGGCTGCCAGGGGCTCAGTGGAAGGAGTATGGAATTTGGAGAGATAAATTAGTTAAAGCACAATAGTTCTTTTTTTAATTTTTTATTAAGATTTTTTATTATTAATATATAACATATTATTTGTTTCTTGGGCACAGGTCTATGATTCAACAGTCTTACACAATACACAGTGTTCAACACAGCACAATGGTTTGTCTCACTCTCTGGTTTCTTCTTATTTCATATTTTCCTCTCTTCCTCTATAATCCTCTGCCTTGTTTCTCAAATTCCACGTATCAGTGAGATCATATAATAATTGTCTTTTTCTGATTGACTTATTTCACTTAGCATAATACCCTCTAGTTCCATCCATGTCATTGCAAATGGCAAGATTTCCCTTTTTGATGGCCACATAATATTCCTCTCTCTCTCTCTCTCTCTCTCTCTCTCTCTCTTTCTCTCTGTGTGTGTGTGTGTGTATGTATCACATCTTCTTTATCCATTCATCTGTCTATGGAAATCTGGGCTCTTTCCATAGTTTGGCCCCAAAGACACAAATGTAGCAATCCAAAGAGGCACCTGTACCCCAATGCTTATAGCAGCGATGTCCACATTAGCACAAAAGATTTTTAGAGCAGTAAAATTATCCTGTATGACACAATAATGGTGGATACATGATATTATACATTTATCAAAACCCACTGATAGGCACCTGGATGACTCAGTTATTTAGTGTCCAACTCCTGATTTCAGCTCAGGTCATAATCTCAAGTCATGAGATCGAACCTTGTGATGGCTCCATATTGGGCCTGGAGGCTGCTTAAGATTCTCTCTCTCCCTCTTTCTCTGCCCCTGCCCCCAGCTCTCTCTCTCTCTCTGTCTCTCTCTCTCTCCATCAAAACAAAGAAAAACCTCACTGAACTGTGCAACACTGAGTAAACTGTAGTGTAAACTCTGAACGTCAGTTAATAATGATATATTAATATCAGTTCAATTGTAATGAATGTACCACACGAATGCAACATGTTACTATTAAACAGCTGGGGGAGAGCAAGGGGAGGTATAATATATGGGAACCCTTTGTACTTTTTGTTCAGTTTTTCTGTAAACCTAAACCTAAAACTGCTGTTTCTTTTTTAAATTAATTTTTTAAAAATGTATACTGAACAACAGTAATAACAATAAAAATAATAGTAGTAGTAGCACTAGTAATAGTAGTAGTGGCAGTAGTAGTAGTAATAGTAAACAGAGTCTTAAAGTCAAATCATTACAACAGCCCATCCAAGTCTTTCCCCAAGTCCTGATGGGACAGTGGATAAATCAGTGATTTTGTCATTGAATGTCATGAGAACAAAGATATTTTTTAATAACCACAGACTATAAATATCTAAAAGAATTATTTATAAAATATAAAAGCATTTAAATAGCAAACAAACTGCCTTCTCACAAGCCTCATCTCATCCTCTAAAACAGAATGTATTCCAGTAATAAAACTCATGCAAATAACACATCCTTTCCCTTTCACAGCCCACCGCTTAGAGAAGCAGTAAAAATAAGAAGAGACTTAAAGATGTGAATGCAAGATCTGAAACCACAAAATCTACATGGCAATAGGCTCCTTAACACAAATCTGGGCAAAGACTTTTTTGGATTTGACACCAAAGTACAGAAAACAAAAGCAAAAATAAACACATGGAACTGCATCAAACTAAAAACTTCTGCATAGCAAAGAAAACCACCAACAAAATGAAAAGGCAACATAATGAATGGGAGAAAAGATCTGCAAATCATATATCTGATAAGGGATTCATGCACAAAATATATCAAGAACTCATACAGCTCAAGAGCAAAAACAAATAATCTGATTAAAAATGGGCAGAGTATCTAAATAGACATTTTCCAAAGAAGACATACAAATGGCCAACAAATACACAAGAAGGTGCTCAATCAACATGACTAATCATCAGGGAAATGCAAATCAAAACTACAATGAGATATCATCTCACACCTATTGGAATGGTTATCATCAAAATGACAAAAAAATAGTGTTGGAGAAAATGCAACCCTCATGCACTGTGTGTGGGAATGCAAATTGGTACAACCACTATGGAAAACAATATAGAGGTTCCTCAAAAAAATTAAAGATAGAACTACCAAATGATCTAGCAATTCTACTACTGGTTATCTGACAAAAATGAAAAGACTAGTTCAAAAAAGTATGTGCACCCCATATTAATTGCAGTATTATTGCTAACAATAGCCAAGATATGAAAAAAACCTCAATGTCCATCAACAGATGAACAGATAAAGAATGTGATGGGTATGTGTGCAACGAAATATTACCCAGCCATAAAAAATATCAAATCTTGTCATTTATGACAACATAGATGGACCTTGAGGACATTGGTCTAAATAAATAAGTCATACAGAAAAAGGTAAATGCCATATGACCTCAATTATATGCAGAATCTAAAAAACAAACAAAAAATGATCTCATGGATATAGAAAACAGATTGGTGGTTGCCTGAGATGGGGATTGGGGTGGGCAAAATGGGTGAAGAAGGTCAAAAGGTACAAATTTCTATTATAAAATAAATAAGCTATGGAGATATAATATACAGCACAGTAACTGTAGTTAATAATACTGTGTTGTGGGGCACCTGGGTGGCTCAGTGGGTTAAGCCTCTGCCTTCAGCTCAGGTCATGATCTCAGGGTCCTGGGATGAAGACCCACATCAGGCTCTCTGCTTGGCAGGGAGCCTGCTTCTCCCTCTCTCTCTGACTGCCTTTCTGCCTACTTGTGATCTCTGTCTCTGTCAAATAAATAAATAAAATCTTTAAAAAATAATAATAATACTGTGTTGCATATTTGCAAATAACTAGGAGAGTGGATATTGAAATTTCTCACCATAAGGAAAAAAATTCATTACTATGTATAACAGATATCAACTAGACTTGATATCAACTAGACTTAACTGTGGTGATCATTTTGTGATATATACAAATATGAAACCATTATGTTGTATACCTGTCATTAATACAATGTTATGTCAATTTTACCTTAATTAAAACAAAAATAAGACATAATGCCAAAAGGGAGACAAAAACAACAGATGAGATAATGGATTAAAAAAAATGCACTTGAAAAATTTACAAATTGTACCCTCATTTCCAAAGTTCATTGTCCTTTAAAAATCCACCTGCCCCATTCCAATATCAGAGGACTGAAGGAAAAAAAATTAGCCTTTCAGTTTGCACATGAATCTCTAACCTGGAAATGCATGAACAGGAATATGACGTTGCATTACATAACTGACTCATTCCCACTGATGGACCACTCTGACAGCGTCTCATCAGAAGCCAGAGAAGATGGGAAGAAAGAGTTACTGAAAGCCACCAGAAAATAAATTCTTGAAAGTAGGATAATCCTATTCAGTAAAAATTGATTGAGTAAATCATTTCTAACGATTGAGTTGACCTGGCACATTTGTGTTACTGAAATTTTAGCAAATGCTACTTCTAGGTCTCCAACATGCTCACTTCCTTTAAAACTATATTACATTTCCATATGCATGGGAAAACTGTTACATCAATCATTTATGTGGCCTCTGAGTTATACTTTGCCAATCAGAAAACAATATTAGTCATTAAGGAGCATTTTCAAAGGGATAATAAGTTCCCCAAAACTAATCCCAAAGGGAATATTCATTTTGACCTTCTCTATACAAAGTGTTTTATGTACAGTGAGATCCAGCACATTTCCTCCACAGTCCAGGCCAGGTTTAAATCTGAGTGGTTACATTCTGCTATTTCATTAAAATCCTGCCAATTCAAATGAAGTAGCACTTTCTCAAGGGATGAAAAACAAGTACAGGGTTCCTACAGAAGATTATTTTGACATTTTATCTCCTGTGCCTGCATGTGTTATGAAGAATACATTTTCAGAATCACATACCCAAGAAATGTTATTTTCAGTTCTCTCTTTTAATTCTCTGGAGTTATTATGTGCTTCTTTTGAAGCCTGGCTCCCCCTTTGATCTGCCTCACTCATAGACAGATGCAAGAACCACTCTCCCTAATTCCACCACTTGCCCCAGAGACACAACTAATCAACCTCTTCATTATTTTGCATTTCACTCCATGTCAATCGATAGATACCTATTTCTAAAACTATCATTTCCCATTGTAATTGTTCCAGTATACCTAAGAATGTCTGAAATGCAAGGCCAAAAAAAAAAAAATTCCTTCTACATGCTTTATTAGTAAACACCAGATTACATATTTCAAATGCTATATGTCACTTGTTTATGAACATGGAGATTTCCTGGACCATCATCAACTTTGAAAGCCTGGCCACCTCAAGTACAGGCAAAAATGAGAGAAGGTGCTGCTTTGTGATTCTAGACGCAGCTATGATATTGCTGGATGCCCTGACTCTGGTTCTCTCCATAGCAGTAAGTAAATAGCAGTGAACTAGAAAAAAGATACAAGTGAAGGTTGTTTCTCTTCGCTCTGGATTAGTAATAATACTTAATCAGCCCGATTAGGGGAATACTGAGCTTCATTCTACAGATCCGGCTCTCTGCACTGAGAGAGAAATGCATTTCTTGCTTCACTTTCTCTATTACTACAATTCTAGTGTTTGGTTTTGCCCCTATGCAAAGTATCTGGGGTGCCAGCACTTACCGACTGATTTTCTGCAGAAGGCTCTGCTGACAATATTATTCCACATTCAAAAGTATTCATTGTCTACTTCGTGCCTGTTCTAGACAGTAAGGATAGACCAGTAAACAAAACAGACAGACCTATCTTTCATCCAATATGTTCTGAAATTTCGATACTTCTTGATTCCCACATTATTGCTTCTTTCACAGTCTTCCCTAAACCTGTCCTATATCTGCACTCTATCTCCCAGCTAAATTCCTCCCTTTCACTGTGGAAAGGTGACTGGGTTTAAACTCTTTTTAGCAGGGATTTGGAGGTTTGTAATTGACACTGTTCTAACAGAGATTCCCGATTTAAATGATCAAATTTCACTACATGGATTAGGCCGTCTTTCCCTAATTTAAAGAATGGTAGTAATCCCCATGATTTAGTTTTCTTTCCATCTTCATATAGTTAGGGTTAGCGATGCTTAAATTGGAATATAGATTTGGCGTGAGGGAAGGGAGAATTATACAAGATATCTAATCCTAGGGGCACCTGGGTGGCTCAGGTCATGATCTCAGGTCCTGAGGTTAAGCCCCACATCGGGCTCTTTGCTCAGCAGGGAGCCTGCTTCCCCACCACCACCCCCCCGCCTGGTTCTCTGCCAACTTGTCATCTCTGTCTGTTAAATAAATAAATCTTTTTTAAAAAGGAGCTTTCTAATCCTTGCTATTTTTGCCATCATCAATACTGCCAGGTATTGTAACACACAATTTCTCTCATTTGTTAAGACTTAGGACATTCTGATTTACACTTTCATGTAAAAGATAACACACAGCTTTGAAGAGGGACTACTGTTAAAATCAAACTACCAATAGTTTGATACCACTTTAAACTGACAAAAAAACAAACAAAAAACAAAAACAAAACAAACGAGGGGTGCCTGGGTGTCTCAGTGGGTTAAGCTTCTGCCTTCAGCTCAGGTCATGATCCTGGGGTCCTGGAATCGAGCCCCATATTGGACTTCCTGCTCGGCGGGAAACCTGCTTCTCCCTCTCCTACACCTCCTGCTAGCATTCCCTCTCTCGCTGTGTGCCTCTCTGTCAAATAAATAAATAAAATCTTTAAAAAAAAAAACAAATAAACGAAAACAGCCCAATTGTCCATCTGCCTTAGATACATGAATAAATTGTGGTTTTATACAATAGAATACTATACAGCAATGAGAATGAACAACTACAAGCATACTCCACAATATAGATCAATTTTACACACAGAATATTGAGCAACAGAAGTCAGAGCCAAAAAGAGCATATACTGCAACTATTCCCTTTACATAAAGTTCAAATATTGACAGAACTCATCTTCAGTATTAGAAGATAGAACAGTGACTTACCCATGGTGGGGGCAGGGGCATAACTACAAAGGTATGAGGGAAGTTTCAGGGCTGCTGATTAGATTCTGCTTCTTGAACTGAGAACTGGTTACACAGATGTGTTCTTTTCCTGAAAAATCATTGATATATAGGGACGCCTGGGTGGCTCAGTTGGTTAAGCGGCTGCCTTCGGCTCAGGTCATGATCCCAGCGTCCTGGGATCAAGTCCTACATCGGGCTCCTTGCTCGACGGGGAGCCTTCTTCTCCCTCTGCCTCTGCCTACCACTCTGTCTGCCTGTGCTCATGCTCTCTCTCTCTCTCTCTAACAAATAAATAAATAAAATCTTAAAAAAAAAATCATTGATATATAAACTTTAAAACATGCATTTTCCCACATACATTTTATATTTCAATAAAATTTATAAAAATAAATTTTTTAAAATTTTTGTCAGTTAATCATCATTTTAAAGAACCTAAACAGATTTTCTAATCTAAGGTGATATAATGATCAGTCATAAGTGAGAAACAACAGATGCTACTTTAACGATCTCTGACAACATGACCCAAATACCAGGGGACATCTACCTCAGTGAAAATTCTTTTCCCTCTCAGGTCAACAAGGAAGTTATTTTTAAAAGCCCTTGGGAAGTTCTTCCTCTACCCCTCAGGTGGGAAGGCTCAGAGAAGGGAGGCATCTCTACAGCCACCCTCTTGGCCCTAATGGAATTCTTAAAAGTTGGAGACCCCATAGAAGTGGACAAAGGCTGTGGCTACCAACAGGACAGGGAAAATCTGATGAGACCGGAATCCTAGGTCTAATTTTCCAGGAAAGAATATGGTCGGGAATTCAAGCAGCATAAAGGCCAGCTCCGGTGATATACATACATCACAGCCATAAGGAAGAACCAGCCCATCTGGCCCACTGTGGTGGCCTTGACAAAGCCCTCAGCGATAGTTAAGTGCATGGTGGGCTCAACACTGCTCAAGCCAAGTCCCAGGAACACTCCTGCCCTTGTCTGCTGGTGTCTAGGAGCGGCAAACCAGTCCCACTGTGCTACAGTGATGGCAGAAATGTCCAGGACACAGATAACAGAGAGGCGGATGAGACACGGCTGTGGGGAGCAGGAGAAGGAGTCATAGAGCCAGGAGACAAAGCTCCCCATCATCAGCAGAGCAATCCCTGAATAATACAGTTTGGAAAAAAAAGTCAGAGAGGCTTTTTCTGAATGACAACAGATGGTGTGAGAGAGCTAGGAGAAGCTGAAGCAGAGCACAGCACCCACAAAGAACATCCCCAAAATCGCCTTCTCCTGTAGAAGGGCCTTGAAGTACACACTTGGTCTGAGCATGGTCAAGATTCCCAAAAAGAGAAAGCACAAAACCAAGCAGATGGATCCAGATAATGCCAGTTTGTGTATGGATGTGGGAAATGCTCTTGAAGCAAGCCCGGAAGCAGAGCCTCGGTGGTCTAGGGTCATGTAGCAAGTAGTCATTGTCCTTCAGCCAGTCAGGGAATATGCGTCATATGGGGTGACCCTTGGCGTCCCTCCCAGAGCTTCTACACAAACTCCTCCAATTTCCCATGGCATGGTGGGCTTGCAGTGGAAGTACCAGTACCCACCCATCCACCCCTTCTTCCTGGGACAGGGGCATGCTTGCTCTTCTTCAGCGACCATGGGCAGGTTCCGCTGGGGGCCGCAGTCCCCTATGCCACATCCCTCAGCCCTGGAGGTGGCCTGCGGCTGAACAGCCGCAGATCTTTAGCGCCTTCCCCTACAACAGTGAAATTAAACCTTACCTAATGACTGACAATCAGTGACTATAAAGAAAGTCATCTACCAAAGCCTTTATAGTAATAGTCAAGAAAACAGAAAAGTTGAATGGTGTGAAAATCAATGTAAAAGTGGAAGCAATTTTCTCTGCATTTTTATATTTGAGAACCAGTTTTAAAATTTATAGATTAATCATTTAAGTAGCTGTATGTATTATAATGGCATCGACCATCAGACTCAGATTATCTATCACACATTGCCCATTCATTCTAACATTAAAAATAAATTTGAAGAATGACAGTTTTGGTATGTAATATTATGAATGAAAAGTTAATCAAATTCTAAAGCTAAAATTAAAAAAAAAAAAAAAAAGGCTTTCAGAACATTGCTAGGTACAAAAAGAAGGGACCAGAAGAACAGAGTGGGAGAAGAGATGAGAATAAAGCAGAAGACACCAGGATTCTAGCACTGTGAGAGCCTGTGGTCACCTCATCTCTGGCCTCATTTCTCCTTCCACCAAGGGCACTTTATGTTCCAAATCTGCCTCAGCAATTTCATTTTCCCGAACTCATTATGATCTTTGATGTCAAGTGGCCCCTCTTCATTGCATGTATCCCTCACTCCTAGCGACCTGACAAACATTCACTCTAAATTCTGACTCCACAGAAGCTTTTTCCAAACCCCCCACTTTTCCCCTCTAACTTTGCTGGAATGCACAACTCTTCCTTCCATGCCCACACACTACACTGTCTTCCCCACATTGTCACAGCCCCTTTATATACCTATACAGTTATTTTTATACTTGTTTTGTCCCCAGGTCATTTGAGTGTTAGAGTAATAGCTTGCAGGCACCTCGGACTCATCTTTGCAGCCATGACCATGGAACACAGTGTCCATGTGGGTTACTACACCCCAGACACCGTGTTCAGCGAAGATTTCTCGAATTCACGAACCGGTTATCAGAATACTGTTCAACTGAAAATCTAACACGCTCAGATTAAATCTACTACGCCAGAGAACATGAATTTAGTAAGATTTAGAGCAAAGTTTTAAACTGTGGGTTTTTAAGACCTCATTCCAGTGGTGAGTGTTAAGGAGTTCTTTCTGCCACACAACCATCAATTAAGGATGGTAAGTAAAAGGGGGTTGAATCTTCCCAAGGAGTTTAATAGCATCGAAATGTATAGCTTAAGAGATTTGAAACACATCATAGAATATAAGGAAACAGCTCTGAGTTCCCTGAAGTTCCCTGAACAGTCCAAGCATGTAGGTTAGAACCAAAAAACACCTAATGTTTTTTTCTCTTTTAAGCCTATTTCACAATCCAAATCTTTGACCCAACCCACAATCTTTTTTTTTTTTTTAAAGATTTTTATTTATTTATTTGAGAGAGAGGGAGAGAGAATGAGCTGGGAGAGGGGCAGAGACCGAGGAAGACACAGGCTCCCCACTGAGCAGAGAGCCCAATATGGGGCTGGGTTTCAGGACCCTGGGATCATGACCTGAGCTGAAGGCAGACACACTTTATCGATTGAGCCACCCAGCTGCCCCCAGACAATCATTCTTTTAAGTTTAAAGTATAACAGTGTGTTCTTAACAAAGGTATGATGTTGTTTTCATTTGCCCTTTTTATAGTTTCTTAAGTCAAAACCTGCAGGGTTTGCTTGGAATCCTTTTTTTCTGATACAGGCATTTTGGAACATTAAATTTCCTCCAAAGTACAACTTTACTATTTTTGTTTAACATAAACAAGTTTTATTTTCTTATTTGCATTTTTTTTTACTTATTTTAATGTTGATGGGTGTCAACATCTTTATTTTTATTGTGTTGTTTGTCACCATACAAAGTACAACTTTAAATACTGCCCACAAGTGATGCTATATTGGATTTCCATCAAAAGTGTATTATTGGGGCGCCTGGGTGGCTCAGTGGGTTAAGCCTCTGCCTTCGGCTCAGGTCATGATCCCAGGGTCCTGGGCTCAAGCCCCACATGGGGCTCTCTGCTCATCAGGGAGCCTGCTTCCCCCTCTCTCTCTGCCTGCCTCTCTGCCTACTTGTGATCTCTGTCTGTCAAATAAATAAATAAAATCTTTAAATTAAAAAAAAGTGTATTATTTTGGTTTCCAATATGAGGAGATTTTTCAGATATCTTTCTGTGAGTGATTATTGATTAATTCCACTATGGTTAGAGAATATACTTGGGATGACTTGGGTGTTTTTAAATATATTGAGACTTGAATTATGACCCACTGTATAATCTATCTTGATAACTGTTCCTTGTTACTTGACAAGGATGTATTTTCTAGTGTTAATTTGAGTGTTCGATCAATGTCCCATTAGGTCAAGTTAGTTGATAAAATGATTTAAGTGGTTTGTTTCCATGCTACTTTTCTATTCTAGCAATTACTGAAACACGGATACTGAAATCTACAACTGTAATTATTGTGTTATCTATTTCTCCTTGGATTCATCAGTTTCTTGCTTCATATATTTTGAAGCTCTGTTAGTAGCTGCATAAACATTTAGGATTGTTACATCTTCATGATGAATTGATACCTTTAGCATTCTGAAAAGGCCCTCTTTATCTGTGATAATAGTTTAATCTTAAATCTACTTTATCTGATAGGAATATAGCAGTCTAGCTTTCTTTGGATCAGAGTTAGAATGGTTTCTCTATCTCATCCTTAAGTCTTAATCTATTTTTGTCTATATATTTCAAATGGGTTTCTTATACACAGTGTACAGTTGGGTCTTTAATTTTTCCAATCTGACAAATTTGCCTTAAATTGACAGGCTCAGACCACCTATACTTAAAATGATTAGCAATATGTTTGAATTTAAATCTTTCATCTTGCAATTTGTTTTCTTTTTTTTTTATAAACATATAATATATTTTTATCCCCAGGGGTACAGGTCTGTGAATCGCCAGGTTTACACACTTCACAGCACTCACCATAGCACATACCGTCCCCAATGTCCATAACCCAACCTCCCTTCTCCCAACCCCCCTCCCCCCAGCAACCCTCAGTTTGTTTTGTGAGATTAAAAATCACTTATGGTTTGTCTCCCTCCCAATCCCATCTTGTTTCATTTATTCTTCTCCTATGCCCTTAACCCCACATGTTGCATCTCCACTTCCTCATATCAGGGAGATCATATGATAGTTGTCTTTCTCTGGTTGACTTATTTCGCTAAGCATGATACCCTCTAGTTCCAACCACGTCGTTGCAAATGGCAAGATTTCATTTCTTTTGATGACTGCATAGTATTCCATTGTGTATATATACCACATCTTCTTTATCCATTCATCTGTTGATGGACATCTAGGTTCTTTCCACAGTTTGGCTATTGTAGACATTGCTGCTATAAACATTCAGGTGCACGTGCCCCTTCAGATCACTACATTTGTATTTTTAGGGTAAATGCCCAGTAGTGCAATTGCTGGGTCATAGGGTAGTTCTATTTTCAACATTTTGAGGAACCTCCATGCTGTTTTCCAGAGTGGTTGCACCAGCTTGCATTCCCACCAACAGTGTAGGAGGGTTCCCCTTTCTCTGCATCCTAGGAACATTGCCAAAGGCAAGGGAAGTAAGGGCAAAAATGAACTATTGGGATTTCATCAAAATCAAAAGCTTTTGCACAGCAAAGGAAACAGTTAACAAAACCAAAAGACAACTGACAGAATGGGAGAAGATATTTGCAAACGACATATCAGATAAAGGGCTAGCGTCCAAAATCTATAAAGAACTTAGCAAACTCAACACCCAAAGAACAAATAATCCAATCAAGAAATGGGCAGAAGACATGAACAGACATTTCTGCAAAGAAGACATCCAGATGGCCAACAGACACATGAAAAAGTGCTCCATATCACTCGGCATCAGGGAAATACAAATCAAAACCACAATGAGATATCACCTCACACCAGTCAGAATGGCTAAAATTAACAAGTCAGGAAATGACAGATGCTGCAATTTGTTTTCTATTTGTATCATCAAGTCTGCCTCCAAGAGATCCTATCCCACCACATGTATGCTAAGAATCTTATAATAATATACTCCTATTTCTCTGTTCTTGGGTTTTTGCTTTGTTGCCATACAATTTCCTTCTACATATGTTATAAAACCCCAAAACACATATATACTTTTGCTTTAAACAGTCAATTATCCTTTAGAGAGATTTTAAATAACAAGAAAAAACTATGTTTACCCACATGGTTACTATTTCCAGTGCCCTTCATTTATTTGTGTAGCTCCAAATTTCCATCTGGTATCATTTTCCCTATGCCTCAAAGATTTTCATTAACATTTTTATACTGAAGATCTACTACTAATGAATTCTTTCAGTTTTTGTATGTTTGAAAAGGTACTTGTTCTCATTTTTGGAAGGTATTTTCACAAGTACCTAAATCTAGGTTGGCAGTATTTTCTTTCAATCTTTCCAGTTTTACTCCACTTCTAGCTTGCATTGTTTCTGATGAAAAATTCTCTATGAATTTTATCTTTATTTATTTGTACATAAGGAGTCTTTTTTTCTGGCTACTTTTTTAAGGTTCTTCTATTAATCATCATTTTTAAGCAACTGGATTCTAATGTGTCTTGGTGTGATTTCCTTTATGTATCTTTTGCTGGGGGCTGAGCATCTCAGATCTCAATTCAGGTTCCACCTGGGGGAACTTTCCCTTGTTTCCTACCTCTTGAGGATTACTGTTTCTTGTTTCAAAGTTTTGTATCTTAACTTACTGTATATGTTTCAAATTGTATTAAAACCAATTTTTGAACATCACTTTCTCATATATTTTTTCCTGTTAGTTGTTTTAGGGAAAAAGGTAAATCTAGTCCCTGCTACCCCATCTGATTGGAAGCAGAAGTCCCACCTTTATGGTTTATAGCAGCATAATGAAATGTCATTTTAATTCACATTTTTCAAATTAAAAATGAGCTTGAGTATCTCTTCATATGTATGGTGGCCTTTTTGTTTCCTTCTCTGTAAATTGACTATTTGTATCTTTTGCTCATTATTCTTTTGTTTTCTGGGAACTTATTTTTCAGCTTCTTGAATATTTTAGATATTCATTTTTAATCAATTTTATATATCCAAAACATTCCTCCATTCCATCATCTAATCCATAACTATCTATTTATTAATAACTATTTCATTCTTCAACTACTTAACAACTCTCCAAGAAAAAACTCTTAATTTTTATTTAATTAAAATCATAAATCTGTTGCACAATTTGTTTTTATGGGTTTCTTTAATAAATTCTATTATTTGTCCCTAGTTTACAAAGAATCTCCAACATATTCTCCTATTGACTAATTTTGCCTTTACATTTAACTCTTTAGTTCCTCTTGAGGTTGATGGTTATATAAGGTGTCAGATATTTTATTCCAGATAGTGTTTCCTATACCAGTTATTTAAAGTATCTCTTCTTGGGGCACCTGGGTGGCTCAGTGGGTTAAAGCCTCTGACTTTGGCTCAGGTCATGATCTCAGGGTCTTGGGATCGAGCCCCACATCGGACTCTGCTCAGCAGGAAGCCTGCTTCCTCCTCTCTCTCTCTCTCTCTCTCTCTCTCTGCCTGCCTTCTCTACCTACTTGTGATCTTTGTCTGTCAAATAAATAAATAAAATCTTTAAAAAAAAATCAGCATCAACTGACTCAGAAATTAAAGTATCTCTTCTTTCCCCATTTATTTGTGGTGCCATGCTTTTGTATCTTAACTTACTGTAAAAGAATGAGCTTTTGTTTTGAGAAGTCTTTTTCTGTCTGCTGGTCAACTGTTGAGCAAATACCTTACTGTTGCTATTATGTTGGCTTTATAGGTTTTTGTTCTTTGTTCGTTTATTTGTTTTTGGGTAGATGCCAAACCCTATTTTATATTTTTAAATTTTATTTTATTTTTCAGTGTTCTAAGATTCATTGTTTATGTACCACACCCAGTGCTCCATGCAATATGTGCCCTCCTTAAAACCCACCACCAGGCTCACCCAACCCCCTACCCCTTAACCCTCCCCTCCCTTCCAAAACCCTCAGTTTGTTTCTCAGAGTCCATAGATTCTCATGCTTTATCTCCCCCTCCAATTTCTCCCAATTCAGTTTTCCTTTCCTTCTCCTAATGTCCTCCAGGTTACTCCTTATGCTCCACAAATAAGTGAAACCATATGATAACTGACTCTCTCTGGTTGGCTTTATAGTTCTTTTTTTAGTCACAATAGCTAATAGGTATTAAGAACCTCAAATAAATCCAAGTAGACTTCTGACTGTGGAGAATTTACTTCTTTATGCTAGGGAATCATCCCTTTAAAGACCAGGTGTCCCTGTATTTACTCAGATCAACTTTTATGGCCTTTATTAGTGCTTTAACATTTTACTGCATTTTACGTGCTCTTGGTTAAATAAATTCTGTGATGTATTAAATTATTTTTTGCTAATGAGTGCTATTTCAGTTTTATTATATTGTTATTTGGTTCCGGTGGGTAGAGATAAATTGTTGGCTCTCTGGGGGAAGAGGGGTGAGAAGCGCTACTTTTTATTTTGAAACAATTCTAGATTCACAGGAGGTTGCAGCCAGTCCCATGCAGCCTTTCTGCAGTCTCTCCCAAAGTCAACACCGTACCCAACTACAGTAAAATAGCTAAACTAAGAAACTGACATCAGTACAATCCATACCACTTATTTATACTTCCTCAGCTATACATGCAGTCTTGAGTGTATGTATATGTAACTCTACTAAATGTTACCACTTACACAACTATAAGAGTGTGACTATAATATTTGCTATAAGATTTTGATATACAGGAGGACCTGGGTGGCTCATTTGGGTTAATTGTCTGCCTTCAGCTCAAGTCATGATCCCAGACTCCTGGGATTAGAGTCCCACATCGGGCTCCTTGCTCAGCAGGGAGCCTGCTTTTCCCTCTGCTTGCTGCCCCCCCCGTTTGTGCACTCTCTCTCTCTCTCTGACAATAAATTAAAATAAAATAAAAAGATTTTGATATATAACTTTAACCACATTCAGGAAGTCCCCATCTAGTCCTAACTTACTTTTAAATAATTATTTATTTATTTATTTATTTATTTATTTATTTATTTTAGAGAGGGAGAGAGATTGTGTGAGGGAGAGAGAGAGAGAGTGGAGAAGGAGAGGCAGATAGAGAGAGAGTTTTAAACAGGCTCCACACCCAGCATGGTGCTCAATGCAGGGCTCAATCTCACGACCCTGAGATCATGACCTGAGCTGAAATCAAGAGTCAGATACTTGACCAACAGAGTCACCGAGGCACCCCTAAAAATTTATTTTCAATTGCTGCCATTCCATATTGAATACATTTTTCTGTATCAGCTGAGATATTAATTTTTCTATATTAATGTTTTAATGTAGTGAATTACACTGATAGACTTTCTGATGAAAATCATCCTTGCGTTACTAAAATAGAGCCTACTTGATCATGTATTCTGGTTCACACAGTTGGATTCAATACCACAAGTCTCCATCACATTACCTTTTAAGCCATAAACATTCCCTCCCCTGACAACCACTAAGATGTTCTCCATTTCTTTAATTTTGTTAATAGGATTTATAATTTTTTTTCACTCAGCATAATACCCTTTAGAGCCATCCAAATTTTTACATGTGTTAGTTTATTCCTTTACATTGCTAAGTAGTATTCTGTGGTATAGATGTACCATAGTTCATTTTTAACCATCCACAGTTGTTTTTTTGTTTGTTTGTTTGTTTGTTTGTTTGTCTTTATTAAATTGTGGGTAGTTTCTAGTTTGGAGATCTTATGAATAAAACTGCTATAAACATTTGTGTACATGGTCCTGTATGAAAATAAGTCTTCATTTCTATGAAATAAATGTTCAAGAGTATAACTGCTGGTTCTTATGATAAATCCATTTTTAGTTTTTGTCCATTTTGAGTTTATCTTTGTGTACGGTGTAAGAGAATGGTCAAGTTTCATTCTTCTACATATAGCTGCCCAGTTTTCCCAGCACCATTTATTGAAGAGACTGTCTTTTTTCCACTGTATATTTTTTCCTGTTTTGTCGAAGATTAACTGACCATAGAGTTGAGGGTCCATATCTGGGCTCTCTACTCTGTTCCACTGGTCTATGTATCTGTTTTTATGCCAGTACCATGCTGTCTTGGTGATCACAGCTTTGTAGTAAAGCTTGAAATCAGGTAACGTGATGCCCCCAGTTTTATTTTTGTTTTTCAACATTTCCTTAGCGATTCGGGGTCTCTTCTGGTTCCATACAAATTTTTGGATTATTTGCTCCAGCTCTTTGAAGAATACCGGTGGAATTTTGATTGGAATGGCATTAAAAGTATAGATTGCTATAGGCAGTATAGACATTTTAACAATGTTTATTCTTCCGATCCAAGAGCATGGAATAGTCTTCCATCTTTTTGCGTCTTCTTCAATTTCTTTCATGAGTTTTTGAAAATAATTGCCGAACCACTTTCCAGCATAGCTATAACATTTTACATTCTCCCTGCCATGTCTGAGGGATGCAGTTCCTTCACATGCTTGACAGCGTTTAATATTATCACTGCTTTTTATTAGAGCCAGTTTGATAGATGCCTAGTGCTATCTCATTACAGTTTTAATTTTCATTTCTCTGGTGGCTAATGATGTTAAACATCTTTTCACTTGTTCTTTTGTCATCCACATATCTTCTTTGGTGAAAAAATTGTTTATGGTCTCGTGCCCAGTTTTCTAATTGGATTGTTTGTCTTCTTAATATTGGGTTTTGAAAGTGTAATAAATTCTAGATATTAGATCTCTGCTGGATATGTGACTTAGAAATATTTCTTCCCAGTCTGCAGTTTATCTTTTTATTCTTTTAACAGGGTCATTCACAGAGCAAAAGTTTTTAATTTTTGATTAGATATAATTAATCATGCTTTTGGGGTCAAGTCTAAAAACTCTGCTTAGCTCTAGAACTTGAATATTTTTCCTATAGTCTCTTCTAGAATGTTTATAATTTACATTTTACATTTTGAGTACAAAATGAGTACATTTTACTATCTTGAGTTAACTTTTGTGGTGTGAGGTGTGAGGTGTGAGGTTTAGATTGAGATGTGGGTTTTGTTTTGCTTTGTTTTTTGTTTTTATTTGCCTATGGGTGTCCAATTGTCTATTGGCTTTTCAAGTCAATCATATACATCTGGCAAACTTACAGAACTCTGTTAGCAGTAGTAACAGTTTGTTGTTGATTCAAATGCTTTTCTATGTAACATTATAGTCTGCAAATCAGAAGTTTTACTTCTGCCAGTATTTATCCTTTTTTTTCCCTTGTAGTATTAGCCTGGACCTATCACTCAGTATTAAATTGTTATAATAAGAACAAGCAACTTATTCTTACCCCTGATCCTAAAGAGAAAGCATCCATCTAAGTTTCTCTGTGAAGTATAATATTTGCTGTAAGATTTTGATAAATCACTTTTACCACATCAAGAAAACTACCTTCAATTTCTAATGTCCTTTAAAATTTTATTTTAAATAAGTGGTTGTAGGTATCAAGTGCATTTTCTGTATCAGTGATTATTTTTCTATGTCAACATTTTAACGTGTTAAATTACATTGATAAATTTCTGATGTAGAATTATCCTTGCATAACTAAAATAGAGCCTATTTGATCATGTTTTTTGATTCACACAATTAGATTCTATTAGCTTATAGTTCATTTAAGATTTTGTTTCTCTATAGAAATGAAAAGAGTCTATAATTTTCTTGCATTTTTGGAATTATGATTTAATTTGCCTCATATTATAAGGTAAGCAACCTAGCTTTTTGTTTTGTAGAATAACTTAAATAAGAAAGTAATTACTCTTACTTGAAAAATTGGTAGAACACATCTATAAAAACATTGGGTTCGAGATATTTTAATCATAATTTCAACTTAACACTTATTGGTTAACTCAAGTCTCTCTCTCTCTCGCACTAATTTTGGTGACACTGTCTGCAAGAACTTTCCTTGGATTCAGTATAGTATGCAATATAGTAGATCAATAAGAAAGTCCATCCTTCTAGGGTTCTATGAAGATTACAGAAAGTATGAGAAAAACGTGTCCCCATTTACTCTACCAAGATTCTGGACTCATCACTAGAGACATTCCCAAGGGTTTTGATTGGACTAGTCAAGCCCAAAGACCTGCAGGGTCTTGCTGGTCCCTAGCTGTTGAAGCATATAGCTAATATGCTATTAGTATGACATTTGCTTTTATATTACTCTTCTAGTGTAGTATACTCAGTATTTTATTTTCCCACTTAGAGTCAGTTTCCAAATATCTTTCCTTTATTCCGCAACCTTTTTATCCTGGCTGCTTTACTATTTATTTGCTTTCTCCTAGTTTAATTTCCATCAATTATTTATTGCTAGCAATCAATAACTTTCCTCAAGGCCAAAATATCTTCTGCCTCTAATTATAACCACCTAGATAGTGGTTATGAGAGGTTCCCAATTGAAGAAGTTATACAATTTAATGCTATTGCATTTGGTTCTTATTGTCTGCTCTGATCATTGCCTATTCTCCAATTCCATTCACTTAATTCACTACCATTAACAATAATAATAATTTGAAGAAATGGTTTTTTTCAAAGTAAATTAATTCCCTTCAAATTCTCATTTTTCTGGCAGCATAATTGAATACTATAGCAATTTGCTCAAGCAGTAGCTTGTCTTTACCTCATTATTAATAATCTGAAATGAGGCTAACAGCACCATTTTTCTCCCTGGAATTCTCTCAAATAAAAAGCCATGTGTAGTACAAAATGGAGTTTGTGGTATACACACTTACTTGGCCTGTTTCATGCTAAAGGAAACACAAAATAGCATCCTTTAAAAATCTTTCAGTGCATTAAGCAGTATTAATTTGTTTGTTTACTAGCACATGGTAAAATTCTCCTGACTGCCACTCAGTGCATTGGGTTATTTATAAAATAAAGAAATGATAAATAAGATAGAGGGCATCTGCAGTTGCATAGAAAAGAAAATAAATTGTAGTCCTTGTGATCTTTTGTTTTCTGCTCTGTAACCCCTTGAATATAGTTCTTTTGAATAGACATTAAGAAAGAAACTAATTTCGGATAGAGAACATTATCCATGTATTCAAATTTTCTAAATATTGTTTATTCTCAAGCAATAAAATATATTATAAAAGCTTGAATCCTACTGATACTCATTCAAAATTACATTGAATGTCTACTATTGGCAGGCACTGTGTTCACTTCTAGAAAAAAATTCAAAGACGAGCACACCACTATTCTGCCTCTATGAGCTTACCGCCTAATTAAGGAATAAGGCTAAGGAATAAACAGTTCCAGGGTGCCTGGGTGGCTCAGTTGGTTATGTGTCTGCCTTCGTCAGGTCCTGGGATTGAGGTCCTGCATTGGGCTCCCTGCTTTGTGGAGAACCTGTTTTTCCCTTGGTCTCTCTCTTTCTCTCATGAATAAATGAATAAAATCTTAAACACACACACACACACTTCTGACAGTATGCTGTGTTTCCAAAATAGAATGGAGTGACACAGCATTTAAAATTTCATTTCCATATGGAAACCACAAATTCAAGCTGATCATAATTGGGCAACTATACATCTTAACAATTTGGCAAAAAAAAAAAAAAAAAATATATATATATATATATATGCAGAGAATTTGTCTCCAACTACTGCAAATCCAAAAAATAAGAGTATGATCCATATGCAAAGCTGCTGTTGAGGAATTCCAAAACCACAGGTAGTCATCATTATTTATCAATTCCATGGAGCCTCGCTTCCTAGAGTTACTAAAAAACAGACAGGAAGGGGCACCTTAGTGGCTCAGTCAGTTGGGTGCCCACCTTCAGCTCACATAATCAAGTCCTGGGATTGAGTCCTTCATCAGGCTCCCTGCTCAGTGGGGAGTCTGCTTCTCCCTCTTCCACTCCCCTTGTTGTGTGTTCTCTCTCTCTCTGTCCAATAAATAAATAATTACAAAAAAAAAAAAAAAAGCCCCAGACAGGAAAACAGAAAAGCTCTAAGAAATAATAATAATTTCCTTTTTTCCACTTCCTCTCTACCTTCAAAATCCTTTCCTTTTCTGTAGTCCTCTGGAGCTCCCTTCTACTTGCTAGATGGAATGCGGCCCAATTTACAAGTGATTAATAAAAACAATTAGATCTTATAATGTACTCAGTTGAATTTTTGTTATTTAACCATTCTTATTTTTCTGGATTTTTTTGGTGAATTCCTTTCAACTAGAATATATTACATTTTTATTCAGAAAAAAAAAGTCCATTTCTATTTAAGGAAGAAATAAGTATTATAAAAACTTGAAGGAAATAAAGAAGGTACAGAAGCAGATGAGTTGAGAAATATAAGAAATTAAATGGTAAAACAGAAAGAGAAACAATAAAGGAGGTCACAAAAATCACTAAAGCAGCTCTATATTCTCTGGGCATTCTATTAACATTTTGAGATAGTCTAGCAATCATTTTCAAGTACCACAGTTTGGACAGCAATGTTTTGGAGACTTCTAACACTGGGTAACATTTCTAAACAAAATTAGAGGATCTTCAAACTGTCACAGAATTATGAAATAATTGTGATTAGGTTCTTTTTAACAGAAGAAACAATAGCCAGCAAGACTTATTGCTCTTTTTATATACTTCCCAAGTGTTATATTCTTATGCAACAAATGACGAGTCTTGCAGAATAAATATAATTTCAGTGACCTTGAACGAGTCTACTAGTTTAAAAACATTTTATAATTTACTTTGTGCAAAAAGTGTTGTCAGGAATAATAAGATATTAGGAGTCCAGGATCATATATAATGACTAAAATTAAGAGCGAAATTGGACACCCATCTGTATCACGGGCAAAATTTAAAATGAATTATAGATCTAGACATAAAGCCTTAAACTATAAAACTTCTAGAAGAAACAGAAGAAATTCTCAGTGACCTTGGGTTAGGCAGAGTTCTTTGCCTTTTTAGGCAAAGGGACATGGATCATAAAAGATATTTTAATTAAAAAGGAAAATACAAACCAAGAAAATATTTGAAAAATACATCCTGATAAAGGACTGTTACACAAAATTTATATTAAAAACTCTCAGATCTCAGCAACAAGAACTTTTTTAAAATGGGCAAAATAGCTGAACATATATTTCACTCAAAAAAAGCATAAAGCTAAGCACTATATAGTCAATGAAACATTTAATTAGATTATCTTTTAATTAAAATATCTGTTGATAAAGAGAGTGTCTTTTGATAAAGTCTAATTTGTGAAATTTTTTCTTTTATGGTTCATGTCCTTTGCCCAAAAAGGTGAAGAATTCGTGCCTAACCCAAGGTCACAAAGAATTTCTGTTTTCTTCTAGAAATTTTATATTTTAGATGTTATATGTTAAGTGAAATAAATCAGAGAAAGACAAATACTATATGATTTCACTCATATGTGGAATTTAAGAAATAAAACAAACAAGCAAAGGGGGAAGAAAAGAGAGAGGGAAAGAGAGAGAGGCAAACCAAGAGACAGACTCAACTATGGGGAACAAACTGATGGTTACCAGAGGGAGGTGGGTGGTGGGAGGAGTTAAACAGGTGATGGGGATTAAGGAGTGCCCTTGTGATGAGCACTGGGCGATATAAGGAAGTGCTAAATCACTATTACTGTACATCTGAAACTATTACTACACTGTACGCTAACTAAATGGAATTTAAATAAAAACCTAAAAAGAAAAAATGCTGTATGGTGGGGGTTCCTGAAGATGGTGGGGTAGGAGGATCCCGAGCTCACCTTAACCCATGGACACACCAAGAAAACAGACACATCAGTACAACTAACTCTGAAAATGACCTGAACACTGGCAGAACAGCCTTTCCACAGCTAACCACAGAGAAGAGGCTTCACTGAAAAGGGTAAGGAGAGCTTAGCCTTGCTGATGGGAACCAAATTCCCAGTATGACCAAACACAAACAGGAGGGACACATTAAAAATCAGCAGGCTTAGCTCCAGAGGAGCTGGAGTGTGATAGAAAACTGAGTCCCCACCCTAATAAAGAAACAGAATAATGACCCCACCAAAATACTAGGAGAAGTGCTTTGAAAAGTGCCTAGGTACATGGGAGAGATTTATTTACTAATCTCTGGAGCATATACAGTAGAATCAGGGATCTTTAGGAGACTTCTCTGGTAGGCACCATTTCTCTCCCCCCCCACCCCACAGCCCAAATAGCAGGACACTTGGAGGAATCAGCCTAAACACTCTCCAACTATTTTGCTAACACTGTGCACCCAACCTCCATGTTCTCCTGTGGATCCTCCCCATTCAACCTGCCCCACTCATCAGCTGTCCCTCCAAAGTAGCTCTTACCTCAAAACACCCAGCAAGCGGCCCTGACAGGGATGGGTACCACCCCAAAGTGACTCCTGCCCTTGGGAAAGGGGAAGATAACCAGACACACCTGTGTGCCTGCGGTCTCACCAGCCAAATCTTACAGCTAGCAGTGCAGAAAGAGTATCCTCCCTATCAGTATGACTGTAGCCCCAGCAGATGGACTGATAGCTTGTATCTGGTCTGACTTCTGGCCCCACCCACCAACAAAAACCTCTCAGGGGCTGTACAGGGAGAATACCCTGCAAGCAAATGGGCTGAGGGCAGGCATCTGGTCTGAATCCTGAAACCAGCCAGCTCAAACCTGAAATGGCTCAAGACTAGCCCCTTAACACCAAAGGGATCAAAAACTGCCTGGGCATCCACAACAGGCAAAGTGAGCCGTTGCAGCTGACTAGACAGAAGGCAAACACAACTCAATCACAACAATATGGAGTACACAACCCACACAGGAGTCAATGAAGCTACTGGTTCTGATGAAGAGGGGGCATTGCACTACAGGGCATCACAGGACCTCTTCTTCAATAAGGCCTCTATTTTCAAGATCAGGGGATGCAGTTGACCTTCCTAATATATATATAAACAAAAAGAGACAGACAGAATGATGAGACAGAGGAATATGTCCCAAATGAAACAACAGGACAAAACCTCAGCACGAGAGCTAAATGAAAAGGAGATAAGTAATATACCTGATAAAGAATTCAAAGAAAAGGTCATAAGGATACTCACTATACTTGAGAAAAGAATGGAGGGGCTCAGTGAGACCTTCAACAAAGAGATAAAAATATAAAAAAGAACCAGTCAGAGATGGAGGACTCAATAACTGAAGTAAAAATACACTTAGAAGGAAATAAAAATACACTCTATTCTACAGAATAGAGTAGGCAGAACAGATCAGTGGCTTAGAACACAGTGTAATGGAAAGCAATCAAGCTAACCAGCAAAAAGAAAAAGAATAAAAAGTGAGAATAGGTTAAGGAAACTCAGCAACATCATCAAGCATAATAACAGTACCATTATAGGGATACCCAAAGAAAAAAAGAAAGAGAAGGAGGCAGAAAATTTATTTGAAGAAATAATCTCCAATCTGGGAAAGGAAACACATGCAGATCCAGGAGGCAAAGAGAGATCGTAACAAGATCCAAGGACATTCACACCAAAACATAGAATAATTAAAATGGCAAAAAGTAATGGTGAAGACAGAATTTTAGGAGTAGCAAGAAAAAAGAAAATGGTTTCATGCAAAGGAAACCCCATAACATTATAAACTGATTTTTAAGCAGAAACTTTGCAGACCAGAAGACAGTGGCATGATATATTCAAAATGCTGAATGGAAAACTTGCAATCAAGAATACTCAAACCAGCAAGTTTATCATTTAGAATATAAGGAGAGAGAGAGTTTCCCAGACAAACAAAAGTTAAAGGAATTTATCACCACCAAATCAGCTTTACAAGAAATGCTAAAGAGAGTTCATTGAGTGGAAAGAAAGACCACAAATAGGAGTAAGAAAACTAGGAACCACAAAAGCAGTAAAAATAAGTATATCTATAAAAATCAGTCAAGGGACTCACAAAATAGAAGGATATAAAGTATGATGCATACCTAAACTGTGGGGAGAAGAGGAGTAAAGAATGGGTTCAAACATAAGCAACCATCAACTTAATAGCCTGCCTTATGCAGATGTTATGTACAAATGGAATGATAACTATACATAAAAAATCAGTAACAGGGTGCAGGCGCCTGGGTGGCTCAGTGGGTTAAGCCTCCGCCTTTGGCTCAGGTCCTGATCCCAGGGTCCTGGGATCGAGCCCCACTCTCTGCTCAGTGGGGAGCCTGCTTCCCTCCTTTCTCTGCCTGCCTCTCTGCCTACTTGTGATCTCTGTCTGTCCAATCAATCAATAAAATCTTTAAAAAAAATGAAAAAAAAAAAGTTAAACTACTAACTTTAAAAAGAGTTAAACAATGAATCTTGGAACGCTGAAAATATAAAATAAACATTTTAAAAATGTGTATGACATGATAAAATTTTTTTTAAAAAGGGAAAGGAATATGTTTGAGTCCTTATGGAATCAGTTTCAATATGTGGAAACCTTGGCAGAAGTGCTTCAGAGATTTAAAGACAAAAAAACAAGAGTCAGAAAAACAGAAAATTAGGATGAAGGAGTTCTTACAAAAGACCTTGTCATGTTATGGCCTGTTTACTAAGATAATTAAAACATACCAGAAAAGAGATGTAAAACCTCCAGAAAGAAAAAAGTTAAAAAGTCAAAAATCTTAAAGAGCCCCCCAGATTAGAAAACCTACAAAAATGTACTGCACTTTTGCTATAACCCATTTTCTCTGGTCCAAGTTAAAGTTGAAAACCAAACCAAAACTAAAAACAATAGCGAACTGATCTTAAAAGTAATGATAGGGGCACCTGGGTGGCTCAGTGGGTTAAAGCCTCTGCCTTCAGCTCAGGTCATGATCCCAGGGTCCTGGGATCGAGCCCCACGTCGGGCTCTCTGCTCCACAGGGAGCCTGCTTCCTCCTCTCTCTCTCTCTCTCTCTGCCTGCCTCTCTGCCTACTTGTAATCTCTGTCAGTCAAATAAATAAATAAAATCTTTAAAAAAAAAAAAAAAGTAACGATAAACAATCATTAAATCATCATAGCAGGTTCACTTAGGGCTCTGACCTAGAAACGTATTGAAGGAAAAAAGACTCTTAACAAACACACAATATTTAAACATCCAACAAAACCAAACATATGTAATTCATATGAAAATCAGGTCAAGGTTTATTTCATCACAGATAAAATTCAAGAAAATCAGAGAGTAAGAATTGGGTACAACAAGTTCAAAGAAACAGAGTCAAAATTTGAGTCAGACGACAAATGACAATCACTCAGCATATAAGACAAAGAAGTAATTGCCCAAGAACTCTTTCTAGGAGTCCGGTAAAGAAAGTATTTGCTCCAGACGTAAAGGAACAGTCACAGAGTACCATATAAAGAGTCGAGTTTGAGGCTATGAACAAGAGCTTCTAAGTCGAGTATTTGTGTCATTCTTGCCCAGGACTAGAGCTTTTCCAAGTGTATTTCTGCAAACAAGCAGGTACAGTGAACTGGACACAATGCTAAGGAAGTGGAAAATAAGCCTTTTTTTTTTTTTTTAAAGATTTTATTTATTTATTTGACAGAGAGAGAGAGAGAGAGAGAGATCACAAGTACACAGAGAGGCAGGCAGAGAGAGAGGGGGAAGCAGGCTCCCTTCTGAGCAGAGAGCCCGATGCGGGGCTTGATCCCAGGACCCTGAGATCATGACCTGAGCCGAAGGCAGAGGCTTTAACCCACTGAGCCACCCAGGCGCCCTGAAAATAAGCCTTTTTTGAGCCATTATTTAGATTTCTGCCACATTAAAAGCATAAAAGAAATTTCTGCTTTCTGAACCTTAACGGACATTTAAAAATCAAGAGGTAATTCTGTTCTTGAAATTCACTAGTCTTCCTTTCATACAGAGTTGGAGTCCTTATAGATTTTAGGCATTAGTCACAAGTACTGTGAGAACCCCATCAACCTGCAGTTAGCTGATTGACCTAGAGAATTGAGGATTGATTCAGAAATGATCAAAGAGGAAGGGCAAACAAAAAAAACACTTGAGTGGGCCTACATGTCATTTCAACTGGCAAAAAAAAAAGTAAATTGATTTTAAGGACAATCCATACATTGTACATTGTGGTAGAAAATGTAGAAATTAATTTGAAAACAGTAATTTGGTAACAAAAAGAGAGAAGTAAAGTTATGGTTTTGTAATGAGGCTAGAGAAATGAATGAGAAAGCTGAGCTGACATTACTCTCCTTCCAGGAGGTATAAAAAAAAAAAAAAAACCCTGCTAATTATCTACCCAATATCAATTCTCCCTTTCTTACAACAAAAATCACTGTATTGTTGGGGTGACATAGCAGAAAATGGACTGTACTGTTATCTGAAGACATGTTATTTCACGCTTATGAAGAATGGCTGAAACAAATAGCTTTCTTTGGTGAGATACTTCCAGAAAGCTGTTGAATATCCTTTCAGACCAAAAAAAAAAAAAGTACTACTAGCCAACAAATAATAATAATAATAAAGTACTAGAAATTATCCATAACAGCAGCAATAAGTTTAGCTAAAAATTAATTACCATACCATATCTCCCAGCATCCCTTGCTGATGTGATCTGTGTTATATAAACACAGGTCATTAGATGGGGCTTCTAGAAAAGTTCTTCAAGCAGGTCTGACTTGTCAAGAAGTCACGTCATTTTTCTTTTCCCCTTTCATCCTTCTAAAATGCAGATTCAATAGCTAGAGCCCCTTTGTGATCATGGAATGATCTTTTTTCTTTTACAGTAATTACACCCAAGACAGGGCTTGAACTCACAGCCACCGAGATCAAGAGTCACATGCTCCAATCGGAGAAAGACAACTATCATATGATCTCCCTGATATGAGGGAGAGGAGATGCAACATGGGGGGTTAAGGGGGTAGGAGAAGAGTAAATGAAACAAGATGGGATTGGGAGGGAGACAAACCATAAGTGACTCTTAATCTCACAAAACAAACTGAGGGTTGATGGGGGGGGGGGGGTGGGAGGGGGGGGGTGGGGTTATGGACATTGGGGAGGGTATGTGCTATGGTGAGTGCTGTGAAGTGTGTAAACCTGGTGATTCACAGACCTGTACCCCTGGGGATAAAAATATATTATATGTTTAAAAAAATTAAATTAAATTAAATTAAATTAAATTAAAAAAAAAAAAGAGCCACATGCTCTATGAACTAAGCCAGCCAGCCTCCCCAATCATGGAATGATTTTGAAAATGAAGCCACAAGTTAATGACAGAGAAACAGGAAGGTAGAAGTCTTGTTATTGATGAAATTATGGGGTCACCCACCTGGTCCAAGACTGGCTAATTCATGCGAGTATTCATGAATTCAGCCTTGGGCGCCTGGGTGGCTCAGTGGGTTAAGCCGCTGCCTTCGGCTCAGGTCATGATCTCAAGGTCCTGGGATTGAGTCCCGCATCCGGCTCTCTGCTCAGCAGGGAGCCTGCTTCGCTTCCTCTCTCTCTGCCTGCCTCTCTGTCTACTTGTGATCTCTGTCTGTCAAATAAATAAATAAAAATCTTTAAAAAAAAATAAATGAATTCAGCCTTCATGCCAAGTAAGAAGAAAGCAAGCTACTTATCTTATTTAAACCATTGGTTTTTAAGGTTTCTTCTGTGAGAAGGTTTTTGCATTGCCCAATTGGCTGACAGGGTTTGTGGGGCTAGTGGAGCTAAGTAAGAATATTCTGTTAGAGTCTCAGAGGCTTGCATATATTATAATAGGGCTAAGTCACAAGCAAATGCCCTTCATAATGAAAAGGGAGTTGAAAGAACCCACCTGAATATGTGGAGCTTTTCCTCTTTCTTAATCATATTAATAAAGTATACCCAATTTTTGCTATCAAAATAAATTTATATTGCCCTCCTACACTTGAAGATGGGATTTGAGTGGTGGTCTGAGTTTTCGAATAAGCTAACCCAGCTACAAAACCTGGCTCTAGACCCAAAAGTGTAGAAATCAAAAAACAAAAGCTAAATACATTGGATTTCATCAAAATTAAAACTTCTGCATATAAAAGGATACTATCAAGAGAATGAAAAAGATATCCCAAGAGTGAGGGGAAAAAAATAATTGCAATCATATATGTTTCCTGGACCCTTACAGAAGAAATCTCCAAAACTCAAGATGACAATATCTCAGCCCATCAGTGATAGAGGGACTGGAATAGTCGTACTGCCATAGTCCATGCAATGCAGTGAACTAGGAGTAAGCCACAGTCATGAGCTTCCCTATCTGCTAGCATGTGGGCCTATTTTGTATAATTATCACTGTGTATGCTTTGGTTCTCTTGTTTTTTGTTTGTTTTAACAATGTTGATCAAGGTGAAACCAATATAGCACAAGAAAACCTTTTTTATTCTTGAGTTTCAAACAACAGTGATCAGTTAGCCTGACTTCTCAGAAGCCATTACATCTTTTATTCTATTTGTTCTAAAAGATCAAAAACAAAAACCAAGTTCAGCAATATATTAGATTAGTGTGTTCCTTGCTTGATCTAAGTCGGCATATGCCCAACTCTAATTCAGTTCATTTTGAATGATTTCATTTGGACAATCTGGAAGAGTAAACAGAGCAGATCTCAGACCAACTGTATCAATTAAAATTCTCTTTTGCTTGGAAACCAGGTATTAATGAATAGCATATATCTCCAAGCCATGAACAAAGGGGAGATGCAGGTGCAGAGAATAACAAATGGTTTATGACTAACATAAATTTACAAAAACTGGTAAATTAAGGTTTTTTAATTTTTAAAAAAGTCTACTTCATGTTAAAATCAGTGACTACAGTACAGGCATACTTTGGAGATATTGCAAGTTCGGCCCAGACCATTGCAATAAAGTGAATTACACAATAAAGCTATTCAAATGAACTTTTTGGTTTCCCAGTGCGTATAAATGTTTGCACCATCTGTAACTTATTAAGCATGAAATATCATTATGTCAGAAAAAAAACCACAATGTACATACCTTAATTTTAAAATACTTTATTGCTAAGAAACCCTCATCTAAGCTTTCAGCAAGTTGTAATCTTTTTGCTGGTGGAGCGTCTTGCTTTGATGTTGATGGTTGTTGACAGATCGGGTGGTAGTTGCTGAAGGCAACTCAGGGGTGGCTGAGGCAATCTCTTAAAATCTCTTAAAATAAGGACAACAATGAAGTTTGCTGCATCGATCAACTCTCTTTTTCTAATGAATGATTTCTCTGTGGCATGTGATGCTATTTAATAGTATTTTGCCCACATTTGATCTTCTTTAAAAAATTGGAATCCATCCTGTCAAATCCTGCTGCTGCTCTATCAACTAAGTTTATGGAAAATTCTAAATTCTCTATTGCCACTTTGACACTCTTCACAGCATCTTCACCAGCAGTAGAATTCTTCAAGAAACCACTTTCTTTGCTCCTCATCCATTCAGATTTTATCCTGAAATTGCAGAAATTCAGTCCCATCTTCAGGCTCCACTTCTAATTCTAGTTCTATTGCTATATCCACCACCACATCTGCAGTCGCTTCCTCCACTGAGGTCTTGAACCCCTCAAAGTCATCCATGAGGGTTGGAATCAACTTCTTCCAAATGCCTGTGAGTGTTGATATTTTGATCTCTTCCCATGAATCAGAAATGTCTGTAATGACATCTAGACTGCTGATTCCTTCTCAGAAGGTTCTCTGTTTACTTTTTCCAGATCCATCAGAGGAGCCACTATCTGCGGCAGATAGAGCCTTACAAAATGTATTTTTTAAATAATAAGACCTACTACTACTACTCGATCCGTTGCAGAATGGGTATTGTGTTAGCAGGCCTGAAAACAACATGACTGTTGTCCATCCCCAGCAGAGCCCTTGGGTGATGAGGTTCTTTGCCAATGAGCAGTACAATTTTGAAAGGCCTCTTTTTTTCTGAGAAGTACGTCTCACCAGTAGGCTTAAAATAATCAGTAAGCCATGTTGTAAACATTCTTTCATCCAGGTTCTGTTTTTCCTTTTATAGAGTTCAGACAGAGATGATTTAGCACAAGTCTTAAGAGCCCTGGGGTTTTTTCCAATGGTAAGTAAGCACTGGCTTCACTTTAAAGTCACCACCTACATTAGCTCTTTAAAAAAAGCTCTTAAGGGGCGCCTGGGTGGCTCAGTGGGTTAACCCTCTGCCTTGAGCTCAGGTCATGGTCTCAGGGTCCTGGGATCGAGCCCCACATCCGGCTCTCTGCTCAGCAGGGGAGCCTGCTTCCTCCTCTCTCTCTACCTGCCTCTCTGCCTACTTGTGATCTCTCTCTGTCAAATAAATAAATAAAAAAGCTCTTAAAAAAGCTCTTAAAGCTTTGAAGCTAGGCATATCCTCTCTGGCTAGGAAAGTCCGAGATGGTATCTTCTTCCAATGGAAAGCTATTCATGGACATGGAAAATCAGTTGTTAAAGTGCACCCATCTTCATTAATGACCTGAGCCAGAACTTCTGGATGGCTTGCTTGCTGCTTCACCTTGGACTTTCAGGTCATGGAGATGCCTTCTCTCCTTAAACCTCAGGAGCCAACATCTGCCGGCTTCAAAGTCTTCTGTAGCTTCCTCACCTCTGTCAGCCTTCACAGAACTGAAGAGAGTGAGGACCTTGCTCCGGATTAGACTTTATCTTATGGGAATGTTGTAGCTGCTTTGATCTTCTATCTAGACCACGAAAGCTTTCTCTGTATCAGCAATAAGGTTGCTTTACTTTCTTATCACTCATGTGTTCATATATTCATCGGCACAGTACTTTCAATTTCCTTCAAGAACTTTTCCTTTGCATTCACAACTCAGCTAACTGGTGTAAGAGACCTAGCTTTCAGCCTCTCTTGGCTTTCAACATGCCTTTTTATGATTTCTAGCTTTCAATTTAAACTGAGAGACGTGTGACTCTACCTTTTATTTGAACACTTACAGATCACTGTAGGATTATCCACTGGTCTAATTTTATTACAACAGTAACATCAAAGATCACTAATCACAGATTGCCATAACAAACACAATAATTTAAAAGTTTGAAATATTGTGAGAATTACCAAAATGTGATACAAAGTGGAACAAATACTGTTAGAAAATGGTACTGATGGGGTACCTCAGTCAGTTTTGGCTCGGGTTATGATTTCATAGGTCCTGAGACTGAGCCCCAAATGGGGCTCCATGCTCAGTGGGGAGTCTGCTTGAAGATTCTCTCCCTGTACTCCTCCCCACTCTCTCCCACACTCTCTTTTTCTCAAATAGATAAATAAATCTTTTTTTAAAATTGGCACTGATAAACTTGCTCAATGTAAGATTGCTACAGACTTTTAATCTGTATTTAACAAAAAACAATGTCTGCAAAGCATAATTAAGCAAAGTATGATAAAGCAAGTATGCCTCTATTGTTTTTATATACTGACCTTTGTTAGAAGACAAAAAAAATTACATATGTTATTTTAACAGAAAGGGTTTAATATAAAGAATTAAACTGGGTAATAGATTCTTTATAACTGAAGAACTTAAAACAGAAAAATTAAAGAAGAATAAGGTGTCATGAAACTAGGAACTACAGAAAGTTAGGTAAATGAAGATGTTGGAACTATTAAAATTAGAACTTTGGACAAGAAGTCTCATACAGTAAATACTTAGAAAAGAGTATATTCCTTAACTGGAGCAGTTGTCTTTGAATTTAGAGGAGGAACCCATGGGTCATTGAGTCAGACTTCTCAGAAGGGAGGCTTAAAGGCAGCTTTAGTGTCCACAATGGGCATGATGAGACCTAGTTTTTCAAAAGTTGGAAAATCTACAAACTGGATTGAATTTCTTCTATCAAAATAGAGTGTCAGTGAATGAGACTGTTGTGATATTAGCAAGAACCCAATTTGACAACAAATAAGAAGAACCCTTTTCTTCTTTTTCCTCCAGCTTTGAAGTTCTCTCTAGCACCTCTTTTTGTCAGTCTGAGAGCCAACTGGCAAAGAAATCCTGTTAGCAGAATCCAGCCCCGATATCACAAAGCAGAGATTCAATGTGAGTTTGGACTTGAGACAAAATAGCTGAATAACCCATGCAATCTAGCCCCTTGGCTACTCAGCACTCATACACACTCTACATATATTTGAACTTTCATACAGCAACAGAAAGAACTCCATCTATGCACCTAACATGATGGAACTATCCCTTAGACAGAAGAAAGCATTCTCATCCTCTCCTCAAAATACTGAGATGCAAATTTCCATCAGTCATTGTATTCTTCTCTGAAATATGTTAACTATACTTAAAATTCAGTCAACATTCTAAAGACTTGGTTGTGAAGTTTATTCTAACAAAACTTGCATACAATTGTAAAGAAAAGGAAAAGAAAGGAAGGTGAATATGTACACACACACAAGAAGATACATATAGCCGCAGCAGTCTTCATTTCTGTAATGGTCATGCAGCTGTGGTTGATATTTATAACCCCTTTCTTCTACATTTCATTCATGTTTCCTTTGTCCCCACCAAGTCCTCAGCTAGTCAGGATTCTCTGCTTTACATAGTGAACCAAACTTTCCTTTCTGAAGATACTAAATCTCCAGTTGTCCCATCTTTTTTAATTTCTATGGTTTTCTATTAATTTTTTACTCTTAGACAGGATGTACCACAAAAACTCCAAAGAACTACCTTGGCTCCATATTCTTCTACCAAAGTCTGAACTTTTGTTTCCCCCTACAAAATTCACATATTGAAAACCTAACACCCAAGGCAATAGTATTAGGAGGTGGGGCCTTTGGAGTGTGATTAGATCATAAGGGCAGAACCCTCACAAATGGGAGTAGTGCCTTTAAAGAGAGAGCTCTTGTTTTTCCACCATGTGAGAACACAACAAGAAGTCTGCAATGTTAAAGAGAGTTCTCAACTGACCATGTTGTCATCCTGATCGCAGAATTCCAGCTTCCAGAACAGTAAGAAATAAATTTCTGTTATTTATAAGCACCACAGTATATGGTATTTTGTTACAGTAACACAAACAGACTAAGACATACTCATTGCCCCTGTTGTGTAGAAGGAACCCAGTTTCCTATTGGAAATCAGGATCCATGTACCCAAACAGAGTAACCTCCTTCTTGACCTGTTAATTCAATGACATGAAGACCCAAGCAGCCAAGTGTCAGTCTCAACTTTTAGTTCAACAGAACTATTGTTGGGCCCCTCTTGGAAATCAAGACCACCAAACCATCTGTAAACCAGGCTCAAGGTTTGTTCCTCCTGAGCCATAATTTCATAAGAAATTTTCCATGAAGCCATAGGTATGGAAGAAAGAAAATGATAATATGACAGTAGTTAGTGTTGAAGGAGTCCAAGGTACCTCCTCACATAACTTCCTTGTGCCTTTCGGCACAAGCTCAAGCTCAATTTCTTACTTACCACTTATTTCCACTTAATAATTGATTTCTGTTGCTCATGCCTAAGTTTATGGCTTGCTAGCTCAGAGAACATCCAGTTTATTATGGGAATCTTGTGTCACCTAGTCACTTGATGTCCAATGATTAGACATTGAGGCCTGATAGCAAACCTAGAGATATTCCTCTAAAGAATAGTTATCCGTAAAAGACAGCATGGAGGGGAACCTGGTGGCTCAGTCAATTAAACATCCAACTCTGGGTTTCAGCTCAGGTCATGATCTCAGGAGCCCCTGTGATGGGCTCCACACTCAGTGAGGAGTCTGCTTGAAATCCTTTCTCCCACCCTCCCCTCCACTTCTAGCCTCTCCCTGCTTACTCGGGTGCTCTCACACGAGCTCACTTGGGTGCTCTCACACGAGCTCTCTCTCTCAAATACAAGAAAGATAGAAACAAAGAAACAAAGAAAGGGAGGCTGTGCTCAAAACTCTATTGACTTCTGTCCTATAATTCTCCTAATATTGTAATAGTGTTTGCCAAAGACTCTATAGTGAATCCCTCTATTCCATGGGTTTTTCGAGTATCATCAGATCTGCTACGTCATAAAGCTTAAGGGGAAAAGAAGTTCTCACTGCTGCTTGAACTTGCAGCAGAGCCTTCTTTTGCAGTCCCCTTCAAAACCAACACCTACAGTTTATTCTGCAGGAGGTATCGTACTCAAATATATGTTGCCTCCAGAATCCAAAAACGTCTACCCAGCATTGTGCCTCTTTTTGTTGGTTGGTGGTACAAGATGCAGCAACTTGTCTTTTATCCTTGAGATGGTGTCTCAGAAATTTCACTGAGCTGGTGGGTCTCTGAATTTTCATGGGGTTTATAACTCAATCTTTATTTCTCAGCTGTCTTACTAAGGCATCTAAAGAACTTGTTATTTCCCGCTCATCAGAGACAATGAACATAATCTTAACCAATGTAGTGGAGAAAAGTGAGGTTATTTGAAATGTCAAGACAATCACTGTGGAAGATACTAGAATAGAAAGCAAGAAAATTAACAGAGCCCTGAGGAAGGAAAGTATATTGTTGGTCCTACCACTCAGAAGCAAACTACTTTTTGTGTGTTTCTTGCAAATTAATATGGAAGGAAAAAGCATTTTCCAGGTCAATAGCTGCATACCGATGTTGATTTGTTTCAGTTAAAGGCACCACACCTGGAGCAACAGCTATAACTGAAGTCAACACCTGATTAAAGGCATGATATTCCATCACCATTCTCCAAGATCCACCCCACTTTTACAGAGTCCAAACAAGCAAATTAGAGATCTGATTTGGATCATCAAACATGCATCTTCTGAGTCTTTGGTAGTGGCAATAATCCCTGAAATTTCTGCAGAGATATATAGTACTGCTTTTGTTTATCATTCTGGCAGGAAAGGGAAATTCTATGGGCATTCATTTGATTCTTCCTATAAGGTCTTTACAAGTCAGAGAAACTTTGTATTGATTCTTCCAGTTGACAAATGTGTCCATTAAAATTATACATTCAATAATTTAGGAAAGAATCATAGGTGAAGATAGTAATTCAAATTTAGGCCAAAATTATAGAGATAGAGGGGTGCCTGAGTGGCTCAGTGGGTTAAAGCCTCTGTCTTCGGCTCAGGTCATAATCCCGGGGTCCTGGAATCAAGCCCCACATCAGGCTCTCTGCTACGCAGGGAGCCTGCTTCCCACCCCCCTCTCTACCTGCCTCTCTGCCTGCTTGTGATCTCAATCTCTCTGTCAAATAAATAAATAAATAAATAAATAATCTTTTTTAAAAATTATAGAGATAGAGATATATCACTTGACCACCATGAGCCCTACTTTGATGAGTGGACCATAATGGCATTTCGGTTCTGTAGGATTCAGCATCAATTCAGAGCCAGCATGTAACAGTCTCTTCAAAAGTCTCGGTATTTCCTTTTTCCTACTGTTCATTCACTGTAGTAAAATGCTACAATTCCCTTTGGAGAAAGCTTGGAGGAAGACTCGCATTCTGAAAAATTTTCTGACATGGTTTTATAGCTCAAAAATATGTGGGATTTTGGTAAAAGCATTCATGATAGAGCAAAAAGATGACAAAATGTTCATTTTCTTTCATTCAAAAAATATTTGTTGAGTGCCCACTGTGTACCAGGCCTTATTAAAGTTGATGGATATGAAGAAGTATATTCAATATCTTGCATTTTAGTAAGAAGAAAAATAATAAAACACTTTAGTATTTTTAGATTATGATAGGTTTATTAAAAGGAATGAACAAGATGATTTGTTAGAGCTATCAAAGGGAGATCTGGTGGGAGGTACATCAAACAGAGTGGTTGGCAAAGGCCAATCTGAAAATGTAAAATTGAGGTTAAAATGTGAAAGAAGCAATAGAACCAGTTATGACAAGAAATGAAAGAATAGGTTCCCAGGCAGAAAGAATGAGTCTCTCAGAGACCCTGAGTTAGGATGTGCCTGGGTGCTTGAAGCACTGTGAGCCGAAGAGGTGGTAGGAGATGAGGTTAGAAAGACAAGCAGAAGCCACCATAAGGTTCTTAGAAGCAAAAAATGTGTATAGTTATTTCTGCTATAACAAGACATATACATTTTTTAAGATTTATTTTATTTATTTGAGAAACAGAAAGTATGAGCAGGGAAGGGGCAGAGGGAGAAGCAGACTCCTTGCTGAGCATGGAACCTGATGTGGGGTTCAATCCTAGGACCCTGAAATCATGACCTGAGCTGAAGGCAGATGTTCAACCGACTGACCCACCCAATTAGACCCATTTCTAAAAACCACTCTGCTATGCCAAATCACATAATAAAACCACAGGTTTTAAGGGAAAATACATGGCTAAAGGTAAAACACTTAAAATTTTTGTTGTGACACTTTAAAAACTGATTAAAACATAATAAAACAGCACACTTTTGCACACTTTTAGTGATTAATGACATAAATACTACAATAACTACATATCTGAAGCTTGCTCATGGAAGCGGTCCTCAGACGGGTTGCAGCTCTGAGTTTTGGGTGGCGGAAGGAGGGTTATCTGAAACCCAGGGAAAGCAGTAACACATGATGTGGACAGGTGTGGCCCATAACCCACAGTGAACCGAGGTAACTGGGAGGGCAAGGGGTGTTGAGGTGTGTGCGTGCGTGCTGCTTTCACTGGGTGCAATTTCTGCATTCATCTGGTGTTTTTCAAACATTAGCAAATATGAAACTCACTGTGCTCAAATATATCTATCACTTCTTCAAAACAAGCCTTTTGGCAGGACCGTTTTATTCTAATTGTAGGAGAAGCCACTTGGAGGTTTTAAAATAGCAAAGTGGCATAATGCAATTATGCTTTAAAAGATCTCTTCAGCTTCTCTTTGGAGAATGATTATAGACCAGGATGAATGTCATTTACTGAGTTGGAAAATACTGAGAAAGGAGCGGATTTCAAGGGAAGTGGTAGTGAGAATGACAAGTAGGCAGGTGGGTCTGCCTCCGACCTCACTGGAAAAGTCAGAATATAAATATGACCTGCATCTGTGGAGTAGTTAATGCAATAGGGACCACCTGAGATAGGGGCGTAGAAGGCCCAGGGCCTTTCTCATCACCACGAGCATGAAGTAGAGATGCTACGCAGTTCTACTCTTCTTATTCTGTTTGGGTATCAGGTTTCCACATAGAGTTACATCAAAAAAACAGAAAAAAAAAAAAAAAAACAGAGAAGGAGACAGAGGGAGAGAGAAGTAAAGAGAAAGAAGGAAGGAAGGATGAGAGGGTGGGATGGAGGGAGGAAAGGAAGGAAGGAAGGAAGGAAGGAGAGAGAGAATACTATAAAATCCAGGTCTCTGATGATAATAATACACTTTACAGTATAAAGCTGCAGCAACAGCATAACATTATTTACATTAGCATAACTAATGGAAGGTGCATTGCATTTGCAGACTGGGGTCTCTGCATCTAATCTGCAGGCTTCCTTTCCCCATACCCAGGACCACTTAAGCTACTCGCTAGCTCTCCCCTTTCCATCTCTAATTACAGTCCAGACCTTGGCACTCTGGGACAAGCTGAACTTTGGCATTCAGTATCAAACCAATCTTGCCACCAAGCCCAGTTCCTTTTAACCCCAATTCTAGTCATTGGTCGCTGTCCTTACCAGTCCTGTTTTAGGAACCTCCCTAGTGACCTAATCTCTAAGACTGGTGGTCCGCCTTGCTACAACTATTAGATTCTCCTGTTGTTTCTATGTCTGGTGCCCAAGGTTCACAGGGCAGGCAGCTGGGGAGGGAAGAAGTACATGAAGTGGAGGGGAGCAAGGACATGCTACAACCTGCTCTCGAGTCTAAGATTTTAACCTTCTTTCTAGCTAATAAGTTGGCCTATTACTGTTTTGTGGATTCCAGCGGAAACACTATACTCCAGGGTCAGAGAAAAAAAAAACCCTTATTACTCACAGTACAGCAAGCAGCAGAAACATCATGCTTGTCTCAGTTCTTCTCGCCCCCAAGTCCTATGGATGCAACACAGAGGTACTCAGATAGGTGCTGCACCCACAGGGAATTTGCATCACAGTTGAGAACCCTGAATTTAGAGATTCATCAAAGGAACCATGTACAGTAAGCAGTAAGCCAAGTCTGTTCTTTATCCCAGAGTGAAATATTATCTAAACCTCAGGGTTGCTCACAGTAAGTAAGCACAACTCTGAGAAGTGCCTAGGAAAGAGACTTGTATTCTCAGCATACCCTGCAAGAACATCAAGGGACACTCAAAGACCGTGGGGGATTGCCTCTTCCAACATTTTTGAGGCCCAGCTGGAACCCATCTACATGAACTAGAACCTGCCTTGGTCTTTCACTACCTCCAAGTCTTCAACTTCGATGATGATGAATGTGTCCTGCAGGAGACACTGGTGCCTTTCATCATAAGGCTAGCCATGCACTTGGCCGAGGAGTCGGGAAGCCTGAGGCAGGAGTTGCAGCTGATGCCAGTCCAGCTGCTGACCTGTGCGAACCAGCGGACAAGTGACAACACACATGATCTACAACGGCCCCTCACTAAATGTAAAGAGCTTAAAAAGCAATATACCTGTTGTCCCACTTTTGCCTGCCTTCCCAACCTTATACAAAATATCTCTCCTGACTCATGCTAACCCAAAACCATACAGGAAAAGGAATTCTAGAAAACACAATTTCAGGTTAGCTAAATTAACCTAGTAACAATCTACACGGGCCATAGACAAATGGCCTCCATGTTACCTTCCTTCTGAGTCTTTTAAGTCCGATGGTCCATCTTTAAGCAATTCCTATCATTCTCGTTTCATGGAGGAATGGCTGAGGATCAAAAGGACAATTGAAACCACTAGCCGTGTTATTTCAGGGGTCCCTAGAAGCACCCCCAGTTTCAGTGATTCTCTAGGAGGGCTCACAGGTCTCAGTATAGTCATGTTCACAGCTAAGACTGAATACAGTAAAAGGATACAAAGCAAAATCAGCAAAGGAAAAGTATGGGAAGACATGTGGAAAAACAGGTACAAACTTCCAAGAGTCCTCTTCTAGTGAAGTCCCATAGGGTGCACTCAATTATCCCAGCAATAAGTTGTATCAACACATGTGAAGGCTTGTGTGCCAAGGAAGCTCATTAGGGGCTCAATGCCCTGAGTTCTTCTTGGGGGCTGGTCATGTAGGCCCTCTCTGCCTAGATGTACCAAAATTTCAGACTCCCAGAAGGAAGGCAGGTGTTCAACAACAACCACATTGTACTGTTTAGGCACAGGGAACAACTCTTATAAGTTGTAGGCATGATGGGAACCCTCTCAACACCCAGGTTGCCAGAGGGTAACCAGAGGCCAATCTTGCAAGCAGACCTTTTTAAGGAGAGCAGTCTCAGCGCTGCTATGTTAACTGCTTTCTGCGCATATTTCTTGACATGGCAATAATCATGGCTCCATTACAACCAACGTGTTGTTCTCTTCGAGTTTTGGCATACTACACACCCCTGGGGTTTTGGGTTTATTGTTGTTGTTTTTGTTTTTTTGTTGTTGTTGTTTTTCCTTTTTTACTTGTAAAAAGAAAACACCCTTTCTCCTCACATTTACCATAAGGAGGATTTTTCTCTAAACTCCCCTGTTCACTTCCTCCCTTTTCCCTTTACTCACACTGGTTGTGGAGAGGTGGAGTGAGTTAACTGATTGCTAAGTTTAGGAAAAATAACTGGGTGTGCTTGGCCAGGACAGTGCAGCTCCTCTGACGTATCATGGGATATATCCCCTTCCTGGGAGGCCTCTTCCATCTAAGACTGCTGGTTTATCTACCTAATTCTGGGGTTCAATATTAGCAAACCCAGGTGGTAGGCCTGGAGTTCCTATGCCAGCAATACAGGTAATTTTTGGACCTCTTCTGCCTCACTTTTTGTTGTAATTTACTAACCTGATCAGAACCAAGTAGAGAAGAGGATTTCTGTGCATTGGAATCCCCTGGGAAACCTCAACAAAGAGAAGGAATGAGTATTTTGAAAATGGTACACATAAGTTGTTAGAGTGGTATTTTTTTCCCGTCTTTATATCCTTAATCTTCTAAAATGTGATCCTATTATTTTGTAACTATAAAATATCATTTTCACAATAAGTAATGAAAATTTTATGCTCAGAAAAAGTTCCTGATGTCTTTAAGTCAGAGGGGAACTATGGCTAATCGTCAGTAAGCAGGGCAAAAATCACAAGAATAACATCGAATAATCCTTAAATCGTATTTTCATAAGATCTAGGATATATGTGCTTAAATGAATAACTAAATTACAAAGTTTTATGCAGGATGCCTGGGTGGCTCAGTTGGTTAAGGGTCCTACTCTTGATTTTGACTCAGGTCATGCTCTCAGGGTTGTAAGATCGAGCCCCGCTGTGAGCTCCACACTCAGCAGAGTCTGCTTGAGATTCTCTCCATCTCCCTATACTCCTCCACCCTGTTCCCACATGTGCATGCATGTGCACTCTCAATCTGTCTCTCTAAAATAAATATATAAATCTTTAAAAAATAATTTAAGTGTTATGTACCCTGAGGTTGAAGCAGATTTTAAAACATTTGTGCCCACCTTCGTTGGCTTTGAATTCCTGTTTACCTCCTTATGCAAGAGATCGGAAAGCAAGAAGCCTTTGTAGAAATGTATTGTTTTCAATCAATTCATCTTTGTGATTTAATTTTGCAGCCAAAAGTCCCGCTAACATTTTATCCAATACTTGTTTATTCAGCTTAGTATTTTTTAGAGAACCTCATATCATGGTTTGTTAAGGTTCTCTCTTCTTCATGTGGAACCATGCTTTATGAAAAGTATGCATTATTGAACATTGGAATCAGATTCATTGTGGTGAGGTGCCCAGGCTATGAGAGCACAAAGGAATGGATCTCCCCATCCTTTCCCGTTACAGGTAAAGAAGTCTTATGGGTATTGTTATGTGGAATCATCCAAAGCCCTTCCACCAAATATTTCTCTTTCTCTCGGTTAGATTTGCATTAGCTAAATATTGTATGATGCTATTTCCTTAGTAGAGCTAGCAATAGAGAAAACAAACTGCTTTCTTTTTTTTTTTTTTAAGATTTGATTTATTTATTTGACAGAGAGAGAGAGAGTGCACAAGCAGGCAAAAAGGCAGGCAGAGAGAGAGAGGGAAGCAGGCTCCCCGTGGAGCAGAGAGCCCAACATGGGGCTCGATCCCAGGAACCTGAGATCATGACCTGAGCCAAAGGCAGAGGTTTAACCCACTGAGCCACCCAGGCACCCCAACAAACTGCTTTCTTATTGGAACTTTCATGCATATAGCTGGCATCACATCCACTTCATACTTTCTCCATTTTCTTTTGCATTGACACAGAATGAAAGACGTATGTTGATCAGCACTCATGGTTACTGTAAAAGAAACTAGATTAAGCAGAGGGTGATGTAGCTTTAGGCAGGGATGGATTGAATTGTTGATGGAACACTTCATCAGGACTTTTTCTTCTCCATCTCCCTGCTCTGCTCCTTTTTGCTTTGGCTTCATTCTCAGCATGCTTTCTTCCATTCACTGGTAATGATAGCTACCAGCAGATCCTGGTTTAAATGGTAATATCAGCATACAAATTCAGAGAAAAGCTAAGTAACCTCTTTCTCCCAGAATCCATATTAAAATTTTAAAAGACGGTTGACTAACATTGCTTGAAAGTCATGTCTGGACTCCATCCTGAGCCAAGCTCACAGCCTGGAGGAAGGATTAAGTGTGGTCACAAAATATATAGTTCCTTAACATCACATGGTATGAGAGAAGAAGTTACCAAAATACAGGAATACTGAAAAATTTAAAAAAAAATTTTTTTAAGATGCTTATTAAAACATGGAATGGATATCCCTTCTCATCTTCCTCTTCACCAGATATGAAATGTTAATATACTAGACACCTCTTGGCTGGCTACCTATGGAGGTGGGTACCCAGTCATCTGACTGTTCCTTATAGCTCTGCTACCCAGCTATTTATACGCATGCTGGAGTGATCAACCAATACAAGCTGGGCCAATCAAATATTTGAAAATTTGGACTTAAAGAGACACGGGGCACTTGAATGACTCAGCTGGTTTAAAATTGGACCCTTAATTTTGGCTCAGGTCATGACCTCTGGGTCGTGGGATCAAGCTTTGTGGTAAGCTCTGTGCTGAGTGTGGAACCTGCTTGGGACTCTCTCTCCCTCTCCCACTGTACCTCCCCCCTGCTGGTGCACACACTCTCACTCTTTCTGTGTGTGTCCCTCTGTCTCACACACACACAAAAAAAAAGACAAAGACAGTTGTTGGAATGGAATCCTAGTAATGGCAATACACAAGGGGAGAATAATTAGCCAACTCCAGAACCTCTAGACTTCTTGTTACTTGAGATAATGAATATCCATATTGCTTAAGCCAGAAGTAGCTGGATTTTGTCTTACTTTCATGTTAAATCAAATTAAGCAATATCTAAGGCAATCTGAGTTCATTTCGGCTACTTGCAATGAAAGACCATAAACCCGTAGACTGTGTGGTCTGCATGTTTCCAGTCTCACCAGCCCTAAATGAGGTCAGCTCTATATTAATGCCCTAAATACTCTTGCTCTGTCCCCACACGTGTTTGACTAGCAGGATACCCATCTTTTCCTGGCATTTCCTTCCTTAAGTGTTTTCTAAAATCCCACTGGAGCTCTTAGACGTCTTTTAAAAATTTTTACTAGTTTTTTCACCTGCAAGGAGGTAATTTCAACAATGATTTTCTCATTGGTCTTAGACTATAGGGTCTTTGATGATAAAAGGAAGGTGTGTACATTTGGGAAATTTGGAAAATAGAGTAAAATACAAAGATAAAAAAAACTATAATTTTACCTTTAAGAAATAATACTTTTATGAGTAGTTTATTTCCACTATTCCTAAATTTTTTATTGTGAAATATAACACCTATGTAGAAGGGAAAAATGTAAACTTTTGAGAAATAACTACAAAACAAACATCTAGTAACCATCATCCAGGTCAAGAAATAAAAAATTACCATCACTTCAGAATCTCCCAAACATCTTTGCCCAGTTATAACCCCCTTCCTCCCTTGTAAGTAATGACCAACTTAACTTTTGTGATTATTTCTGTTGCTTTTCATTATAATTTTATCACCTAAGTATATATCACCAAAAATTTGATTTTAATTTTGTCTGCTTTTAAGTTTTATATAAATTAAATCATATTTTTAATTTGATTTTTTCATTCAACAATATGTATGCCAGATTAATCCACATTCTTGAAAGTAGCTGGAGTTTGTTTATTTTCATTGCTGTATAATAATCCACTGCATGATGCAGAAAAATTTAATTTATCCATTCTACTCTAGATAGACATATTGGTTATATCCATTATAGCTCTTGACTATTTTCTTTCTATAGTGGAATTATACTAACTCTAGAAATGTATATTCTACTTTCATCATTTAAATTGTAGTGTATTTTCTCTTGTTACTAGAAGTTATTTAGAAATATTATATCTAATTGCTGTATCACATTTCATTATATGTATGTACTGTAATTTATTTAACCATCCCTCTGGGGTTCTCACTTAGATTGTTTCCAATTATTTGTCACTACAAGAATGTTGTGGTTAACATTTTACACATAAGGATTTTTATCTGTATTTCAAAACATTTCCTTAGGTCATTTCCCCAAAATAGAAATACTGTATCAAATAGTATAAATATTTTAAAGTCAAAGTTCTCTCCAGAAGGGTGGTATTAATCAAGGTAGGAGTTTCACCTCCTCCTTGCCAGCATTAAATATGTGCTCACATTCTCACTCATGCTTGCACTCTCACTTGTTCTCTCTCTTTCTCTCTCACTCTCCCTCCCTTCCTCACTTCCTCCCTCATTCCTTCTCTTCCTACCACCCTTTAATCTTCTTCAAGGGTTGTGATGCAAACTTTGCCTAGAGCAAGTACAAAAAAAGCTGATCACATACGAGAAATGTGAACAGATGAAAGTACAAAGTATCTCTGTTTTCCTTGTGGTAGCCCAAGCAAGCAACAATTGGAGAAGATGGTGCCTAATGACAGAAAATGGTCAGTGCGTAGACGGAGGCTGACTGAATGCACAATAGGAAGGACAACCAGGAGGACAAGGAAGTGTTCAAAGAGGTGGCCCCCTCAGGGGACACATGGACAGCAGCTTGCGGCTAAGTTTCCAGGAGAAGGTGTCACAAGTTTCCAGTGACACAGATGGTCGACAGTAACAGGGATTCTGAGAGATGGTGATTGCAGTGTGCTAGCTATGATTATCTGGGAGGTGTGCTGTGCTCTAGTTGACACACGAGACTACCAATGGGCAAAGAGAAGAGGCCAACACAAGACCAAGTTGCTAGAAACAGAAAGAAAACCGAAGTGAAGTCGCAGGAGTCAGGGGCATGACTTCTCCTAAGTCCCAGGACAAGTCATGTCTTCAGGACAAATATGGGACCCAGAGATCAGAACTAGTCGATCAGGGCAACTAAGATCATCGTCAGTGAGGGAGGTGCAAAAGCAGTTTAAATAATATAGTTGACCCTTGAACAATGTGGGGACTCACAGTGCTGACCCCTGTGCAGTCAAAATCTACATATTAACTTTTGACTCCCCCAAAACTTAACTACTACTGATAGCCTACTGTTGACCAGAAGACTTACTCATAACAATTAAACATATTTCTGTATTTTCATGAATTATAGATTGTATTCTTACAATAAAGTAAGCTAGAGAAAAGAAAATGTTAAGGAATTTTCTTATTTAAAAAATCATAAGCAAAAGAAAATATATAAGCAGTAGTGTACTGTATTCCTAGAAAAAAATGCACATGTAAGTGGGCCCATGCAGTTCACATCCATGTTGTTCAAGGGTCAACTATGTACTGGCCTGGTAATAGGAATAGGACTGGGGCTTCTGGAAAGAGGCACAGTAGTCACACAAAGGGAAAAAAATGATGACAAGGGCATGAGGAATGAGGCAGGACTGGTAGAAGACACTATAAACACACCGTGAACAGCATGGGCACTCGAGAAGTCATTTTATATCATCTAGTTCAAGACAGCAATCTGAGCAGTTATGAGCCCTGGACACTATTAAAATGAAAATCAAGGCATTAAAAATCTCACAATAAAGAGAATGACAGGGAACTCATAAGCACAAGAGAAATGTCATCAGATTTCTAGGAAATGGAAAGCTGAAGGAAGAGTGCTGGAAGGTGATGAAGCCCTAACTGAAAATACACAGCAAAGAGGCTGCAAGTGTAGAGAAAGACAGTCATGTCTGTGGCGTCCCAGAAAAGCATGTGACACAGATATCAGGTAACGTGGAGGTAGGGTGACATGCAGGACCTAAAAAAGAAGTAATTGAAAATCTGCATAGGAAACAAGGCTCATATAAACACTATACCCTGGAGCTCAGAATCTCTCTCACCAACTTCTACCTCTCCCGTCAGCCAGAAAGGAAGGAAGAAAGGAGGGAAGGAAGGGAAGGACTGAGAGAGGGATGGAGGAAGAAGGGGGGCAAGAGGGAGGGAGGGAGGGAAGGAAGGAAGGCAGGCAGACAGGCATTAGGCCTAGAAAGAAAAGAGTCAAATCAAAGGATGGAGCCTCATGAGAGAAAACTCAGGAGGAGAAATGTGGGGAAGGTGTCACAGACTTCACGGAATGCTTATGTTGTTACAAAGATGTAAGAAGCAGTAAAGGCTGCTATCTTGAGGGCAGGAAATACAAGTACAAAAGAAGGGAAATGAAATCATGGAATGCAGGTAGGTTAGCTATAGGTTGATAATCTGAACTTCTCAATTTCCAAATTGTAGAATCAATAGACTGACAAATACAGTGACTTAATTGGGATTATAGAACAGAATGTAAACAATCAGTGCTAACAATTTGAAAAGCAAAATTACAGGTGACAGAATTGGAAGATGGAAAGGAGAGAAGAGAGAAGAAACATCAAGTCTCTGCACTCTAGCCTTTCAAAATGAGGAGTCTAAAGATTCTTTCTGAAATTGTTGGAAAAAGAAATACAAATGTAAACATATTGCTTAAAGTTACACAGATAAATACAAAAGGCATCAAAAAGTAATGTAAGGGGCGCCTGGGTGGTTCAGTGGGTTAAAGCCTCTGCCTTCGCCTCAGGTCATGATCCCAGGGTCCTGGGATCGAGCCCCGCATCGGGCTCTCTGCTCAGCAGAGAGCCTGCTTCCTCCTCTCTCTCTGCCTGCCTCTCTGCCTACTTGTGATCTCTGTCTGTCAAATAAATAAAAATCTTTAAAAAAAATAAAAAGTAATGTAAGTACACTGAGAGGAGGTAGAAGAGAAGATGGAATAGAATAAATGACCTTACATAGTCATCTTTTAAACCTGGAAACCAATAGAAAAACTTGAATAAATAAGGAGATAGTAGTTTTTATATATAACACAAGAATATGGGTGGAACTACCTGGAAAAAAGTTAGGAATTAGACTTCAAAATATCTTGGGGCAACTGGGTGATAGGTATTAAGGAGGGCATGTGTTGGGATGAGCACTGGGTGTTATATGCAATTAATGAATCATTGAACACTACATCAAAAACTTATGATGTACTATATGCTGGTTAGCTGAACATTAGGAAAAAAAAAGATCTTGGGACAAAGGACAAACCAGTGCTTGGGGTGGGGGGAGCCCTAAACCCAGGAAAACAGGATGATTCTAAACCAAGTGACAGAGAAGTAATTAAAAAGAGGATTAAAATTTTGATTGACTTTTTGCCTGTGTGTTACAGTGAGTATGATTGTATAGGAATGTCATCTGATGCTGAAAATTTTTAACATTTGCTTTTATGAAATAGAAGCGGTTGATGAAAGTAAGTTTATGCCAACAGCACCACCCACTGGGCATAAGATAGACTGCAGTAGGCTTGGCATAAGAGACTGGGCACACACAAACTGACAAATTGGTTCTTAAAATATATATATATATTATTTATCTATTTATTTGTCAGAGAGAGAGAGAGTGCGTGCGAGCGAGCATGAGCAGGGGGAGGCACAGAGTGAGAAGCAGGCTCCCTGCTGAGCAAAGAGCCCTATTCGGGACTCCTCCACCCCCAGGATCCCAGATCACCACCGGAGTAACCCACTGAGCTACCCAGGCTTCCCGACAAATTAATTTTTAACTTCTTATGTGAAACACACACAAACACACACACAGGCATATGAGGAAGGAAAAACTTGTCCCTGGGGGGTTTTGATGATTGAAATTAAATACAAGTCAAAAAATCAAGTAAAGAAATGCTTTTCCCCGTTTATGTCCTCAGATCTAACCGAGGCGTACTATCAGAGGCAGTGCTGTGTATAGTACAGATCACTTCCTGAAACCATCTGTAAAATGTCCCCCACCCAAAAATTATATTGTCCTTGTCTTAATCCTCAGAGTTTGTGACCTCTATAACAAAAGGGAATTTGCAGATGTGATCCTGAGATGGGGAGATTATCCCTGATTATCCGGGTGGGCCCAATGTAATTGACAAGGATCCTTTAAAACGGGCAAGAGTCAGAGTAAGAGAAAGAGATGTGAGGACAGAAAGCAGAAATTAAAGTGAACCAACTGCTGGCTTTGAAGATGGAGGAAGGACCCAAGAGCTAAGGAAGGCAGGGCCCTCTAGAAGCTGAAATAGACAAGGAAATGGGGTTCTCCCCTACAGCCCTTTACTCTAAACAGATAAGACTTGTTTTAGACTTCTGACCTCCAGCACTATAGGATAATTTGTGTTATGATTTAAAGCCACTAAGTTTGTGATCTATATAGATACATATTTGATGTCTATATATTAAAAATTATATGAAACATTATATATTAAAAATTATACAAAATCAGAGAGGGAGATAAACCATAAGAGAATCTTAATCATAGGAAACAACCTGAGGGTTGCTGGGGGGAGGGGATCAGGAACGGGGTGATGGACATTGGAGAGGGTATATGTTGTAATGAGCACTGGGTATTATATAAGACTGATGAATCACAGATCTGTACCCCTGAAAGTAATGTGTTATATATTAATTAATTGAATTTAAATTTTTAAAAAAACACTGACATGATCAAAATTGTCTTTAACAACTGGAAATAGAGTGCAGAACATTTTAAGACATCTTATTTCTCAACTATTCTGCCAGCACCAATGATATGCAACGATTAATTTTGAGATATATATTTAGGAAACATTTCATTTTAATTAAAAAATACTTATGTATTTGATTTTTCAGTTTAAAACCTTCCAAAAAAAATTCCAGGCCCAAATGACCGAACATATAAGAAAAATTTTCACACAAGACAGAATAGGAAGAAACACTCTCCACTTATTTTATGAGGCTAGCATTACTCTGATACCAAAACTAGACAAAAATATTTCAAGAAAAGAAAACTACAAGCCAGTATGACCCATCAACACAGAAAAAGTTCTCAAAAATATAGTAACAAAACAAATCCGGCAGTATTTTAAAATGATAATACATCACGGCAAAGTGGAATTTATCCTGAGAATGCAAGATAGATTAACATTGGAAAATCAATTGATATAATTCACCTTATCAATAGAAAAAAGAAAACTCATCTCCTTCCACAGACACAGCAAATCTACAACTATATATGGAATAATTTCCTCAAAAAAACAAAACCAAAACCAAAACCAAAACCAAAAACAATGGGGACCTGGAGGACTCAGTCAGTTGGGCATGGGACTCTTGGTTTCGGCTCAGGTCATGATCTCAGGGTCAGGAGACTGAGCTCCAGTCAGACTCAGCTCAGCATCGAGTCTACTCAGATTCTCTTTCCTCTCTCCATCTCCCTCTGTCCTGCCTCCCACCAGTGCTCTCTTTCTCTAAAACAAAAACAAAACACAAAAAAACTAGCTGAGTGACAGCTACACATTGGGCAAACAAGAAAAAAAAACCCTTGGGAATGGGTAGGAGAGGCCCGCACAGTTTCACCATAAACCACAACCCTAATGCTACAACCCATGTCTGAAAGGGAACTCACCACCCTGAGCTTCTCCCCTGGAAACAAAGGGTTTGGGCCCCACAGCTGGCATTCCAACTTTTAAGCCCTGCACCTGAGAGATGAGCCACTAAAACACCTAGCTGTGCAAGCCAACAGGGCTCGCAACCACAGGACCCACAAGGCTCTCAGGAACTGAGACCCGGTTCTTTTTTTTTTTTTTTTTTTTTTTTTTTTAGGATTTTATTCATTCATTTGACCGACAGAGATCACAAGTAGGCAGAGAGGCAGGCAGAGAGAGGAGGAAGCAGGCTCCCCGCTGAGCAGAGAGCCCAATGTGGGCTCTACCCCAGGACCCTGGAATCATGACCTGAACGGAAGGCAGAGGCTTTAACCCACTGAGCCACCCAGGCGCCCCCTGAGATGCAGTTTTTAAAGGCTCCTGCAGAGGGGCGCCTGGGTGGCTCAGTGGGTTAAAGCTTCTGCCTTCGGCTCAGGTCATGATCCCAGGGTCCTGGGATCGAGCCCCGCGTCGGGCTCTCTGCTCCGCGGGGAGCCTGCTTCCTCCCCTCTCTCTCTGCCTGCCTCTCTGCCTGCTTGGATCTCTCTGTCAAATAAAAAAAAAAAAAAAATTAAAGGCTCCTGCGTAAAAAAATTAAAGGCTCCTGCGTACTCACCCACTCCGGGACCGGGCGCAGAGGCGGCCAACAGAAAATCACCCAGACTTTCTGTGCAACGGGCCAATTTGTTTATCTTAAAGCATCAGCATGGAGGGGCAGGCATCTAATTTAACACACACCTAAGGCAATCATCTCCGAAAATGGAGGCCTGCAGGCACCGCTTTTGTGCTCTTCCTGTGCCTCGTTCCAGGACCCCGATAACTCCCGGAAAGGCACGCGTCCACCCTCGGTAAGTCTCGATGTGTGCATCTGCCACCCAGGGTACACCGCGACATCACCTAGCTCTGGCAGCTAGCAGGGCTTCTATGTCTGGTCCCAAAGGACTGCAAGCAACAGAGGAGTTAACTGGGTTCCACCACCCCACCCCCGGGGGGCAGTAGAGAGGCAACAGGCGGGGGAGGCTCCTCTGTGAAAGAGGCCTATTAGTATACTGTCACAGCTGCAGCCTGAAGGGGCAGGCTTGTAACTAAACACCCATCCCAAGGGCTGACTATAATCCTCTCCAAAGCACTGGGTATTACAGAAGACTGAAGAACCACGGACCTGTACCCCTGAAACAAATAAAATATTTTATGTTAATTAATTGAGTTTACATAAAATATTTTTTAAAAATCCTCTCCAGAGACCTCAAAGGACTGGCACTATCTTCTCATTAACCGCCCCCCCCACCGCCCCCGCTCAGGATCTCCTGTGCCCCGCCAGAGGGGACTTGTGCATAGGCTAGCGCTATATTCATGGCTGCCACCCAGAAGACACCCTTTGATCACCTAGCTCTGGCGACCAGCAGGGCTTGTAGTGGTGGGTCGCACGGGTGTGTAACAAAGGAAGAGCTGGTGAATGGAGGGCTACCACGCCCAAGCACAGGGACAGTGGGCTGAAGCCCACCCTCAGTCTTTTGTGAAAGAGGCCTATTTGCTTCTCTAGAGCTTCAGCCTAAGGGGCGGGTTTCTGGTTTTGCAACCCCCAGGCCTACCCAGGTGCTCTCCCGAGACAGAGGCCAATGGGCACTCTTTGCACCTCCATGTGCCTTGCTCTGGTTCACTGGTGCTCCTGGCTAGAAGCTTGTGCACCCATCTGATTGTTACAGCAGCACCCAAAGGGATACCTTTTGATCACCTGGTCTGATGGCCAGCATGGCTTGCGCTCACAGGGCCTGAAGGGCTGTTATAAATGGAGAAATAGTTTCAACCAGCTACCCGCCTCAGGGCATAGCACAGAGCTAGCAGAGTGAAACACCGTGGGCTATCATTCTGTGAAAGAGAGGCCTATTAGCTTACCTTTATATCCAAAGCCCATGGGGTAGCTTCTAATCTCAAAGAGACCCTAGAGGCTGACTACAATTCTCTCCTACCAATCAGGAAGGCTGGCTGGTGCCATCTTCATTCCCTCCCTCTGCCCCACTCCAAGTTAACTAAACTCCAGTGTCTCTCCAAGAAAGGAGTTTGTGTAGACGTCTGGCGTACCTGCTTTTATGGCAGCTGCCAGAGGACAAATTCCTTGATAGTCTGTCTCTGGAGGCCAGAAGGGCTTTGTTCACCAGTTTAATGGGACAGTACCAAACTAAGAAATAGTTCTTAACTGGCCATCACCCTAGGACTCAGTGCAAAGACAGCAAAGAGGCAAACAGAAATGTCCATCTCCCCATCTTCCCCTGACAAAGGTATTTTTGCATACCTTAAAAGCTGCTGAGACTCTGGATCCCAATCAGCCTGAATCTAGATATTGACTGAGATCTCCCACTTTAGGCCACTAATGGATCTTGGTGCATCTTCGACTCCTGGGAGCCACTAGGAATGAAAGTCGGCTGCTTGGACAATCACAAAGGTTTGAGAGACAGCCCATGTTCACCGTAGCATTATTTACAAATAGCCGAGACATGAGAGCAACTGAATCGTCCACCAGTGGATGAATGGATAAAGAAAATGGGACATACAACAGAATATTACTTAGCCATACAAAGGAAGGAAATCTTGTCATTTGTGACAACTTGGGTGAGACTTAAGGACATTATGCCAAGTGAAATAAGTCAGATTAAAAGATACTCTATGATCTCACATGTGAAATCCAAAAAATAACATCAACAAACCAAAGTTACAAAAAAGAGATCAGATTTGTGGTTACCAGAGGTGGGTGATGGAGAATGGAGTAATTGGATGAAAGTTGTCAAAAGGTACAAGCTTCCAGTTTTAAGATAAGTAAGTACTGGGGATGTAATATACAACATGATGACTATAATTCACACTATAGTATAGTGTATTATTTGTATTTGAGACAGAGCCTAAGAGTTCTTATCAGGGAAAAAATAGTTTTTTAATTTTTATTAGATGATGGGTATTAACTAAGTATACTATGGTAATCATTTTACGATATATGTAAGAATCAATTAATTATGCAGTCTAATTTAAACTTACACAGTGAGGGGCGCCTGGGTGGCTCAGTGGTTAAAGCCTCTGCCTTCAGCTCGGGTCATGATCTCGGGGTCCTGGGATCGAGTCCCGTATCGGGCTCTCTGCTCAGCAGGGAGCCTGCCTCCTCCTCCTCTCTCTCTCTGCCTGCCTCTCTGCCTACTCGTGATCTGTCCGTCAAATAAATAAATTAAAATAAATAAATAAATAAATAAATAAAAATAGACTTACACAGTGATATATGTCAATTATATCCTAATAAAACTGGAAAATATATATACACAATTAATTCTCTACTTGACTCTGCATCAGAATCACCTAGAAAGCTTTTTCAAACAAAAAAAAAAAGTCGCATGTACACACACACGACTTTTAAGGTTCCATTCTGATGAGTAGCCAAGGTTGTGACAAGAACATTATATTTAAAATTTTTCAAAGGGAGTAGTCCATTTATAAAAATGTCTTATTAATAGCAATCACATGCTCTTAAAAATATGCATATCCAAGGGAGTCAGTGCAAAAAGGAAACTGACCCCAATTCAAAAAGCAGTTTGAATGCAGAAAACCAAAACGTAAACATTAAGAGAAACTGCTTCTTTCTAACAGATATTGCCTGCTTTTTTATCCCAAAGAACGCAGCAGATGAAACTGGAAAAACAAGTTGATAATAGGAAAGAGAAAAGCAGCATTCTGACTTTTTAGGTTGTTTTATTTATTTATTTTTCATTTTTAGGTTATTTTAAGATAGCTTTTCTACTAAGCACCTAGCATCGTAAGTATTGCCTTAACTGATGACCAAATAAATATGCTACAAATAAACCAGAGACCCCTTTAACGTCTCCCTCATTCCACACTGCAAAGGAATACAGCTGTATTTCAAGTTTATCACCCAAAAGCCAACTATAAATTCAGTTGTTGGTTAACAGCACGGTCAATGACTGCCTTGAAAAAAGGTATCATTATTAATGGTATTATGCTTCGTGAAGTAAGTCACAGAGAAAGACAAATACCAAATGATTTCACTCATGTGTAACCTAAAAAAGAAATAATGAGCAAACAAACAAAAACAGCATCAGACGTTTAAGTACTGAGAACAAAGGTCATGGTTACCAGAGGAGAGTGGGGTGGGAGGATGGGCAAGCTAGGTGAAGGGGAGTGGGAGATACAGACCCCCGGTGATGGAATGAGAAAGTCGTAGGCATAAAATGCAGCATAAGGACTCTGGTCAATGATACTGGAACAGTGTTATATGCTGACAGCTGGTGGCACTTGTGGAGAGCACAGCACAGAGAAACTAAATCACGGGAAACTAAAAGTAACCTTGTATCAAAGTCCAATAAAAATAATTTAAAAAAATGTTTTCTGAACACACACCCACACATGATTCAGCGGGAAGGAAATGTTTATTTCTCATTAATCTTTTGAATGCAACCACCGTTAACATTTCAGGTTTAGTTTAGTAGCAAACTTGATTAATCACACTTCCAGAGCTCATCATTTTAAAGCTAAGCTTCCGATTAAGGAAATACAGTTATCAATTTAATATAAATGAAGTTTTTTTAAAAAGGCTAAAAGCAGTCAGATCTTTTAAAAGAAAATCTAAATGACCCAGACTTTAGACTTTAGTAACATTAAGTATGCTTCAGTAGTACACATACAAGAGAAAGAGCTTTACTGAACATCAGCAAGAAGCACCACTATTTTTCTTCTGTGACATGTATGTTTTGGTCATTAGCATGCTAGTATGAATAAGGCAATGTGTCAGGCACTGGCATACACGAAGTGCAGTGAGATGCGAAGGAAGGTTGTGGCGGCGGGACAGGCACCACCGCACAGGATCCCCCCGCAGCTGCTCCCTCAGTCGTCCTCTCCTCCACAGAGCCTCAAGAGGGCCTTCTTATAGTCCCCAGACGTATCACCCTGAAACCCAAATGTACTCCATTAACTTCCATGAGTCACAGAAGCCGCAGAAAATTAAAAAAAAAAAAAAAAAAACTAAGAGTCTGGCAACAAGTTTTATTCGTGTGACATTTTTCCCAAGTGGATAATCTCTGTATATGTGACTTTCACATCAGGAATGTTACACAAGGAGTTTCCTACCAACGTAACACATGTTTAACTTTCTAATTTTACCCCTTAAAAGCACAGCTCTGAGACAATGAAGTATGTTCTTCCCTCTGGTAACGCAGAGAACAAGGAAGCTTTTACAGTGACATTCAAATCAAGCTTTCTAAACCTATAAGTTACTATCACATACTATGCGTCTGGTCATGGGAGACAATCCTGGGACTCTGTGGCTGCTGTGTTTTTGCTTCAAAGACGGAGGGCAAGATAGGCTTTACCTCTGCTTGTCTTACACAGATATGTGTGATAAATTAATGTTTCAAGTAAAGACTGAATGTGAGAACTCCCCAGTGCCCTTCAGCCCAGCCACACCACACACAAAGTTCAAAGCTTGCTTAGCAGAGATCTGATTTGCGTATGGCCCATTTTCCCTTTTATTAAAAGAAAGAGAGGGAGGGAAAAGGAAGGAAGGATGAAAGAAAAGAAAGTCAAAAGGCCTTAAAGCCATATTTAAATATAGGCCACAATCTCCCTTGCTTTTAAAAGACAAAAAATGATAGTAATACCTAAACTCTTAACTTATTTCTGATAGGACCCTGTTGGTTCTTTCCTGAACTATGAACTAATACCAGAGACAAGGTGATAACAGACAATAAAGAAAGACCAACGTGAAAGGAAGGAGGAACTAATAAAGACAGCTGGAACTGATACAAGAGAGAAAGAACACGTTATCTTTGGGGTCAGGGGCTGGGTTTGATGATTCATCTGTCACCGCTTCTAAATAATGCTCCTAAGCTCACTGAGAGCCAATCTTTCGCTTGGGAGTCATCATCTGTACTTTAGGAACATAAACCAAGCTTTGTAAGTCCCGGCTCTAATCACGCCACTAAAATTTGAAACTTTACATAACAAGTGGGTTCTCCCATCTGTGTTTTACATGCTATTTATCTGGTATGCTCTGGATTTCTGAACATAATTTAAAGAAAGGTTCCACTACCTTAATCATGGAATAAAGAGAGGTGGAGAAATTCTTCCTGAACTCCTTCCTAATGTTATACAAATCAATCTCACTCCTGGACACCACGACTCTGATGAGGGTATGATCATCCGTCCCCGCTCCCTGTAAGAAAGAAGAAAAGGGAGGCACGTTGTTTCTCAATGTCAAACACAGCATCAAACTCCCCTGAGTTAGGATGAATCCATAAAGTAGAACAATTTGGTAGAACTGAACTGCATGTTTTAAGGAAAATTTTAAAACCCCAAAGCTATCATTTAAATCCAAATAATACACAGAGGAAAGATAGCTAGAAAGATAAATTAATTAGACAGAAGATTCAAGGTATGTACTTGCCTTCATGGCATAGTAGAGGGTTTCGGCAAGGTAGGCAGGTACACTTCGAATAGATTTCACTAAGAAAATAAATAATATGATGGTCAGACACTGTACTAATAGGAAAAGAATTAGTGATTAAAAATAAAATCTTGCTTCCTGCTTATTGCTCCACTTATTTACAAGCATTAAAAATAACCTCAGCTAAAAAAAACTGCTCATTTGCAGGCAGATCTGATCTCCTTATTCACCAAGTATTTCTTTAGAAACCAGGCTGGAATTTCCTGAAGGTTCCGAGTTCTGCAGAGAGAGCCGTGTAGGACGGGCATGTGAGGTTTTCAACGCCCCTCTGTTCTGAGCACCTCTCTGCGATCACAGTTCGGCAGCCTGGGCTGTTACACCACAACCTTCTTCACCTTCAGAAAACCATACAAATGTCCTGGAAGTTTTCAATCCACACACTCAAGCAAATAGCACAAAATACCCACTCCATCTAATCTGTGACAAATCTTGGGCTATCTTTCCGTAATCTTACCCCAGGCAGTCTCTCCAGACTCTTATAATCCATGATTCGCATGGAGCAGCATAAGATTTACCCAATTCAGCAGAGACACCCAGATAAACTGGTAACAGAAAAAAAAGTATCTTCCCTAAACATGAATGTATCTACTCTGTGTTAGGGCTGCTCAGACCTCAGTCAGCTCAGCTTTAGAAACTATCAATAGAAAAGTTCCTTCATATACAGAAATAACAATCCATGATTGAGGGGGTGGAGTTATCCTCTCTCTTCCAGTGCCTGAACAAAACTCAAACAGGAACTAAACATGCCATTATTTTAAGTGTATTCTAAGGAAGGAGCTGTCTGAAAGTTTCCTATTAAAATTCATTAACTGTGGAAGTCAAATCAAAGGCTACTATTAGTGCCGGTTCATGGACCTCTTTAGTTTATTCTCCAGAGGACAGCATAAAAACTCTTGCTCAATGCCAAATACTCCGAAGAAACAGCAGACAGAGGTTCACTCCAAACCCATATGAAAACTAGGGTCCCTGGGAACTCACAGACTAGATTCTCACTGTATTTGGATAGCATGTAACACTACCATAAACTGCATGAACTCGGTTCTCCAATTTTTCCAGATCATTCTATTTAACTAAAATAAATTTCCAAAGTAATCTGAAAACCACCATCGTCGTATCTTCCATCGTACAAAAAAGATACTTTTCTACCTCAGATGCCAATTTCTCAGTCTGCCTCAAAGCTGTGAGGACAGTATTCAAAAGGATACTAAAATTCTACCCAGTATCAGAAATAGAGATATTGCCCACACTTCAGATTCATAATGTGTTTTTAATACAGCTTCAAAATGATTTTTATAAACAGTTGTTTTCATATTTCCATAGGATTAGATGAACTAACCAGATAATCACATATTTCCAACATTAGAACAGACTTTGAGTTGGAAATGTGGGAGTGTGCTTCACTCAAGTATCATAATAAGCTCTTCATAAAACAAGAAGTGGTTATTTTCAGATACAGCTTCAACTGAATAAAATACTTGAGCTCTTAACAACATAAATATTAGATTCATTGTAAAACTACCTACCAACAGCAAGGAGTAGTTGTTCCAAATTACCAGAAGTCTCTCGGTCAATGGTTTCCTCAATCTGAAATCCTGATATAGTCATGTATTTATCAAACACTATAAAAAAGGAAAATGATTTCTGAGTCATGTAAGGATCATTCTGTACAGAAAGAAGATACTTACTCTAACCAGGTCTTGTCCCATGGAACACAAATCTCCCCTCTGTCCTTGCTGACAGAACCCTGACTTTGTGGCAGAGCAGCAATATACCAGGCCCTAAATAATGGATTATAAATGTTCTTTGTTCACTGAGTTCCCAGCCTCTACTTACTAGTTATAACCAATGAGACCCAAAGGTAAATCTGCTGCAGAGGATTCTGAGAAATCTTTCCTTAGTAATAGTGATAAACAGATAGGATTAGTTTATTCCTTTCTTTTCTTCTTGCTGTTAATGTTGATAAATTTGGAGTTACGGTAGCCATCCTACGACAATGAGGTACAGAGCACAAGAAAGAAAACCCCGAAACATCAAGGGCAGTGGCGCAGAGAAACAGAAAGAGCCCACTCAGGTCCTGCTGAATCAGCCAAGGAATCCTTCCTACAGGAAAGCCAGTTTTTAAAGCCCCGATTAGTATAGGGTTTCCTGTCACTTGAACTCATTCCCACTGATACCACAAGAACCCAAAAATGAGATCGTGGGTGCCACTATTTAGGAAGAAATGCTTGAAGTGAGCCGTAGCTAAGTGATTAGTGACTATGAGAGTCACGATCTAGAGGCCCAGCTTCCCCATCACCCTGACAGTAAAGGGGGGAAACTAAGGATCTCTAATTCTGTAAAAACTGCAATAGCAGTGAAGAGAATTGTGAGATTTTTTCAAGGTTACCAATAGGAAGAAATATAAAACCTGACTCACTCAGCTAAGTGCCTGTTATAAAGCACATATTTTGGCATACTGGCTCCTGTATTTTCAAAATTAACCAAAGTACCTGTACCACGCACATTCCTGTCACTCACCCCTTCTCAAATGAGATACACTTCGTGTCCCAAAGATGGTGATAAACTTTTCTTCATCTGTCCCCCATTTCAATTCTCCAGCCTGAAACAAAGCCTGTGAAAATTTCAACCTCGATTAGTAAACCGTTTCTCCACCTCATTTCCAGGTTCTGAGGTACGCTGGTGTGCCACTCCCCGTACATAAGATTCATCACCTTATACTTTTCAATCCTCATGTTTCCTGAACTCAGTGAGGTGAGTTTGGAGCTACTCTGGAGCTCACCACAGAACTGTGCACAGAAGATTAACGAGTCAAAGTGATAAATCACAGCAATGGGGCAAGATTAAATGTTACCAAAATGTCTCCTGTACTTCTAGGCTTTTGGGGTAATGGTGTGGTTGGTGGAAATTTCGGATGACCTCACTGTTGACACATCCGCTTACAGACTGGAAAAGAATGTAACTAGGAGCTAAACTATGTTTTCTGTTTTGTTTACTCGGTAGCTGTTCAGCAACACATGACAAAAAATAAACTCCGCATTTCCTCTTTTTAACTGCAGTTAAACCAAAACTAGCTACAAAGAGTTTTCACATTTCTAAAAGATCACAACGAATTTTTAAAAGGTTGTGCATACAGCACAATGCCTGGCACACAGTAGGCAACTAATATATACTTGTTGAATAGATTGAGTGTCCACATTTCCTTTTTTTACACGGAAAATACATGCTTTTTTGTGTTCATATATTGCTGAAAAAATAAAATTATATACACAAACACCATCATTAAACCTGACTCCACTTACTGAAATGTGGATAATTTATTAAAACCCAACAAATCAACCTTTAAGGATTTTATTTATTTATTTGACAGACAGAGATCACAAGTAGACAGAGAGGCAGGCAGGGAGAGAGGGGGAAGCAGGCTCCTTGCTGAGCAGACAGCCCGATGCAGGGCTCAATCTCAGGACCCTGAGATCATAACCTGAGCCAAAGGCAGAGGCTTTAACCCACTTAGCCACCCAGGTGCCCCCATATCAACCTTTAAAATGTCTACACTACCCTTTTGTTCATTTCCAGGCAAATACACCTATTAAACCAAGACAAACGCAATTTGCTGAGCCTGCTACTTGGAGGTGCTTTTACGATCACAAGCAGCAAACCAAGTAAGGACAGAAGGCGATGTGATCATAACACGTGTCTGGATGTGGAAATTTTGATCATAGTGTATTTGAGAATGTAGATTTTGGTGATGTATATCTATTTTTTGTTGTATTCCCAGGGCATTTTGAAAACGTGTCACATCTTTATACTCAGTTTTAAAATTAATTTAATGATAAAAGTAATATCAATCCTGGTCATGGGAGCATGTTCTTCAAAACTGAAAAAAGCTCCTATGAAAGGCATGTAAGTATCTCAACTTTAGAACTACATTATGGTATTAAAGACCTGTCTTAAAATAACTTTTTAAATCTAATAACAAGAATAACACATGTTCACTGAGGAATTTTGTACAAGAGATAAAACACAAATAAGAAAAAAATTACCATGAATGTCAATATTCTGAAGATACTGGTTACCACCTCCAATATGTTCTCTACACATAGGTAAGACATACACACACATTAACACCCAAAAAAAAGGGTGCACTCCCTACTATACTGCAAGCATTGCTGAATCACTCCTTTCTTAACAACTACTCCATATTTCTTGAAATCATCTCTAGTAGGTATAGCAGTTAAGCCTGTTAGATGGAATAATTTGTGAAATGGCTATTTTAAACTATACACTCTTTATTTTCTTGAAAGAATTATGTTTGAGATCAAGATCTATTCTAAAACTATTAAGTAAATCATATGCAGTAGTAATGATAATCTTCATGTGGAACAATATTTGAAAGTTTTATTTCATCTTGTTTTAATGTAAGAGTGCTTTCTTCTCAATGAGGGTGCTGACTATCCCCAGAGCAGGTCCAGATGACAGAACCTCACACCTCCTCACTCTCCCCACTTCCCTCGCAGGGGGCTGTATATCGTTGAATAACCTCCAGTTCAGTGCAAAGGACAGAGGTTTTGAAGTCAAAAAGATCCGAGCCTCATCTTTAGCTGTGAAATCTTAAATGAGTTACTTAATCTCTTGAGGCTCAGCATCTTCACCTAGAGTGAAGGAATAATATTTAATAATTAATACTTAATAATACCTAGAGTAGGAATAATAATTCTACAGAGTTATTACTGGAGATGATGTAACTTATATAATGAATGCATCAAACAATGTCAGGAAATCAATAGCTAGTACTCAGTAAACATTGATCGCCTTCTCCTTCCCTTTTGCCCCACCTTCCCCTTTAAGTTCAGGTTGCTCTCCAAGATCAGGAAATGAGGATTTGGAGGAGGAGGTGGAGGAGGGAAAATCAGTTTCTCACCTTAAAAATGTAAGAAAGTAAGAAAAAATAAACTATAAATAAATAAATAAAGATAAAAATGTAAGAAAGTAAAGTAGGTTATCTACAAAATGTTAAATTCCCAGGTAAATGACTCACTGTGGCTTATCAAATCCCTGGAATAAAAGGAATCCTCTTGTGCCAGGTATCAGTAGAGAAAAAAATTCAAAAGCTTACGAAAGAACCCTTTGTTTGTCTCAGCTTACTCTCAATTAAGAAATCTGAAATTCCCCTTAGTGATAACAGTCCAGCTGCCCTTGGTACAAGAAAGAAATGGATGTATACCTTTTCATAACACCAAAAGGATAATTATTTTTATCCAGCTGAATTCATTCATAATAGTACTTTTTTTTCCAAAGATTTATCTATTTATTTGAGAGAGAGATTGTACGTACTTGCACAGGTGAGCGTGAGAACAGAGGGAATGGGCAGGCGTAGAGGGAGAAGGAGAGAAGCAGAGTCCCACTGAGCACGGAGCCCCAGGCCCTGAGGCCACCCATCTCAAGACCATGAGATCAAGACCTAAGTAGAAATCAAGAGTTGGACCCCCAGCTGACTAAGCCACCCAGGGGCCCCAATAATACATTTTAAAGAATCCAAGACTAATAGCCAGCATAGCATATTCTAGGTTGTTCCTGCTCAAGGAAAGGATAAGGAAAACCTGAATTCTATTCAAGGGATATTTTAAAGTAACTTCATAAAACAGTTTTCAGATGTATAAACTTTCCCCTTCACAGTCCTGAACGGACATATCCTCTGCACAACAGGTAAGTGACACCTGTACATCGCTGGTACTCCAAGTGTGGTCCCCAGATGCCAGCGGCAACACCTGAGAGCTTGTTAGAAATGCAGATTCCCTGGTCCACCCAGACCTACTGAGTCAGAACCTGCAGTTTAATGAGATCCCCAGGTGATTCACACAGACTTGAGAAGCAATGCTCTACACTGAGTGCTCTGAGGACAGAAATCAATGAGAATGAGGTAAAAAACGCACGGTTTGCACTCCCTAGCCTCACACTGCAGCCATGCTCTCATTGTAACACCAGCTGGGCTGGGAAATCGTCTCACTGCCTACTAATGCAGACCTCCTTGCAGTCATCTGAGACTACTAATGTTGGCTTCTTCCACCATGACCACCAAAAAGTATCTAGAACTCCCACTCTTAAGAGTTCAGAGTGTGGAAAAAAAAAAAAAAAAAGAGTTCAGAGTGTGAGAATCACAGCAAAGCCCACAAGTAATTAATGCTTGGAAAGCAATAAGGTTGTCTCCAATAGTTGAAAGTATAGTTTTGAAGAGCTGATCTACCACTTTCTCCTCAAAGAGGTAAATTTCTTCCTCCAAGAAGGCAGAGTTGGTCTGGATTTGTACTTCCAATTTATATTTAATAAACGTTTTATATGGTATAGGCAATGGGCGAGAGGAACGAGCAGGCAACACAGACTGCTGTCTAACTGAAAGAGAAAGGGCTTTGGGGTTAGACGGCCCAGGTAATCCCAGATCCACTACCAGTCAGTGGGGGCCATGGGCTTGATTCTCAAATCCCTGAGCCTCCGTTGCCTTATCTATAAAAGAGAAATCATCCCCTGTTCTTCAGAGTTGTACACTAATCCACTCACCAGTTAGATACTGAGAGCCTACTACATGCTGGATCCAGAGGCTACAAACTGGACAGACAGCTCGGAGTGCCCTGGGCAGGCCATCAGGTAAACAGACAGCTTCGGTATATGGCAGCGGACTGCCTCTGGAAGGGGCACCCGCCATACCCTTGGAGCAGTCACGCAGGGACACCTGAAAAGTAACTAACCCAAGGACTGACTCCTGAAGCAGTCAGGTGAATGGGTGGAGGAAGGGGCAGGTGGAGAGAGAGCAAGAGAGGCTAGAGGCCTAAGAAAGCAAGGGACAGGTAACCAAGGGGCTTAAAAATCACATTTAGGGGCTTGAACTTTATTATGAGATAATGGGATCCACCGAAGTTTTAAGGTTGTATATAGGGACATGACACAAGAGGTTTGAATTTTATGGAGGATGGTGAGAGAAGCATCAAATACGGCATAGAAAGTCCTCAGTGTATGTGCGTTTGCCTCCCTTCTGTCTCCAGTTAGGTACAGAGATGACGGCATTCTGCAACCATGATAAAAGCAACCCACCCAAAAGAATAATAATGCTCTCTCTTTCCTATTAACAAATTCAGATTACACAGCCAATGGTTGTTTCCTAGAGAATAGTCAGCTGGAGGAGTGAATATGGCTCTTCCTTTTCCAGTGGTGTATGACTATCAGACTTATATATTACTTGGGGCGCCTGGCTGGCTCAGTTGGTTAAGAGGCTGCCTTCGGCTCAGGTCATGACCCCACAGTCCTAGAATCAAGTCCTACCTCTGGCTCCCTGTTCCGTGGGAGCCTGCTTCTCCCTCTACCTCGGCCGATCTCTCTCTCTGTCTCTCATGAATAAATAAATAAAATCTTTTTTTTTTAATTATTAAAAAAAAAAAAGAACTGTATATTACTTGAAACATGTGACCAGAGAGACAGGACTTTGGTATGTGATTTTATGAATGCAAATAATTCCTTTATTACCAATTTCCAGTTTTCAAGTCTCATGTTTCAAATTTCCTAATATTTATTTTCCACATTTGACTATATACGTTTTTACGGGTTTTAAACATATTTTAATTCCAGTATAGTTAACAGTGTTGTATTAATTTCAGGTGTATAATATAGTGATTCAACAGTTCTATACATTACTCAGGGCTCATCATGAGAAGTGTACTCTTGAACCCCTTCACCTATCTTACCCACTCCTCCACCTGCCCCCCGCACCCCCACCCACCTCCCCTCTGGTAACCAGCAGTTTGTTCTCTATAGTTAACATTTGATTACTTATTAACCATAGTGACACTATACTGTACCTAAGCCACTTAGGTACAGAATTCCATTTGGAGTCACTAAAAAGCAGCTGATAAGAGACCAATCTTATAGAATTCTATCAAAAAAAAGGTGGAAGAATTCCCAAATACTACAATAACTTTTATAATCTACTACCTATTAAAACACCATTTACCACTAAAATACCTTATATCCTTTCTTCTTTATCCTCTCCTGCCAAGACACCTACTGCCTCACTGGCAGTGGAATCAATAATACCTGTGTTTTTCGGTAAAATTATCTATTTTGTGAACTTCCATAATCACAAAAAAAATATATCTAGGTAAAATTCACTATTTAGATATAACTCATTTTATTTCATTTCCCTTTTGGGACAAAATATTTAGCTGGCCAGATCAAAATGAGAAAAATATATTTACATGAGTCTTGTGATTTGTAAAGGGCCCTTAAGTAAGATTATTTGTAGATGCTATCACAATACAGATTATGATTTCCCATTAGCGTGGATTTTTTCTCATTCATATGTCATCGTAAAGTCCCACATATCCCATCTCACCTGAGCATCTTGTTCAACCTGTGCTTCATCAATTCCAGCATCAGGGTCTCTATTCGCCTATGAGAGACAACGTCACATCAATGAATTACATGAGCTTTTTTTTTTTTTTTTTTTTTAATTTGACAGACAGAGATCACAAGTAGGCAGAGAGGCAGACAGATAGAGAGAGAGGTGGAAGCAGGCTCCCTGCAGAGCAGAGAGCCCGATGCGGGGCTCGATCCCAGGACACTGGGACCATGACCTGAGCCAAAGACAGAGGCTTTAACCCACTGAGCCACCCAGGTGCCCCTACATGAGCATTTTTATTCAAAAGGAAAACTGGTTCCACCTAATGGCTGTGCACATCAGGCTCTTTCTCTTCGGAATAAGATGATTTTTTAGACAGCAATTCTACAATATTTCACATCATCATACAGCACTGTTCAAAACCAATCTGACCCTCTTAATTTTAAATCCTATGAATGAAAGAGAATAGTGATATCTAAAATAAAAAACAAACAAACAAACCAACAAATCCCAAAAGTTAGCTAGCTATTAAGAGTTCAGGTCAGGGGGCGCCTGGGTGGCTCAGTGGGTTAAGCCGCTGCCTTCGGCTCAGGTCATGATCCCAGGGTCCTGGGATCGAGTCCCGCGTCGGGCTCGCTGCTCAGCAGGGAGCCTGCTTCCCTTCCTCTCTCTCTGCCTGCCTCTCTGCCTACTTGTGATCTCTCTCTGTCAAATAAATAAATAAAATCTTTAAAAAAAAAAAAAAAAAAGAGTTCAGGTCAGATATTCTGAAACACAAACCAACACAGGCAACATGCAACCACAATCAAGCAAGTATGAGAAATGATTAAAGAATTTTAAATGACCTTACTTAACTAGATTCAGACCACTCCAGCTTCAGATTTTTTTAATCAAACTCTAAACAGTCTACACCCAATACCTGAAGGAGAACCACCAACATCCTCTGGTAGTACCCTGACGTGTCCCCCACCACGTCGTCTTCCAGGCTTGAGCCATATTCTGCAACAGAATAATTTCATACTTATTTTTAGCTTCTTTCAACTAAAAAAAGATATCCCGCCCCATTAATCAAATGGAAGAGATGTAAAGGAAGGAATATTTGATTAGTATAAATGTTCTCTACTTCGTCTCTGAGGGCTCTAAAGACTAAAGGCAAATGCTTATATGAGTGGCTGGTAGAAAACAAATTAAAGTCTCCAAAAAGCACTCAATTCCAGCCTAAATCCAGACCGAGCCATTTAGAAAAGCTCTCAACCAATGCAGTTATTACTCTGGAGACGTGTGATGGTACAGGAAGACCTCTAACATATAACTGATCTTAATTCTAAACTCTATAATGCTGTCTTTCAAATGTTTTACATGATTAGTTTCTAAAGCTCTTCTGTCCTCTAAAATTCTGAGTTTTTCTTTCTTTAGGCATAGTTATTCTTTCCCCTAATATTTTTTTTTTCCCTCTGCAGCAAATAAAGTTAACTCTGAGAGAGAGCAGTGAGTTTTAGAATATGCCCCTTCCCACCTCTATTTCCAGTTATTCCACATGAGGCCACAGCAAAGGGGAGAACTGGTATCTACAAAGGTCTACAAGCCTCTTCACTAAGTCTCAAAGAGCTGCTATTGAAGGCAGCTCTAAGACATTTAAATATTTAATCATTATTTGAAAGCAGACAAACTTTAAAAGCCTGACATTTCTGTTTTAAAAGGTCTAGAAGAGCTCCATCTTGATTTCAACCAGTTCCCCAAATCCCAAATGTTGAAGGAATTGTCTAATCCCTTTGTGTACTACAAAACTTGTATCTGATTAACGATCAAATCCCTTCAAATAGATCTGCTCCCTCTCATCTATCCCTGTCACACCTCCCACCAAGGGCCCACCTAGGCTGGGCCAAAACTGCCTAGCTTACCTCCCCACACTATAGCTTACTAATCAGCCACCTGATCCAATTTCCTTCCTCCTTCATTGTCCCTTGAATACTCCACCACCCATTCGGGAGCTTACACCACCTCTGGGTGTAAGCTCTCACCCAGTCACGTAAAACCATCGACAACGCAGCCTGCATTGACTCGTTTATCTCCACACCAGACATGCACGTAGCCCCCCTGACAGCTAGCTTCTTTCCACTCCTTCCATACACTGTTCTCACTCCAATCCCCTGCCATTGCAGAGAGGGACACACACGCCAAAAATGTTTTTGTCTTTTTTTTTTTTTTTTGTCTTGAAACCTTGTCTCACGGCACCACAGAGCCTGTCCTAACATCAAAAGCCTTGATGACCTCTCTGCTCTAAATGAATTCTTACATTAAACATTTTTTGGTATTTGACTTTAGTTTGGATTTTACTACCCTTTAACAGCTGCAGTCAGTTTCTAAATCCCGTCACCCCAGAGACACTGCAAACTCCTTGAGGACAGGAGCTATGGTATGGGCACCTTTTGTGTCATTCGTGACAGCCTGTGCACCACTAGCCACAGCTAGTGTAGTATGCGACAGCACCCCGTCTGTCACCCCGCAAACAAAGGCTCCCTCACACATGTCAACATCCTCGGAGAGGTCTCGGAACGTTACATCAACTAACTCAAAGGTGATCTTCTGCAGTTAAGTTACAGGTATCCCCTCTGCCTTGCTGGTGGAGACCTATCCAACTATAAAAAGAGAAGCAGGAGAGAAAGATTCATCACTTCAGAAAGTTAATTATTTAAATTTCACACTGTTCTGACTTGCTGAGTTACAAGGTCATTTCCAAGATGAATACAGTAATACCAAGACAGGGACCCATTTTCCTAGCTGAAGGCACTCAGCCTGTTGGTCTGAGGACTGAGCGGACAATCTCAATGGTCTGCTCCTCCTCAGTCAGATGGGGGAAAGAGTCTGGTACAGCAAATGTGATGAGGAAAGAACACTCTATCTTGACTTTTTATTTCATTTTCTTGGCTCCATTCACAGAATATACTTCAGACTGAAATAATAGATTTCTTTTTTTTTTTTTAAGATTTTATTTATTTATTTATTTGACAGGCAGAGATCACAAGTAGGCAGAGAAGCAGGCAGAGAGAGAGAGAGAGAAGCAGGCTCCATGCTGAGCAGAGAGCCCAATGCAGAGCTCGATCCCAGGACCCTGGGATCATGACCTGAGCTGAAGGCAGAGGCTTTAACCCACTGAGCCACCCAGGCGCCCCTGAAATAATAGATTTCTTTTCACACAAAAAAGTAAGGCACACCAAAGAGAAAAATTAAACTGCAGAGTGTTCAATTAAGTACTGCCATTAACTAAAACGAACACATGTTTTCTCAAACATTATCAACTCTGGTTTGGACACAGGGTCCTTTCCCAAATTCCAAAAGGGCCTTTTAGATAACTCTTAACTTCTACTAACAGAAACTGATTTTTTTTTTTTTTTCTGGAAGAAAAACCACCTACATCTTGAAGTTCATGTAAAATAAAAATAACCTGTATGTCTCTCCACCAGTTGCAAATTCTACGTTAAAGTAAACTCCCATCTTCATCAGAAGCTCCCCTTAAGGACCAAAATAGATACAGGTCTAGTAAAAAGCAGTCTTTTTGTTACTGAAGGAGAAACAAGCTTATTACACATAAACGTTGCTTATTCATTCATTTGCTCCTTCGTTCATTTAGCAATCTCAAACGGCCTGCCTCATAACTATGAACTGCACTCACTTTACAAAAGTAAAAAAGTGACAGTGGAGATGAAGGGGAAATGTAATTCCAAACATTTACCTTCTTCATACACTTGTTTTATGGCTCTCAGCTCTTCAGGTGTCCTTGAAGCAATAATTTCCGTCAGTATTTTTTCATCTGTTCCAGCTCCCTGTTTGGAAATTTGTTTTTAATGAGAACATATGTCAATAAGATTAAAGAGTTATTTCCCTAGAATTACCCAAATTGCCTAGTTATATAAATATAATATATAAATTATCCAAGTTAATATTCACTTCTTTGTTTACAAGTTGTATTAGTTACAGAAATAAAAAATTTCCAATTAATTTGCTCTCCAAAGACAATTTTATCCCTTTTTGTCTAATGAAAAATATTTATTACATGTACGTGATATATGACACATAATAGATCATATAAATTTTTAATTTTATCAGTTTCATTCTAAATAGTTTAAAAGTAAAACATGTTAATGAAACATGAAATTAAAAAGACTGAAAGAGTAAAAATGAAAACTACAGAAATTTACACAGAGAAGCACTGATACTTAAACAATTGTATCTCAAAGCATAAAGCCCCAGCCCTCAAATTAAGTCTTCCATGGAATTTCCAGTTCTGTGCCAAAGTAAACAATAAATGTAGCATTGCTTAGTTATTAGGACCTGGACCAGTACAGAGGAATTGAAACATGCCTGCTAGATTTTTGGAAAGTACAGCTGACCTTTGAACAATGTGGAAGTTAGGGGCAATGACCACCTTCCAAGTCGAAAATCTGTATATAATTTTGGACTCTCCAAAAACTTAACTACTAAGAACCTACTACTGTTCATCAGAAGCCTTACTGATAACATAAACAGCTGAAACATATATTGTATAAGTTATATGTATTACATACTGTATCCTTAAAATAAAGTTAGAGAAAAGAAATGTTATTCAAAAAATCATAAGGAAGAGAAAATATAGTAACCATACTGTGCTATAAAACATCAGTATATGCACAGTTCAAACACACGTCGTTCAAAGGTTAGCTGTAATTTTAGTTGGTTTTCTTTTTTCTGATGATAAAAGTCTACACTGCTAAATTAGAAGCTACAAGCAAGGACAGAGCTGAACTTAATTCTTAAAAATGGCATATTTAAGCCTTACTCTCTTTATATCTGTTTCTTTTTCAAAAATCACTGAAAAACCTATGTTTATGCTCTGGCAGATTTTAAATTACTACTGACATTTCAGAAGTACTCCACAAAAAGCCCCTTTTCAACAAGCTGAGGTTTTGTTTATTCCAAAAGCAGCACTATAGGAAAATGAAGAGAATAAGCACAGAAAAACTCCTAACTTGATAAGCTCTCTTCTCTTTTCATTCCATAAGTAAGAATCCCTGTTATATTATCTCCTTGTTGTTGAATGTCATTTTGCCCGTTCAAAATCTACCACTGATTGTACTACTTCCTGTCCCATAAGTCTAAACAAATGCTTCAATGTAGTCATATTTATACAATATTCCAAACACCAGTCGAAGGAATATATATTTAGTTATTTGTTACAATGAAATTACAATAAGACTATCAGCTACCAGTGGGTTAAAGCCTCTGCCTTCGGCTCGGTCATGATCCCGGGGTCCTGGGATCGAGCCCCGCATCAGGCTCTCTGCTCAGTAGGGAGCCTGCTTCCCTTCCTCTCTCTCTGCCTGCCTCTCTGCCTACTTGTATTCTGTCTGTCAAATAAATAAAATGTTAAAAAAAAAAAAAAGACTATCAGCTACTATTTTAGTATTATATATACATTTTAGTATTTAGAAGTACAGGAAAGACAGAAAGGGTATTAGAAAATCTTTCCTGTCTGAAAATTCTCTCTGTAGAGTTTTTTTTTTCTTCCTAAAATGATGAACAATATTACTGTGTCATAATTGGGCAACTTTCTATTTTAAAAGGTAAAATACTTAACCTGTAACATTTTTTAAACACATCTCAAAAATCAGAAAACAGGCATGAAGATAAAACATAAAGAGCTACAAAAAAATATTAAAATTTTAAACAGCCACTATTACTGAGTTAACTATACAAAAAGATTATATCACACACTTGTCATTTTCTTCCTCCTTTTCTTCTTATTGCCTCCTACACAATTTTGTCCTCAAGAAACCCTCACAGAAATAACTCAAAAAATTTTAAGTATAATTACCAACACAAAATAATAGTTTTCATGACAAGAATGCTCCTTTCACTAATTCTTTTACCTTCAGAGCATGCTTCAGTTCATAGGCATCATAAAGCTGAGAAGGTTTCATCAGAGCCACGATTAATTTTTCAAATTTTCCAGTCAGTTCTGATTTCAGGTCATCCAGAAGGTCCTAAATTACAGAAAACACAAATTTGTTAACCAAGCAGTAATTCAAGGGGAGTCTTCTTAAATATAAAGCATAGCCCTTTGCACAAATGAATTATTTATGTTGCCATCTCCAAGTAGAAAAAAGACATGTGGGTTAAACAAAAACCCAGGTTTGAATAATGTACTTTTGACAGCTGACCTAAAGTTTCAGCTAAAACAAAGACACTTATGGGTCAAGGTATTCGTTTTTAAGAAACGTTTTTCTGAACTTCAACAGTTAAAAAATGAACAAAAGTCAGTTAAAGATAGTTTTAAAAACACTGTTCTGAGAAACATGTATCTTTAAAAAACAATTTTCCCAAAATAAAATCATAAATGCATTTTTACAAATGACAAAACAAGTTTTTCTTTCAATATCTATTACTATTCCAATCACGATGAATTGTGTTTATAATTACGCTCCTAACTACTGAGAAACAGCTGCTACCATGGAGAAACTGTGTAGAAAATTATGAGAAGAAAAGCAGTCTGGGGACGCCTGGGTGGCTCAGTTGGTTAAGCAGCTGCCTTCAGCTCAGGTCATGATCCCAGGGTCCTGGGATCGAGTCCCGCATCGGGCTCCTTGTTCTGTGGGGAGCCTGCTTCTCCCTCTGCCTCTGCCTGCCATTCTGTCTGCCTGTGCTCGCTCGCTCTCTCTCTCTCTCTCTCTCTGACAAATAAATAAATAAAATCTTTAAAAAAAAAAAAAAAAAAGCAGTCTGCCCTAACCATTTCAGTTTCAGCACACAGGAAACCAGAAATTATGTTCAGAATACTCTTTTTATTTGTTAGTTTGCTGTGCATTTGTTTCTTAATTAAATGATGAACATAAAATTTCAGAATAACAAGACTATGTTTAAGTTTTTCATATACACAGTAATTCATTTAAGTAACAAATTTTATTTGAGCTGTTACTCAAATAAGAGCATTTAAATCAATGAACTAAAAACTCATTTATTAAAATACCACTCCACAAGGAACCAAGACTGTAGCTATGTCACAATAAAACAGACTAGCATACAGGTCTGCATCTAGAAAATAGCTAATAACACAGTCTTGAGCAGGAAGCATTCGAGAAGACAGGCAGCTATCACCAGGGGATTTTCTGGCCCTTCTGTAGCATCAAGCAAGGAAAAACAATTATGGGGCTAAGCTGGGTGAGCACTGGAAACCAACAGCTGATAATTAAGAAATTTAAAAAGAGAAAAGGAATAGTAAAATCAGAATAATAGAATAAATAATGTTTACAAAAGAATATTTGTAGAGTTCCAACTAATCTTAAAGCATATCAGGGCTCTCACATTCTAACTTAGGATGAAGTGCAGTCTTACCCTGCCAAATAGAGTTTTAAAAGCCACGGCGATTTCCTGGCGCTGAGCATTACTTCGGGAGGTCAACAGAGTCAAGATGCTGTCCTCATCAGTGCCTGCAATTTATGTTCAAAGAATTATATCTTGGCTCCCACATGCCCACTGTCTCAATAGCCTTTGAGACCAGCGTCCCAGTCATTTTGATTCCTTAATTTTTTTTTTAATATTTTATTTATTTATTTGACAGAGAGAGATCACAAGTAGGCAGAGAGGCAGACAGAGAGAGAGAGAGAGGAGAAAGCAGGCTCCCTGCCAAGCAGAGAGCCCGATGCGGGACTCGATCCCAGGACCCTGAGATCATGACCTGAGCCGAAGGCAGAGGCTTATTAACCCACTGAGCCACCCAGGCGCCCCTTGATTCCTTAATTTATTGAACTATAAAATGTACAACATATAACATGTTATATTTTCAATATAAATTATCCCCTGTTCCTGATGTACTGGGAAGTAGGTAGAAAAAATATTCCCGACTTTTTAAAAACTTAGTGCACCTAGTTTTTCTCGCAATGATAGTTACTCAAACAATGGATATTCACGAGGCAGGTGTTGAGTGGGAGATTAAGAGAGAAGAAAGAGATCCTGACTTCAAGTTATAATTTAGCATAAAAAATACAAAAAACACATAGTCAACTCTGAACTAAGGCAGAATGTTACAAGTGCCTCAGGGGAGGCCCAGGTGCTGAATGGGGTTTCAGAGGAGGTTCTCTTAGCGAACAGGTGGAAGGAGTTTTGGTTAAGGCTTCATGGAGAAGGTGACACCCAAAAGAGACAGGAAGGATGGAACGGTTTTATTAGGCAATGATTCAGGGAAAGAGGACAGGCTTTTAAAATGAGGGAAAAGCTCAGCAGAGGAAAATATAGGGTTTTCATGAATAGCAGATAACCTACCATGGCCGGGTCAGAGAACACACGGAGCAGTAACATGAGCTGAGACTGACCATGCAGGCTGGAATACTAAGGAAGGGCGTGCACGGCCAGAAAACTAACACTAATCCTGCTACAACAGGAAATCTCACAAGATATTCAGAATGGAGAGAGAAGGGGTCAGAGCCAAGTTTGAAGAAGCTGGATCCCCCTTCATGGACCCTAGTATAGAAGCAGCTTAAGGACAGAGGATCAGTTCTCTGTAGAAATCCTCAAGATGAGAGGTATATCTGTGGCTAGAAGGAGACTGGGGGGGGCGCCTGGGTGGCTCAGTGGGTTAAAGCCTCTGCCTTCGGCTCAGGTCATGATCCCAGGGTCCTAGGATCAAGCCCCACATCGGGCTCTCTGCTCAGCAGGGAGCCTGTTTCCTCCTCTCTCTCTCTCTCTCTCTCTCTCTCTCTGCCTGCCTCTCTGCCTACTTGTGATCTCTGTCAAATTGAATGAATGAATGAATGAATGAATGAATAAATAAATAAGACTGGGGAAAGAGAAGAGACTGCAGAACTAGACTCCTGATCGGGCAAAGGGGACAAAGCCCTACAGAGCTGCTCACTCTCAGGAATGTCTGCTTATCTACGTGGTCAGCTACATCCCAGGGAAAACTAAAAGCTAAAAAACAAAGAGGGCAAATTTAACTTCCTGTTCAATTCTAGAGATTGAATATTAGGGATGATCAGTCATACTCTTTTGTTGCCTTCATATATCTTCTCTCTCTTTATACATTTCAGATAAAATATTCTAAAATTAACCTTACTGTAAATCAGTGACTTTTTGTTTGGAAAAACAAATGTCATTTGTTGTGACATCTGTTTTGACATTTGTTTTGTTTTGTTTTGTTTTTTAAGAACAAAAGGAAGGTTGAATTTACCCAGGCCTTTCATAGCCTTCCGAAGAGTTTCCGCATCAGCCCGCTCGTCAAATTCGGGGAAGGCAGCCACGGTACCTCTAAGAACCTGAGAAAGGAAACACAACATGTTATTATTCATGGTATGACCAATACGACAAAGCAAATAATAACAAAGCAAGCCATTGCTCTATATCATGTTCAGTCTTTAAATAAATTTACAATTTGATAACCCCATTTGAAATGGGAAGAGGAGCGCTTACAGTTTGGATTAGCAGAACCAATTCAGTGCATGAGCTATCCTGGTCCACCTGCAATACCATTAATGGGAAGGTCTGGCTCCCAGGGCCTTTGTCCCTTGGGCACTGCCCCCAGTGTCCATACCCTGGTGACACCCCCAGACTCACAGAGGGCACTTCCTTGCAGGATTTCTTCCACTTAAGTCTCTTGCCACTCTGATCGAGGAGCATGCTGAACCTGCACTGAAACCTGATGCACTGCCCTAGGCACTCAACTCAAAGTGGTATTTTTACTACGTAACTTTTTATCTAGTCCTGTTTCCTTATATTTGCTTAGGGATTTTTAAGATAACCTAATAAAGCCTAAAAAGATATTTGGTAATTCACATGCCAAATCTCTGAACTTAGAACTTTATAAAAGTAGGGACACCTGGGTGGCTCAGTTAAGCGTCTGCCTTCAGCTCCGATCATAATCCCAGGGTCCTAGAACCCTATCAGCCCCTGTAACAGGCTCCTTGCTCAGCAGGGAGCCTGTTTCTCCCTCTGCCTGCCCCTCCCCCTGGTTGTGCCCTCTCACTCTCACTCTCTGACAAATAAATAAATAAAATCTTTAAAAAAAAAGAACTTTGTAAAAATATATTGGAAGACATTCTTCATAAAGTTTCCTGTTATGCTTATTTTATCATACATGTAGTGTTTTTAATCATCAAAATATTTTAAGGCTTTCCCCTCAAAATCTGCAGTATCATTAGTTCTTGAGAAACAGAAGGCTTTATGACTACTGAGTCCTAAATTTTTATCTTATGATAAAAGGAGGATCCCAGCATAAACTTTTACTAATAAATGCTTTTGAAGTCCTTCAAAGCTCCTGTTACAGAGGGGAGCCTGGGTGATTCAGTAGGTTGAGCAAACTACTCTTGGTTTTGGCTCAGATCCTGATCTCAGGGTCACAAGATGGAGACCTAGGGCAGGCTCGGCGCTCAGTGAGAAGTCTGTTAAGAGATTCTCTCTCCCACTCATTCTGCTCCTCCCCCAATTCACATGGATTCACACACACACTTTCTCTCTCTCTAAAACAAATAAATACATCTTTTTTTTTTTTAATTTTTAAAAACAAATTCAACTGAGGGAAAAACAGCTACAAGGTGGGGAAGGGCTGAGAACACTTGTCTGGTTTATAATCATGTGTGCTTTATTATAAATGCATGGAAGCAAAGTGACCTACAAGGAAAAACTGGCAATTTCATATGGTTCAACATAATTAAGAGGAATAGTAAATCGAGAGAGTTATTGATAAGATTTGAGAAAACTGTCCTCCAAAATTGGCACGGATTAGGAATGTCATATCTCTCAGGTCAAACTGCAGTTTCCCTGTTTAGTGGGACCACTTCAAATTGATTAGGAAGACACCACCAATATGTCATCATGAAAAATGAATAAATACCACAGGCCCTCTCAGTGTGAGAACCTAGGACTGACACAACAGGTAACTCAGTGCCTTGTCTGTTTATTCATTCACTCAATAATCATTTTTTAGAATGCTTTCCACATGCCGAGTATTGTACTAAGAAAAAGTGATGATCTCTAAAAGTCAAGAGAACATGATAGGCACGTAAATAATCAAGTGCAGCAGAGTAAACACACACACAGGTTTCATCAGGGCACATACACACATTAAAAAGGGTCTGAATTGGGAAGAATGGAAAGAAAAGATATCAGAAAAATTTCCCAGAAAATGTCTTGAAAGTTGTCTGTGATTTTCCAAGGCAGGTTCAAAAAAGTAGGTAAGTACAGGAAGGTATAATCCAGCATGCATAAAAACATGAAAAAATGAAAACTTCTAGTGCTTTGAACAAAGGATTAAGAGTTCGAACAGACTGAAACAAACATTAAGTATGCATAGAAAAGCAAATGGTGGTCATGGAGGGAGGGGAGGAGGAGCTGGACAGCCATGCTAAGAAGTGCGAATTTCAGGGCGCCTGGGTGGCTCTGGTGGTTAAGCAACTGCCTTTGGCTCAGGTCGTGATCCTGGAGTTCCAGGATAGAGTCCCGCATCAAGTCCTGCATGAAGCCCCACATCAGGCTCCCTGCTCGGCAGGGAATCTGCTTCTCCCTCTGACCCTCCCCCTTCTCATGCTCATTCTCTCTCTCTCTCTCTCATTCTCTCTCTCAAATAAAATCTTAAAAAAAAAAAAAGAAGTAGAAGAAGAAGTGCCAACTTCATCCCATAAGCAAGGGAAGTCATTAGAGGACATTTCAGTAGGGAAGAACAATGTCGACTACGCACAGTAATATTACTGGGGCAGCAGTGGAGACAACGGAATGGACTGGGCAAGAGTGGAGACAGGAAGGCTGTTGTAAAAACAACTAACACAGGAAGAAGACAGGACCTGATCGATGTCAGGAGCATCAATGGAAATGGAAAGGAAGAGACAGAGAGTAACAGAACCAACGCAGAAGGGAACCAATTAGGATAACTCCTTTTTTGGATGGGGAACAGAATGACTAGTCTTACACTTCTCCCCAGCAGGCATACAGAAAAGAACCAGGTTTTGTCAGTTACCAGAGCACAAAGGTGGTCACTGGAGCTGTGTGAGGAGGCTACCACAAAAGGCAATGTTAGTCAGGGAGAGTCAGCAAAGAAGGGAAGGTCCCCTACAATCAGAATGGCAGCTAAGGGGTGTCTGGGTGGCTCAGTCGATTAAGCATCCAAACTCTTGATCTCAGCTCAGGTCTCGATCTCAGGGTCATGAGTTCAAGCCCCCGGTTTGAGACCCTAATATTTGCTCAGTGTGGCAATGAGCCAAGCACGGTGTTCAGAGCTTCCCACAGATCATCTCATTTTACAGATGAAGAAACACATTGGCTTAGAAAGATTTGGGGAATCATCCAAGTGACCATCAAGCAAGCAGGGAGCCAGAACCTGAAGACAGGCCATAGGACTGCAGGCTATTAATCATGATGCTGCACAGCCTCCCAAAAACAAAATCTCCAAAGAGTGTGATGGCATGGAGAAGCCAAAGGGGGAAAATGTTCCCGGAAGAAAGGAAGAAAAGGCAGCATCCAATATCACAGAGAAGTCAAACAGGAGGTAAGAGTGAAAGGGTCCACTGGACTTGGTAATGAGGAGGCCTTTGATGGTGGTAAAAGCCTGATTGGGGAACACCAAAAAAGTCAATTGTGAGCATCTCCACGGACTCCGATTTTACAAATGATGGGTTTTTTTTTTGTTGTTGTTGTTGTTTTAAGCATGCTTTTAAAAACTCACTTTGAAAAAACATACTTCCTCCAGCTTATAGGCTATGGAGTTGCTAGCAGATCAAGAGGTTAAGAACAGGGGGGACAAAAGAGATTTGCTTTAAAAAGACATGTGACCTCTGAGACTGAAGGAAATGAGGTGAAAGATGGAAGGAAGAGGAGTATCCTCAGAACCTCAGTGACTCACTATGAAGAAGAAATAACTGCTGATTGTATTTTTGAGAGCTTTCTAGAAATTGGGAAACACGTACTACATTCCACATGATCCAAGTCACCGTCAAAGCTAGCCAAAGCCACATAGTAGTAGTAAGGGTCCAGAAGTGAATCACAGACGTGAGTCACAAGGGCAGAAACCTTGTTTGGACATCCTGTCCAAACCCTATCCTGGCCCACATAAAATTATCTGCACTGGGCAAATGTGACTTTCCATGACTCATACTAGAGGGCTTCTCCTTTTTCCTGTAGACCCATTGCCTCAAGTTAAACATCTATACCTTGCCCAGGTTAATTCCAACTATGAGTGGTATGGATCCCTTCACCCATCCCGAGGTCATACTCAGTTACCTTCATTCCCTGCCACCAAGGCCTTTTCAAAGGCATTATTATATGTTTTCAGGCCATACATGGCCAAAACATATAATTCACTCTTTTAACTCTCATCTTCAAAATTATCCACTCTTCTAGCTCTATAATTTTGTTGGCCTTTTTTGTTCATTTATTCTAAATGAGAAAGTTCTTTACCACCAAGGACTAGGTATGCCAAAATAAAATGAATACAACTAAGCCAAAAAACATGTGAAGGGTTGCTTTTCTAGACAGAATTTAAAGAAACAGGAAAACAACAACAGAAATAAGAACTTCAAATTTAAAGATGAGAAAACATTCACCTGTCTGGAACCTTTTAAAACTGAAGCTTTCTGAAAGAGGGTTTCTTTCAATCCGTCTTCCAGTTTAATGAAATCAATACTTTGATTTCATTAAAAAAATGAAATCTTTGCTCCCACTGATGAGCAAAGAAAAAAAATTAAGTATCACTCTGCCAAGAAAAATTAAATGAGCAAGAAAAGAAGGGAAAACCAGCATGATATGATTATGATCTAAGTTGCAAGGTAAAATAAATATCAGGGGGGGAAAAAAACTCTAGGATCTCCAAGAGGACTGACGGGTACAAACACAAACGACAGGGGGTCAGAAATAAGATCTCAAGACCTAATTCTTACCCTTGCTCCAAATCTACCAAAAAAGGTGAAAGTTAAGTTCAAAGCCTTAAATTCAAATTGGTTTTTAACCATTATCTGATCCCTTTTTTAAAATCAAGCATAAGGGGTAAAGTACCACTATAAAAATATAAGTTATATGTGCAAAGGTAGAAAAGAAGTTTTGATAACAAAATAAAGGTTTTGTCAGTATGATTTAGGTTTTTGTTGTTTCTTTAATGCTCCCATGACTATGACTCCCTGCCACCTTAAGAATCCCTTCCCTTGGGGCACCTGAGTGGCTCAGTAGGTTAAGCCTCTGCCTTCGGCTCAGGTCATGATCTCAGGGTCCTGGGATCGAGCCCCGCATCGGGCTCTCTGTTCAGCGGGGAGCCTGCTTCCCCCTCTATCTCTGCCTGCTGCTCTGCCTACTTGTGATCTCTCACTCTCTCTGTCAAATAAATAAATAAATAAAATCTTTAAAAAAAAAAGAATCCCTTCCCTTGGCAAACACCAACAAACGGTAAGTCCAGCCGTCCATGAATAATGGTGATGCCTTGAGTTAGTTAAGATAGGCAAATGCATTAGCCTTCAAGGAGTACACATTTGAGCTGGGGTATGGGGGGGTGTGGGGAGTTCTGTTTTACCTAACTGTTCAACTGGGCATTCCGTGAATTGTACTTGAAAAGCTGTATCACTAACCCGTTCATTCACCAATGCTTCAGGAAACAAGCTTATAGATTTCTCATATAAGAGAAGAGTGTGCACGGATTCACAACTTCATTTCCTTTTGTATCTAAACAAGGGACAGAAATCTAATAAACACGGCTGGTCCTACACAGAGGTAGAAATGTTAGCCTCAAATCAATTTTAGTTGTGGGGAGAGAAATAAGCATAAATAAATGACCTACGGAGATGAAAGAGGTTTTAAAGATCATATATACCCTGCTGCTTACTAGACAGCACCTCCTAAATGTTTTGTAAGGAACTCAAATTCAACAAATCCACTACTAACTCAATCTTTTCCCTGCACCTCAAACCTGTATTCCTTTGTCAGAGAAAAACACAAATCACCTACTCAGTCAAGCAAGCCATTCATCTTGACCCTGACCAGACAGACCCTTCATCACCAACGACCACCCCACTTATGCACCCAACCTACCTACTGTTCCAACAGTCCCCTCCTATCTGAAGTCCCAGCCACTGCCTAGTTTGTCTTTAAGATTTCACTGGGATCATAGCAGCAGATTCTTAAGTGGTCTTCCAATATCCAGCTTCTCTCTCCTGCCTTTCCCCCCATGCCCCACAAACCTCCCGCACCACCATGCGGTCTCTTCAGCCCTCAGAAATACAACATCACACTGGCACCAGGGTGATCTTGGTTAAATGCAAATCTAACCATGGCACACCCCAACTTAAAACTCTTTGACAGCTCTCCTTACCTACAAAATGGGACATATTCTTCAGCTCTTTCTGGCATCCCTTTCCAGGCAGGGCTCCATCTCCCCACCTGACCACAGCTTCACTCCATCCATACCGTACTGTCTGCAGCTCCTGGCCAGGCAAAACACCTTTATACCTCTGAGCATTCACTCTTGCTGGTGTTGCCTCTACATATAATGCCTTTCCTCTTTGTCTCATCTGACTACTGCCACGTAAGTGACTTGACCTCAATTTCCTCTTCTGTGAAACTGAAATAGTAATACTGATTTCTAAAACTGTATTGTAAGCACTAAATAATGCATACAATGGACATAGCAATGCATCTGTTATACCAATAAACTGTTGTCCCATTTTCTTTTTTATTTTCCATGTCTAACAATACCTGATGCATAGTGGGAACTCAAAAGCTTCATATATTCATGACTGCACCCATGAATGGGAAATAAAGAGAACAGTTAGGAACAGGTGTCCAGAGAAATGATACCAACTGGAATACGTAATCATTCCAGTAAATCAACTGCCTACAGGTTTACATATTATATAAACTACTAAACTGAAAAGATGGGTCCAAAAAAAAAAAAAAAAAAAAAAAAAAAAAAAAAAAAAAA
>NW_019154087.1:9891631-10206533 GCF_002288905.1 Enhydra lutris kenyoni | reverse complement strand
AAAAAAAAAAAAAAAAAAAAAAAAAAAAAAAAAAAAAACAAAGGTCCTAGGAGCTCTAATTTTTGTAAAGATCAACTAATGCGTCTGTGAAGTTTTATAATACTATACAGGTCATACAAATAAAATTTATTTCAGAAATTGATCTATAATGTAAAAATATATTTCTATGATGTTAAAATTTCTAAGTCACTGAAAGAAGAAAACCACAGATTGCCCAACTCTCACTGGCTCGCCACCTATGTCCAAAGGGACCAGATCTAGACAAGAGAATTAAGATTTGCTGAATGCCAATGAATTGTTCAGTGGCTTGCCAAGCAGCCAAGCAGTTTTGGATCTAGTTCTTTCTCAGCATTCAAAATGTAAACAAGACTCAGAGGTATCAGGAACTGAGAGACACTAACCCAAAGCAGTATAGGTAATCCTGATCTAAGATACCAAGAGAGATCTCTAAGGAGAGATTTGACCTTAAAGTGAATGGCATGAAAAGATACAATCACTATCTGGTCAACTCCTCTAGAATGAACCTCATCTCAGATCTGTTTATTTACATTGATCCTGCTTATTCTGCACAGGCACTTTATAAATTATCACAGTACAATGATTTCAAACCAACCAAAGAAATTCCTAATCAAACCTTGCACAGTTTATGTATGGGGAGAGAAATCTGATGTTCATGAAGTTTCAAGTGAAAAATTATGTTGCCTGATTTTGCTTCATGACATTCTTGCTGCTTTAAATACATTAACTCTATAAACAACATTATAAAGCTAAAATCAGATTGCCCAAAATCTACCTAAAATCTATATCTATATCTATATAGATAGATAGATAGATAGATAGATAATTTATTTAAGAGACAGGCAGAGACAGAGCATGAGGACCGGGGAGGGGCAGATAGATTCTCCTCTGAGCAGGGAGCCCAAAGAGGCAGGGCTCCATCCCAGGATTAGGTAATCATGACCTGAGCCAAAGGCAGACACTTAACCAACTGAGCCACCACCCATGTGCCCCACCTCAAAATCTATCTTTTTAAAGTTTTATCATAAATAAAATTATACAGATTGAAATGAATTACCTTTTTAAAGTTTTGTTATCATAAAGAAAATTATACAGACTCGAATTGAATTAAAATGTATTAAATGGATCATTCATCTTTGAAATACAGCCAACTCCTGATTTTTCCAAACCAAAGAATACAGAAGTACAGCATGTACTTTTAAGTACCTAAAACAAATTAGAGTATCTGCGAAATAATTTGGCTCTAGCTAAATAGTGAGATTTTAAAAACCTGCATGAGCAAGTTAAGCAATAAGAGGGAAATAGGTCAGAATCCAGTTTAAGAAATCCAACCCAAAATATGGTTAAGTCAGACTGAGAAAAATGACCCTAAAAACTAATTTTTTTTAAAAAGTCACATTTATATCATCACAGCTCTGAATTATTTACTCACCATGATAGTATAAATCACTTTTTATGTAGTTCACAGTACCTATTATGACTTTGTCTCCCTATACTGACATCATCAGAGTAAAATTTTAAGAATTTACATTGATACGAATTATGAGATTTTAAAATGTATAATTTATATAGCAAATAAGCAAAAATGTTATTACAAATATACACAGGAGTATAAAATATCCCTAATAATATTTTTATATAAAAATAGAAACTCTATCTATCAAAGATCAGTCAGTCAATGCTTTCTCTTTAAATTCTTAACAAGACGGTCATGCCCAAGAGCTACATATATAATTGATTGCTGGATCTTTGTAGACTGTGACTGGCAGGGTGGTCCCAAGATCAAGTAAAAAGACGAAACACTGGTATGGAAGGTACAATTTATAAACATGAAGAATTACTGCTGTGGGAGTATATATTTTCATTCTTCAATAAGTAAGAGACAGTATTTAATGATACAGTCTAAATGGCTGAAATGTGCACCTCTAAGTCTGAGGCATCTGATTTCACTACTCTACAGAGGGCCACAGAGTGGAGGTCTCTGGTTCCCATAACCACAGGTCAACAAAACATACTACCATAGAAACCATTTGAAACCTAACACTGAAACTACTTCAGCTTTCCTACCATTACACTGGGGTCCAAGGTATTTTTTGACAGTAAAAGTACAAGTTCTTAACAGGGGCTTTCTGCATCCCATCAAATGTGTGAGTATAAAAACAAAACTCTATCTTAATGTTAAACATTTTAACAAAATGTTTTACTTCCATGGTTTCCAAGGAGAACTAATAACAAAGTGCAAAATTCAACACTATAACTTTCTTAACATTACTTGTAACTTCTATGATGACTAACAACTGTGGTTTTGATAGGAAACAATACTGGAGTTCTACTGTGATAGAGATCATGCCCCCAAGTTTATAATGCAAACCACCATTCTCCAAGGTTTTGTGTATATAATAGCCTTTATACTTTTCATTATTTGAAATAATTAATGTCCACAATTGGAAAAACATGTTAATTTGTGCTATCTGGAGTCTATATAATTAAAAGGAATTGATTGAAAACTTCAGACATCACTGGGTCAACTTACAAAAGAGATTCAAGAAACAGCCAAACGAGCAAGGATAAAGGGAATTATTCTTTGATGCTTGTTCAATCATCTTTTACATCTCCACACCAGCATATCAAGATAAGAAAAACAACTCAGTGAAGGAAAGTTAGTTCCACATAAAAGTATCCTTTATATGAGAAAGAACCTAAACCAAAGTTTCCATTTGAAGTAATATGAGAATCGGTTTATTGTAATATTTCCTAAGTTCAAAAGAGGAAGTAAGAATGGAAACACTGTATAAATTTAATAAAGTTACCAGGTCATCATAATACTCCCATGTTCTCTTGGAAAGGACCTTGAAAACTTACTCAATTTTGATAAGTCAGTCTTGTTTGGCAGTTTTTTTTGTTTATTTGTTTTGATCTGATTTAATAAATGAAGAGTATAAAGAGAGGACATTGAGAGTTAAAATACTGGTTTTAAATTTGTATTTATTTATGGAGAGAGAGAGAGCACACAAACAGAGGAAGAGGCAGAGAGAGAGAGAAAAGGAGAACCAGACCCCCCGCTGAGCAGGGAGCCTGATGTGGGATTGGATCCCAGATCCCCGGACCAGGACCAGAGCAGAAGGCAGACGCCCAACCAACTGAGCCACCCAGGAACTCCAAACTACTGGTTTTAAAAAATTATCTGACAAGCCAGATTGATTGCCAAGATCTGTAAAATTAGTTTTGCGTTGGAGTTGTTAGGACTGATATTTTATTCACAAAATACTGTACAACACGGTCTTCGTTTTTAAAGACTACTATATGAATGATTTTTCTTTCCTGTATTTTTGACAAATGTCAAGAACAAAAAAGGCCAATATTAGGTAATCAAGTTCTGAAACAATCCCAAGGCAAATTCAATTTAGAACTCGTTTCACGAGTTACTTAAGAAAAGCAGCTCTTCTGTTTAATCTTTTGCGTGGGGCGGGGGGCAGGGGAGAGGACGCAGTGCCTACAGAACAGTTCCTTTCAGTAAAATTGTGTTGAGCAACTGGAAAAATCTCACTAGAGCTCTACTGGAAAAAGCCATGCCCACTCGTAGTATGGAAATAATACAAGGAAAGACAGGGAAAGGAGAGGAGGGGAGGGGAAGGGAGGGGCAAAAAAGAGAAGGGAGGCGAAGGGAGGGAAAGGAAGAGGAGAGGAAAGAAGAAAGGAAATAAAGAAGGCAGGCATGGAAAGAAAGAAAAAGAAAGACACGGGAAAAAACGCGTTTGCCTCACTTCACCGCTAAGAGCTTTTCCTGTTCTGGTTCTAATTTTAGGTTCTTTGGATTTTACACATTCACTCACAAAAAGGGAGTGCACACAAATCCGGCCACGTCACCGGCTGCTGCGCCCCACCGGCTGCTTCGGAGCAGGTTCCGGCGGGCACTGGACGGAAAGAAGCCAGGGACACAGGAAAGGGGGGGGAGGGGGACTAAAGGAGAAACAGGAAAGGTGTAACATTTCTCGAAGGCAGACTTCATTTACTCCTAAACTTTGTTGGCTTTCAGACAAATTCTAGAATTCCCTTGACACAGCTTACAAAGTTGGCAAATGCACGCGCTGCGCGGGGGGCGCACGGCCATACCTGTGCCATGGCGACAGCTCAGGTCTGGAGAAGGTGATGCAAAACTGCAAGACAAGAGAGACACCGCCGCTTTAGCGAGCCGCAGACCGAGCCTCCCCGCAGCTCCCCTCTCCGGACGCAGCCCCCACCCCCGGCTAGATGAGCACTCACCCAAGGGTGACAGAGGGACCTAAGTGCTTCGAATCTCCCAGGGAGCGGCAGAGCGCGGGGCGGCGGCGGGGAAGGTAGTGTAGGGATGCGAACCGAAGAGGCTCCAGGCAGCGGCGCTCAGCCCACTCTAAGCAACGGAAACACCTCCCGCCCCGCCCCGCCCCTCCCGCAGCCTGCCCCTCCCGCAGCCTGCCCCGCGAGCCCGGCCCGCCCCTTCCCTGGCCTCAGTGCGCCTGCGTGGGGCGCCGCTCGTCCTTGTTCCAGAAGCCTGGGTGGGGCGGGGTTGCAGCTGCTTTGGAAACCGGAGAAGGCTCGGATCCCGAAGGACCGCTGGGCTTCCTCGTCCTCGCGCAGCGGGAAGGGCGTGGGGACTCTGTCCAGGACTGTGGGTTTTGGGTCGCTGGGGTTTCTCCTCTCTCCGTGGCCGCAGGAACGGTGGCCTGGCAGAGCTACTCGGACACAGCTTGGCGTAGCCGACTTTTTGCAAGGCGAGACAGTCACTGCAGCCAAGGACAGTGCATCTTTGACAGTCCCCAGGAAAAGAGAGTGAAGCTTTGGTGTGTTTCTAAGTAAACAAACAAAAAAAGTGCCAGTGGCTACTTCTTAGAGGGCCCTCCCTGAAATGTATAGAGCCTTTTGTTAGCTTATGTAGGAAATTTCAAAACCTCTGTCTGGGTCAGTTCCTATTTTACAAAGGAGCCTAGAACTTTAATGAAACTTAAATTTGAGGCATACTCAAATTTACTCATACTCAAATACACATTAAGCATGAGTACGAAATACGTAAGTATATGAGAGAGAGGGAGACAGAGGCTGAGAGACAGAGACTGACTCCAGGATATTTTATTAGGCTGATAAAGAAAAGGCAAAGATAGTGCCCTTCATAGGCCTCCCGGTGTGGGGGAGGAGAGGTACCAGGGCAGGGGCAACAAGGCAAGAGGAGAAGCTTGCAACACTAGACAAGATCACATACTCTCAGATGAGAAGAGCAGTGCTGTGGAGATTTCAGGATAAGAGATTAGAATCTAGTCTGCTCTGGGGAATAAAGAAGTCGTCTTGTCAAATTAAATGGAGAACTAATGTGATTCTTGGGATAGAACATTTTCATTTGCTTTCACATGTGAGCCACGTGCTTAATCAAGCCCTGACAAAGTCACAGCAGAGTGGTTGTTTACTGGAAAAGAAGGCAAAATCGAAAAATATGTGGAGCTTGCAACATACACATAGCCTCTCCTTTCAGCTTGCCTTCCCTCTTCTCTGGGAGCCTCTCCTCAAGCAGCCCAGCATCTCTGTAGGTCATCAGCTCTCCACTTCACAGCTCCCCCAGCATTCTTGACATGTCCCTGCACCTGAACACAGCCCTTTCTCTGCATCTCTCCTTGCTTACGCTCTGTGCTTTCTCTCTGCCTTTCACCAAGAGTAGCTCCTGTAAGAGGCCTAGAGCATTCTTTTTCCCATGCACATCTACCTGAACTCCATTTATTCATTGCCTCTCTTGCTTCCAACTCTCAGAGGAATGAAATGACATCAGATCTAAGAATCTTATTGGTTCTATAGGGAAATGCCCATCATGGGTTAATGACTTGCTCTATGTCCTGCAGCTAGGTACTATAGAACTAATGAATGATCAGATCCAGTGTCTTGATATATCCCAGTTAGTATTTCTTTCACTTCCATTTACACCGATTTATTCAACCCCTACTCTGGACCAGGCACAGTTCTAGGTGATGGGGAAATAAACAAAGTAGGTCAGAAATTGTGGTGGAGGAGACAGGCAATAAACAAATATCTATTATGTCCTATATGTTCTATATGGTTCTGTTATGTCCTATTATGTTCTATAAGAAAAATAAAGCAGGGCTAGGGACTGAGGGTATGGGGAACACTATTTTGCAAAGGTGGTCTGAAGGCATTTCTTGAGGAGAAACCTGAATTGTTACAATTTAATTGTATTTGACAACTATTTACTGGGTACCCCAAAACTAAAATAGGAGGCAAACTGTACATCATAAAAGAAATGTAATCAAAATGCAACAGGTTTCAGAGAAGAGACCACTAATATTTTGTCAGGGGATTCTAAAAATTGCTATGACATTTGCATTAGGCTCTGAGGGAGGATATCTTATCAGGCAATGAAGAAAAGAAAGGATGGTCCCTGGTTAGGTGAATAGCAAAACCAAAAGGAAAATGCTCTTTTGTGCATGGAGTGAAAAGTGCATAAATAGAAACTGCCACTTGGATGCTGTTTTGAATGGCATATTTAATTGATGGATTTTAACAACAAATATCTATTATCCATTTCCAAAAGTCCCTGATCAGTGTCCAAAGGCCATCCTCAGAGTCTCCACCAGACCCTCCAGTTAACTTGCTCATCCACTGTTGTACAGTTCTTGGGTACAAATAATGATTTCAGCTATTTTCTGATGAGATAATCAGGTGGCATTCCCACCTAAAATTTTATTTTCATTGAGGAAATATACCAAATGTAATAATTGATTTACAAACAAACTTGTGAAACTCAATTTATGTAAACTCAGGATTTTCCCACTGTCACTCTTGCCCTCCTTTATTTGGATAATTGAACTAGCCATTTTATTCTAAATGAGTCACTAGGCTTCTTTGTGTTCAGTTTCTACATCTTCCAACTCTAATATTTTTATTATACATCCACTGACCTGTTTCCCTTAAACATAATGATTGATAGAGAGAGAAAAATGGGTAATAGGCTTTGCATAAGTAAGTACAAGACAAGTTTTCCCTAATTACAGAAGAGTGGGAATCTTTTGTTTTAAAAGACAATAAAATTTTCAACTAGTCTAATATTAAATTTGTTTAGGGAGGCCTGAGTGGCTCAGCTGGTTAAGTGTCGCACTCTTGATTTCGGCTCAGGTCATGATCTCAGGGTCATGAGCTCAAACCCTGCATTAAGCTTCATGCTCAGTGCAGAGTCTGCCTGAGATTCTCTCTCTCTCTCTCCCCCTCTCTCTCTCCCTCTGCCCCTCCCCCGCCTATGCACACACGCGCTCTCTCTCTCAATAAAATCTTTAAAAGAAATAAAGCAAAACTGGTATGTTTAATAAATATAGTTGCTACAAATTGTAATTACTTAAAGAAGAAAGAGAGAAGACAGGAACATGAATTGTCGTAAGCAGAGGAAACAAGAGAATGCTTGAGGAGGAAGATAGGGGATAGATACCAAAGGAAAGCAGGAATGCCCGGCCTCTCGGACTAGAGCTGGAAAGAACACATCCACTGAGGTCATGGAGAACTGGGTTCACATTCCCCCTGTGCTGCGCTCTGGGAGTGTGATCCTAGGTTTCCTTATCTAAAGCGGTGGTTAGGATTAAATGAGCTAATTTGTGAAAATGCCTAACAACAGCTGGTTATATTGGTTTCGTTCCTCCATGGTTCTTCCTCCTTCCAAAAACTTTATGATTCTCGGCTCCTATTCTGGTGACTCAGCCCCCACTCTCACAAGGAAAACAAAATTAACCTCCTGTAGTTCCACTGCTCTACAGCAGCAGGCCTGTCCTATCACCAGCCAATTCACACCTGGCAGCCCCCAACTTCTGGGAGCCAACCTGATGATTCCTGGTACCATTTCCCTTCCACCTCCCCTTCTCCCACATCCAGAGTCTTCCATCAGAGGTGCCTATTGATGTACAGCTAAACTAGACTCTGCTCCAGATGCAGGCCCACATGGTCCCCATCAGATGGTGCCAGGGAAGCCAGAAGCACTACTTGGAATTTAATTCAAGCCACCTACCTGGCCTCAGCTCATCCATCCATGACCATATGGGGGTGAGAAGAGGAGGTGCATCTCTCTGCAGATTTGCCCTGTTTCTCCCATCACTCCGACATCCCAGCAGTGACATGGGGATGCAGCCAGCATTCTGGTGGCTCCCTGTCCTTGCGCTTTAGATTTAAAGTGATCGTAGTGTCCTTAGGGAAAATAGATCCAGATTGACTTTCAGAACCTTGTCCTGAGCCAACAGTGCTAAATCACTAGAAGATCCTTTAATTTCCCCTTATTGAGATCCGTGTGCCTGCCAGAAATTAAAAGCAGAAACTCCCTAGGAGATGTTTAGCTTTAGATGTCCTTCCACTGTTTTTATTCAAAACAGTATTTCTATTTATCCAGTAAAATGTAAATCAATTGCCTTAGCAGGAGACTGGAATGTAGGTCTTAGGTAAATAATTAAGTAAAGGAGATTCTCATAGGAATCTTTCAGACAGAATGTTTTAAGCTTGACTGAAATCTTCAGAGCTATTAGCAATAACAGACAGTAAAAATACTCAGCCTACTTATAAAAGCACAAGCATCTTGACTCTCTTTTTCTCTTTTACTGCTGCATCCCCTGCCCCTAGCATGGTGCCCAGCACTTAGTAGCTGCACATTGAATATTTGGAAAGAATGAGTGAATGGATGAATGAATCCGTTGTGTGCTCTGGGGTTTTTGTGTTTAATGATAGCTGCTATTAACTGAAAACCATTGATATTCAGAATGATGAGGAAGATTGAAAAAAGGTTAAAAGGAGACCTTGGAAGAAAATTTTGCCAGAGAAATAGATAATATTCTCAGACGAGGATTCTGAATTCTGGAGAGGACTCGTCTCAGGATTGGTAAAGTTTTGTTTTATGACTTTACTAGCATGTGACCTTGGACATGATTTGATTTTTCCTAATATGGGGTGGTGGTTAGGATTAGATGAGCTCATTTAGTTAATGCCTAAAAATAAACAGGAAGACTGGTTTTAATTTCTCATTCCTCATTCTCCTTCCAAAAAACTCTCACCACTAAACCCCACCCTCATCTTCCATGCTGATGATTCAGTCCCCACCCATCCCACTCAAAAACCAAAATTAAGTCCCCAAGAATCCTGGCCCCACTGCTGCGGGATGTTCCAATTTCTCACTACTCACCCCCCAGCCCCAGCCCACTCCCACTTCAGGGGTCAGTCAATGGTCCTCTCAGCATTGGTTTCTTTATCTGGGGGTTTTCTTCACTCATTCAACAAATTTATTGTGTCAGACCCTAGCATGTTAACTGGGTATACTGTGATTTTTTTAAAAAAATTTTTTTAAGGGGCGCCTGGGTGGCTCAGTGGGTTAAGCCTCTGCCTTCGGCTCGGGTCATGATCCCAGGGTTCTGGGATCGAGCCCCACATCAGGCTCTCTGCTTAGCAGGGAGCCTGCTCCACTTCCTCTCTCTGCCTGCCTCTCTGCCTACCTGTGATCTCTGTCTGTCAAATAAATAGATAAAATCTTTAAAAAAAAAAATTTTTTTTAAAGATACACAGGATCCGTCCAGTTAGAGCACTCCGTCTGACAGGTTAAATGAGGTGACAAAGCAGAATTCTGCTAACATTAGGGTAGACATAAGAAGGTAGGAGGTAGGCTTATACAAGGAAACCCTTTGCAGGGTGGATATGTGCCCATCCCGGCAGTCAGCCTAATAGGGATCAAAGCAGGTGATGGATGGAACTACAATATTCCTCTTTTTTTCCCCTTTATGCAATCTTTTTACTTGGATGAGATGAGAATGAACATCTGGGGAAGAGTTACTACGGAGGGATTTTGCCTGAGTAAGGGGAGGGAAAGGACCCACCCTCTGAAGGATGCTGTAATAGTCACCCTCACGCCCCAGACACTGCCATTCTCCTCTAAAATCTTGGGATCTAATTCCCATTCCCTGGCTGCTTCTTCCTGTCCTCATTCTCGTACCATTATAGACGTATCTCCTCTTACTCTTGGACATCATGCAAATCTCTTCTTCTCTTTTCACCCAGCCTACCAACCTTTCCCCTGCTTCCACTGTCTTCTCTGTTCAGCACCCAGCCCAGCATCACAGCCAGCCAGTAGTCATCACAGCTGCCATCTTGTCATTATTCCCACCCTTCTCTGTCCAGTCTACTGTCTTCACATGACCATGGACCAGACCACACCATCACCTGCCCCACATGGGGGTTACTGAATGTCACTGGACACAACCAGTCATATCACAGATTGGCCCTGCAACAAATTTGGGTTATCAGTCTCAGTGGGACCCTCAGCATTTCTTAGCAACCCTTTAATATGTCCTTCCTTGGCTCTTTCTCCACCCCGCATGATACGGATTTTAGTCTTTCACCGTTCTCCTTAAGATCCTAGCCTTCCCATTTCTTCCAGCAGATGGTTTTAATTCCTGCTCAACAGGCCTAGCACCCTGAATTCTCATCCTTCTCCTACAAATGCATTGTGTCCATACTCATTCTTACTTTTCTTCTTGCTCAGAGGGTGAAAAGATACCCTTCCTCCCTGAAGTTTAAGGTTCATCCTCCAGGATTATGGTCTTACTCTTACCTATACTTATTTTTTTTTTAAGATTTTATATATCCATTTGACAGAGCAAGCAAAATCAGGGGAGCAAGAGAGGCAGAGGGAGAAGCAGACAGGGAGCCTGTTCAGCAGGGAACCTGATGTGGGGTTCAATTTGACCTGAGCCCAAAGAAGACACTTAACCTGACTGAGCCACTCAGGCACCCCTTTACCTATATTTTAATCTTTTACCTTCACTACCTTCTTCCTCTCAGCCCGAATTAACAAAGCTGTTTAAATCAGGACTCCCTTTGCTGTGAAGTGTGTAAGCCTGGCAATTCACAGACCCATACCCCTGGGGCAAATAATACATTATATGTTAATTTTTAAAAATTTTTTAAATAAATAAATTTTTTAAGAAGTTAAAAAAAAAATCTGGACTCTTTTAGTTTCAAGTGACAGAAACCCAACTCAAGATAGCTTAGTTAAAAAGAGGGATTTTTTTTTTTAAGGTGTCTGGCAAGATCTTTAACTGTAAAAAATAAGAACGCATCCTAACTATCATGAGCAAAGAATTACTAAAGGCTTTTAGGCACCTTGGCACAATGTCTGGCAAGACTAGGAAATCATCCTTGGGGGCACACAGGCAGGACAATGCCCAAATCACATTGCCAACTTCTCCAGTGAAGAAGCTACCACTGGGAAATGAATGCTGTGCATAAAATAAACCCACCAGAACTTGGGCCCTCTTGCCTCTGAAAGCTTAGATACCTCTGCGCTACTTGGCCAAGATCTCAGAAGGTGGATTCCGTGGAACGTTTGTGTCCTTACCTTGCTGAAGTGGTCACACCACGGTCACACCACGCACACTACTGGAGCGCTGTGCACCATCCACATCTCCTTACAAGCTCTCTGCTCCACTGTGGATGAAGAGCCTGGAACTACATTCCCCAGAATCCCTTGCTAGAATTTGTCAATGAGAAGCATTTGCCAAGTTGTGGAAAACAGCAGAGGTGAGAGTTGCATTCAGAGCCATGGGCCGGATGTGAAACTCCTAGCAAGTTTCTGAAAAGGTCTGGTGAACCAGTGGCTCCCAGTACAAGGGCTACAGAACAAGACAGTGGACTTTTGGAGGATTGCAGCAGCGTCCTGACAAGCTCTTGAGAACCCCTATTGTCTTTGGCACTTCAGGCCGAGGTATTCAGTGGTGGTGTCCCTGATCCGCCCTGCTGTCTTTCTAGCAGTTGGTGAAGCTTTCATAACTGTATTAAACAGAGTGGCTTTCTTTCCTTAATTCAACCCAGATGGATTCAACTGAGCTAGAGCCTGGGCAAAAACAAGCATGTTACTGCATCAGTTCGGCAGTTACAGCAAAACAACATAAAGGAGATGCCAGTGGCAAAACACACCAGGAGACATCAGTTTGGGAGATGTCTGGAGTGGAGGTGGGGGGGGTGGCTTCTCAGATGTCTCCTGGCCTCCTGGGAGACACACCTGGGTTCGTGGTGATGGCAGTTTGTCTATTTAGGGCGAGGTCCTGGCAGATTGGTTCAATCATATCCCTGTGACACCACAGCACGTTATCTTTCCCTTTCACAAACCACATGGATCGAACCTCTAAGCTCGGCATGATTTCTTTTTTCTGCCACTATCATGAGCCTGCTACTTCATCCACAATTTTCCTATGAGATATGCAGTTGCTCTGCCACTATACACAATGTTTAGGAGCCAAGGGGGACTGAGTAGGGTGGGCCTGACTGGTACAACTTAATCTCATGCCCTCTCTAACCTCACGGTGCTTGGGAAGTAAGCTATAGCTTCAACTTTACAGAAGCAGGGAACTTCACTCCCACATTAAGTTCACAGCAGGGAAAAAAAAAAAAACAGAAATGTCAATAAAGGGAAGTATGACAGATGACAGGTGCACAGCTCTCTCTGTTTCATTTTTCTCTCTCATACACCAGCTTTCTCCTTGTGGCAAGAACATAGCTACCGGGGCGCCTGGGTGGCTCAGTGGGTTGGGCCGCTGCCTTCGGCTCAGGTCATGATCCCAGGTCCTGGGTTCGAGCCCCGCGTCGGGCTTTCTGCTCGGCGGGGAGCCTGCTTCCTCCTCTCTCTCTGCCTGCTTCTCTGCCTACTTGTGATTTCTCTCTGTCAAATAAATGAATAAAATCTTAAAAAAAAAAAAAAAAAAGAACATAGCTACCATTACCTCAGGACCACATCTCTCCAGCTCTACAAAAGCTTTATTTCCCAAGTTCCGCTTGGAAAAATCTGATTAGACCAGCAAGGTCACAGACCCTACTCACACCCCCCTCTATAATCATATGACCTAGTAGAGAATTTCCTAGAAGAGATTATTTTTGTAAATAGGGTTTCTCAACCATGGCTCTATTTTTTTTAAGTTTATTTCTTTTTTTTAGTAATCTCTACAACTAACGTGGTGCTTGAACTCACAATCCCGAGATCAAAACTCATGTGCTTCTCTGCCTGAGCCAGCCAGGCGCCCCTCAACCACAGCACTCCTGACATTTTGGCTGGATCATTATCAGTTGTGAGGGGAAGAGAGCTGTCCTGTGCATGATGTTTAGCAGCATCTCCAGCCTCTACCCACTATTGGCCAGGAGCACCTCCCACACACACATTGTGACAAACAAAAATATCTCCCAACATTGGCAAATGGCCCCTGTCGGGCACTATTGTCCCCAGTTGAGAACCACTGATAAGGGATTTCTTGCCGAGCCACAGCTCCGTGTTCCATTGGTCAAGTCACCCAGCCTGCAGCAGCCTGCCCATGGTCAACTGCACTTCTGAATCACCAAGTGAACTCTAGACTCATGTATCTACTGTCTGCTGCTCATATCTCAACCAGGACGTCCTATAACTAACTCAAAACCAACATGCCCAAACCTAGTTTATCATTTTTCCCCTAAGATTAACTCTTCGTTTCACATTCCGTGCCCTGATTAAAGATATCAGTGTCACTCACTCATGCAGAATCCCAGCAGGACTTCTAGGTCCTTCACTTTGCCTCACCAGTCCCATCCACCATCACATGTGAGGGAGCAGATGCTCATAACATCATTGTCTTACTTATATCTGCTCCCTCTTCCCACTTGCTATTACAATAGTCTTCTACTGGCCTCTTACTTTCACCTCTAATTTACCTTCTAAATGCAAATCTGATTGTGTCATTCCACACTGAAAATCAAAAGATTTTTAGCAGATCCAAATTGCTTGTGGAAAATAGTCCGAATTCTTTAGCAATGTGCATAATGACCTTCCTGAACTTTTCCTCCAGCTTTACTCCCACCCTTCTGCTTTCTTGCTAACAAACTACTTAAAAGTTCCTGCTTTTGTATTTTATATCTCTGCCCCTCCCCCTGCCTACCTCTACCTTTCCCTACATTCTCTTACTTCAGGGGGTGAACTCCTTACGTTTCCTCTTAACCATATGTCCTGATATCTTGACAGCAACTTTGAGAGACCCCGGGTCACTTCTACCCAGCTAACCAGCTCCTAAATTTCTGACCCACAGAAATGATGAGATTAAAAAATTATTCGCAATTTAAGCCACCAAGTTTTGGGATAATTTGTTATAGAGCGATAGCTGTCTAATTCAGAGTTTTGTTATAGAGGTTGACATGAATGAAATGCTAGATCCAAGGCCCAAGTTTAAGGGGCTCAATCTTTCTAACTCAAGCTTCACCTTGCTTTTGAATGATACCTATGAATTGTTTTACTTCTCCACTTTCACTGTGTAACACAGGAAGAATAACTGTCTTAAAATATGTGTTTGGGTGGGGACACCTGGGTGGCTCAGTCAGCTAAGCCTCCAACTCTTGATTTCAGCTTAGGTCGGAATCTCAAGGTTGTGAGATCCAGCTCCTCCTGTGGCTAGCGCTGGGCATGGAGCCTGCTTAAGATTCTCCCTTTCCCTCTCCCTCTGCCCCTCCTGCCTCTAAAAAAATATGTTTGAGTGAATTAGCTGCTCAGTATTCAAACATTAACACGCAAAGGGAGAGTTCAAAATTCTATTATTATTTAATATGGCTTTAAAGATTCAGAATGGGAACTGAGGGACCATCAAGACATATTTTCCTTTACATTCAAGTTTCTATCTTTCAAAGAAAGAGTCTACAGAATAGGGACAGAGAATCTAATTCCAATTTTCTAGATAATCAGTTAGGAATGTAATTCTGACTTCATTAAAAAAAAAAATTCTCCACCATAAAGAAAAGTTCTAAACCTTTTTAAACAATTTTACTTATTTTAAAATTCACTGTGTAGGAACAACTAAAATGGTCATCAAAGTGAGAATAGATAAACGAATGGAATATTCATGTAATGGAATGGTATTCAGCAATAGAAAAGAATACAACAGCATGGAATGATCTCCAAAACATGTTGAACAAAAGAAATGACACAAAAAGAGACATTCTATCTGAGTTCACTTACATGAAGTTCTGGAACACGAAAACTACACTATAGCGACAGAAATCAAGAGCAGGGACGCCTGGGTGGCTTGCTTGGTTAAGCAGCTGCCTCCGGCTCTGGTCATGATCCTGCAGTCCCAGATCAGGCCGCCCTGCTCATTGGGGAGCCTGCTTCTCCCTCTCCTCCCTGCTCCTGCCCTCTCTCACTGTTGCTGTCTTGCTTTTTCCAATAAATAATAAATAAATAAATAAATAAAACCTGAAAAAATAATAAAGAAAAAAAAAGAAATCAAGAGCAGTTTTTGTGGGGGTGAAGTCGACTAAAAAAGGAACAGGAGAACTTTCTAGGAGTGATGGAAATGTTCTTTATTTTGATTTGGGTGACCACTACATGGATGTATATGTTATCAAAACTCATGATATAGGATTTGCTTATGTTCATTTCACTGTACGTAAATTTTGCCTCATTCTAAAAAAGACAGCATTAAAAAATAGCACATATTACCAAAATCTAATCATGTTTCCCCATTAGGATAATCTCTTTTAGAAGGTGTATACAGGGGATTCAGAACACCACACTGAAAGAGGCTTCACATCACACAAGTGAAAGGAAGTAAATATTCCCAAATATTTCTAAAAACTACCTTTGAGGAAAACAAACCTCAGCCACAGGGGCCATGATAAATAAACACCCGCTGATTCTTAGCACAAGCCCTTTCCTCTCTCAAGCTGGACTTGGGTAGGAAAGCATTCACTTCTCCTACGTGTGAGGCTGCCCTGTTCAGCGCACACACAGCAGACACAGGAAGGAGACCCTGCACACAGCAGAAAGGGACAGGGAACAGAGCCCAGCAAACAAGTCAGTCACTGGCAGTGGGCAGGAGTGGGGCGCTCCGTGCCTGACTCAGCGTCCAGGAATCCCACACGTGTGAGAAGGAGGGGTTCTGGCACAGAAAGGAGACTAAAAGGGAAAAAACATACTGACAAAGCCTTCACAGTTGTGAACTGGGGCCGCAGAGGGTCTCATGGGAGCTGCCACTGGAACAGAAAGGAGCATTTGACACACTTGGCCCAGACCTGAGAAGACCAGGGGCATGCGCGCCACAAAAGGGGAAAGCAATCAGGAACAAATGCACCGTGTACCCATCAGCGAAGGGGAAGGCAGGAAAGGTAAAAACCATAGGCTCAGTGAGGCAGAAGGCATCATTGCAGGGTGGGGTGCTGCATGGGGGGGGTGCAATTTTGTATAGAATTCCAGCCTCTACCAATTAAATACAGACCCCAGATTCCTCACCTGGTCTCCCAGGATCCGCTTTTGCCTTGCTGCTCAATAAGATTCACCCTTACCTGGGGATGAGAGTCAGACTCAAGGAACATGGCTTATAGGGTCTTTGTTATTTTTCCCCAACACACGTATCACAAATGCCCCCCACTTTCTTAGGGAAATACAGCTCTACCCACAGCCCCCCACCTCCAGCGTGCTAGTGCTTCCCTAAGGTGATAACTCCCATGTCTTTGCTTTGGGAAGTCTTTCCTAACCAATGCCCCTAGTCTGGGTTAGGTGCTTTTACTCTGGGCTCCTGAGCATCAAGGGCCTTCTTCCACTATAGTAAAGCCTGGCCTCTGTGCATTGTGGCTGCCTGTTGGTTTTCTTTTCAATTGTAAACTATCTCAAACTATAGAGAAGTTTAAAATGATACATTGTTACCAACTAAACCCTTGTTACAGGGGCACCTGGGCAGCTCAGTCAGTTAAGGCTCTGCCTTCTGCTTGGGTCATGATCCCAGGATCTTTCTCTCTGCTCAAGGGGGAGCCTGCTTTTGACTTTCTTTCTGCGTGCTGCTCCCCTTGCTTGTGCTCTCTTTTTCTCTCTCTGCCAAATAAATAAGTAAAATCTTAAAAAACAAAATAAAATAAAAGCTTGGTACAATTAATACCTTATTAATTATACATATTTTAAATAAATAAAATGTTACACAGAATGGTACTACCACCGCTATTCCCTGCTTATATATCTTAGTTATTTATGTTTTTCTTTAAAGATTTTATTTATTTATTAGAGAGAGAGAGAGCATGGGGGGGAGGGGCTGAGAGAGGAGCCCCTAGTGGAGCCCAATCCCAGAACCCCGGGGATCATGACCCTAGCCGAAGGCAGAAGCTTAACCAACTGAACCATCCAGGCACGCCGGTTATTTATGTTTTTAACCAAAAACAATAGATAGCATTTTTAGTATTTCTTGATGTATTTCAAATTTAATATAACTAGTAAAGTGCTACACATACTCTATTCTTTCACTGTACCTTGTGTTTTGATATCATATTCATGAAGAAATTAAAACATCATAGAACAAATCATAGAAGAAAAACTAACCCATTTCACTGCATTAAAATTAAAAACTCTGAACGACAAAATATTATATAAATGAAGTTGAAATGTAAGTTGCTGACTATAATTTCTTCTTTTAAAAATAATTATTGTTTCAAAGATATTTGTGCTCATAATTCTGTAAGTCATTTTTTAATGTGCTTAAAATTTAAGTCTGTTTCCTTACTTGCTCCCACTATTAAGTTCCATTCTTCCAAAGTAGATTTTTTCAACTCTCTAAACTCTTTTTTTTTTTTTTTTTTGCCTCTGTGCTTTTTAAACATGTACTTTTTTTAGGATAGTACCTACTGACTCCATATCATTGAAGACAACAATTTATGAGCTTTCTTCACACACACACTCTTGTTCCTCGTTCTCCACCATCTCAATGGGTAGAAGAACTTCTGGGTGGAGCAATATTCAGTGCTTACATTGGCATTATTGTGGAAATATAATTCATAGAAGAGCCATGTTAATGTCCCAATTTCATTTTCTTTCATCTGTAACTTTTTGTTTTCCCTATTGTCTCCACTACCCTCATTGGTTTCATTGCCTGTGTACATTTATTAAGCTCTAAATTCTCCCCCCAAAGAGGAATTTCTTTAATATTAATATATTCAAATTTATCAGGAAATACACCTGTATTTACCATGTATTTACCTGTATTTATACAGGTATATATATATATATATATATATATATATATATATATATATACCATGTAAGTTGGTATGTATGTGTTTTCCCCTGGATGTATTTTCTAGACCACACTTCTGAAGCACGCTCTCCTTCCTGTCTGGTCCGTTCATTCCATGTCTGCTGCCAGCTCTCTGCCCGAGACTTCTCCTCACTGTTTCCTAGACATAGAATGACCAAATCATCCCCATTCATCAGGGACCAGCCCAGTTTTAAAGCTGAAGGTCCCACATCTGGCACCCACCTCCCTCCCGCCCCCCCAAGCCCAGACAAATTGAAACAATTGGTCAATCTACCTGCACATCCCTTTGTCTCATTCCTGGTTCAGGTCTTGTTTCCTGGATCCTATGTCTTCATGGTTTCTTTTCTTACTTTGCACAACCCATTCTCCAGTGTTTTCCTGAAAAGGGTGTGAATGTTTCTTCTTAATTTAAATTCAATTTAAGTAACATATACTGCATTATTAGTCTCAGAGGTAGAATTTAGCAAGTCATGAGTTGCAAATAACACCCAGTGCTCATTACATCAAGTGCCCTCCTTAATGCTCATCACCCAGTTACCCCATCCTCCCACCCAACTTCCCTCCAGCAACCCTCAGTTTGTTTCCTATAGTTAAGAGTCTCTTATGGTTTGTCTCCTTCTCTGTTTTCATCTTATTTTTTCTTTATTTTTCCCTTCCCTTATGTTCATCTGTTGTGTTTCTTAAATTCCACATATGAGTGAAATCACATGGCATTTGTCTTTCTCTAACTGACATTTCATTTAGCATAATACCCCCTAGTTCCATCCACATCATTGCAAATGGCAAGATTTCATTGTTTTGATGGCTAATATTCCATTATATATATTATATATAATATAATATATATATATATAATAAATATATATATTATAAATATATATTATAAATATAAATAAATATATATTATATATATAATAAATATATATATAATATAATATATATATATATATATACTCTTCTCTTCTTTATCCATTCATCTGTTGATGGACATCTGGGCTCTTTCCATATTTTGGCTATTGTGGACATTGCTGCTATAAAGATTGGGGTGCATGTGCCCCTTCAAATTACTATGTTTTTACCCTTTGGATAAAGATCTAGTAGTGCAATTGCTGCGTCATAGGGTAGTTTTATTTTCAACTTTTTGAGAAACCTCAATAGTGTTTTCCACAGTGGCTGCACCAATTTATATTCCCACCAGCAATGCAAGGTGGTTCCCCTTTCTCTGCATCCTCGCCAACATCTGTCATTTCCTGACTTGTTAATTTTAGCCATTCTGACTGGTGTGAGGTGGTATCTTATTGTGGTTTTGATTTGTATTTCCCTGATGCCAAGTGATGTTGAGCGGTTTTTTTTGTTTTTGTTTTTGTTTTTGTTTTTTAATGCATCTGTTAGCCATTTGTATGTCTTTGGAGAAATGTCTGTTCATGCCTTCTGCCCCATTTCTTGACTGGATTTTTTATTCGTTCGGGTGTTGAGTTTCATAAGTTCTTTATAGATTTCAGATATAGCACTTTATCTGACAAGTCATTTGTAAATATCTTAAGGAAGTAAAAAGTCTTAAAACTTGCATGATTGTTCTACCGACTTTTAGCTTTCCATGGAGTAAGTGAGAATCTGGTGCTTTTCTGATTCTGGATCTTTTGTATGTTTTCAATCTCTGAGAATTTATAGGATCTTTTCTTTATCTCCAAAGTCCTGAAATGTAACATTGGCATGCCTTAGTGTGATTTTTTTTTTTGTCGTTGTATGCATTATGCAAGGCAAAAGTGAGCTCTCTCAACCTACAAACTCATATCATCTATCAAGGAATCTTCTTGATTATTTCTTCAAAAGTATCCTACCCTAATCTTTTTGTAATCTCTCTTTTTAGAACCCCTGTTTATTAGAGTGTTGGGACTCCTGAACTCTAATCTTGTCCTTTCCTCTTCCATTTTCCATTTCTTTATTTTTTATTGACTTTCTGGAAGACTGTCTCAAATTTATCTTCCAAACTGCCTTCCAAAAATTTCTATTTAACTTCAAAGAGCAATTTTTTGTTCTGTGGATAGTTTCATTCTACAGCCTTTTCTCATTGTCATCCAGATGCACTATCTCTTCCTACCATGTGGGGAGATGAACTATAAGTTTTGTTTGTTTTTGAAGTTTTCTTCTGCTTCATGCATAATTTCTTTAGATGTTTGTTTGATTTTATTCTCTCTGACATGCCACAGGCTTTCCTTAATGGCCTGGTAATCCTTGTCTGTTCATATTTAAAAATGAAGGAAGACAAGAACTTGACTGGAACAGTCAGGTACACATTCCTATAGGGTGCTCTGGCTAGGTTAATTGTTTTTTGTTAGTGTCTTTGTTTTTGTATTTAATGAGTTCCCCTAGCGGACTCAACCACATTCTCACCTGGAAAGTAGAAGTTTGGCTGACAATTCATTACTCTCACAGACCTGCTACTAACCCTCCCACTCTCAGCACCACCTGCATGCCTCTTCTGATATTTCTAAATCTTTCTGTGCTTCTGTAGCTCTCAGCCTTCTCAGCTTTCCTTACTGCCAGCTTTGATTTTCATTGTTAATTCATTTTGCCACTGAAAGCCATGTGCTTTCTAGTTTCCAATATACCACTGCTGCCATATCTTCTACTTCTAGGTATTTCTCTCTCTTCTTTTTTTTCTTTGCCTTTATAGGTTTGTGCCAAACAAACAAACAAACAAACAACAACAATAACAAAAACCTTGTGCTGTCACTTTTATGCAATTTGGGAAAAGAGGGAGAGCAAATGAGTGTTTACTTTGCCATATTTCACCTGAAGTCTTGAACCTGTCTGTCTCATCTGTGTGTGTTCTGTGGTGGCCCTGGGGGCAGCCCAGCTGAGGACTGGATCTCTTCATCATTACAGTCTAGTGTCCAGCATTATCCATTAGAAGCTCAATAAGTAAGAGTTTATTGAATGAATGTAGTACAGTAATTTTTTTGAAACGTTAACCAATGTTTTGTTTTGTTTTCTCACTAGTATTTCATTTTCCCCTTTCCAGGTAGACTACTGTGTTGTCATGACTTCAGGGAATGCATGGGACAACAGAAAACAAACTGTTGCTGGATTTTGAGTTTTGAAAGTTTCAGTATTTGGGAAAATTGAAAGGGCTCATAGTATAGACAAAAATATTGGGGCAAAAGATTGTGAAGCATCCCCCTACCTTGCCCCTGGAACTGGAAGACTGATCCAACAGAGAGTCAGAACTGAGCTCCTGGGAGGCAGCCAGCCTTATAGAAAAAATAGGCAGTGTGTCTAGACAGTCAGGTTAATCTCATTCCACCAGAGTGGCTCAGGAGCACTGGAAAGTTTCTTGCACATTCAAGAATGAAAACAAGGTGAGTGGAGAAAGCCAGTAGATCTAAAGGGGCCTTATAAATAAGAGTGAAGGTTAAGAAACACCAGACTGGACCACGAATGGAGAGACAGGATGATGTTTGTGTCACTGGATACATCATGGACAGATGACACTGAGCATCACATCCCTTTGGCACTATGCAAGTCCCTTGTTACTTAAACACCATCCTAGGGAAATCCACAAAGGAACTGAGACTACATTTCTGCCACCCAAGTAAAATGGGAGCCCAAGATTGAAATTAAGTTGACTTACAAAAAAATAAAATTACATTTCCACAATATTTCTACTGGCTAGTTCAAATTCATATATACGGGGATGACGATCACCAGATTATTCACCGGAAAATTCACTTAAAAAGTCACAAGTATTTATACATGAGATGATCAAATAGGTTAAAGTAACACCATGCTAAATTAAAGCACAGATTTACTTGCGAATGACAACTCATCCATAAGATCAACCGTGTGGTTTGTAGACTGGGTAGATGACTTGGCTAAACTGTTTATACTGTTGTTAATCTTAATGGAATCACTAAGGAAACAGAAACATCTATCATATGGTAGGACGGATGAAGCATATGTTAGGATGGCCACCTTCAGCCGAGACGAAGGCCAGCGCTCTCTCCAAGAATGGCTACAACAGCTGCCTCAAGTACACCAAACAGGATCTGCTTGAAGGCACTGAAGAACTCCTGGGGAACTTGGCCTTGAGCACAAGATTCCAGAGAAGGAAGAAACCTGGAGAGGAGAATTGGCATTCTGCAATTGATTGTTCCTCTGGTAAAATAGCATTTGCCTACTCTGAGCACTGGGCATGAGGCCAAGGACCAGGCCATGGATGCAGGCAGGAGGGGCCGAGAAGGCAACAGAATTTTTGGCAATTTTGGAATCTTATGAGTCTGGGATGCCAGTGAGAAGGGTGGGTGGAACATCAAGCCTGACACTTGACCTGTTTTCCCAGATTCCAATGCTGCCTGAATAGGATATTAAGAAACTAAACAGAATGCCTGTAAAAGGACAGCTGAGATTTTGTAGTCTCAAAGGACTTACCAGGAGGAAAAGTTCACAATGGGCACCCCGGTCCTCAGGTGCAATTTTAGGAGGGTGTTTTGCTATAACAAAAATATTACACATTATTTCTCATGGTTCCAGAGCCTGTGAAGTCCAAGATCAAGGCATTGAAAAATTCAGTGTCTGGTGAGAGCTGACTTACTGATTCATAGACAATCCTCTTCTCACTGTGTCCTCACACGGTGGGAGAGCTGAGGGAGCTCTCCAGGGTCTCTTCTCTAAGGCTAAGGCCACCACTCCCATTCACGAGGACTCCGCCCTCAGGACCTAATCACCTTCCAAAGCCCCACTTCATAGCACCATCGTGTTAGAGGTGAAAACTTCAACATATGAATTTTGGGGAGATATAAACATTCAGTCCACAGCAGAGGCTTCTTTTCTAGAAACAGGGATAGATCACAGATGGAAAAGAACTTCACAAAAACTATAATGCACTCTGTGACATTCTGGAAAACACAAAACTGCAAGGACAAAGATAAGATCTGTAGCTGCCAGGGGTTTGGGCTTGGGAGGTATGAAGAGATGAACCACAGAGGATTTTTAAGGCAGTGAAACTATTCTTTATGATATGATGATGGAGGATCCCTGTCATATACATTTGTGAAACCCCAGAGAATGGGTTCACTCACTTAGGGTGAACTATAATGTAAACTACAGACTCTGAGTATAACCATGCGTCAATGTAGAGTCATCCTTGGTCAAAAAAGAAACGTAGGTTCCTGGCATAGGCTGTTGATAGTGGGGAGGCTATGCATGTGTAGGGGCGGGGGCATACAGGAACTCTGTGCTTTCTGCTCGACTTCTCTGTGAACTTAACACTGCTCCAAAAAAATAAAGCTAAACAAAAAAGCAAAAACCCTATAATGCAACCTGCAGTCAGGTCTATCTTTGATTGGATTAAAGTGGCCAGCTCCCGAGCGGAGGAAGGGGTAAAGCCTCTCTGAAGAAAGATTTCACCCATAAGCCTCTACAGTATTTAAAATACAATGTCTGGTCAATTCAGGAGACATTTAGCAGACATTCTAGGAGACGAAAACAATTACTAAAAACCATAGAAAAATAGAAATAGACATATCAATCCGGATATTTTAGTTATCAGAAACATTTAAAATAAGTATGGTGAGTGTACTCAGGGAAAACAGATAAAAAGAATGTGTATTATTGGCTCAAATATAGCTATGAACTGTGGAGTACAACATACATAAAAAAACTAGTAATGATAGTATCTCACATTTATTGAATGCTAATTTTGTGCCACGCATTGTGCTAAGTGATTCTTTAATTTCTCACAACAATCCTGTGAAATAAATATTGTACTATTATTGCCCCCACTTTACAAATGAGGAAACCGAGGTGCAAGATGGTTAAGTAAATGCTAACGCTCAAATAACAAGTCAATTAGTTCTAACAAGTGAGTTAAAATTTGATCTCAGGTAGTCCAACCCAGGAGCCCTTGCATTGAGTCACAATGCTATCTTGAGTATCCACCTTCTCCAGCTGTAACAGCCATAGATGATCATGTTTTGGTTAAAGAGATGTAGGGCCCTGGGGTGCCTAGCTGGCTCAGTCATTAAGCTTCTGCCCAGGATCCTGGGATCAAGCTCCCACATCAGGTTCACTGCTCAGTGGGAAGCCTGCTTCTTCCTTTCCCACTCCACCTCCTATTCCCTCTCGCTGTCTCTCTCTCTCTGCCAAACGAATAAATCAAATCTTAAAAAGAGAGAGAGAGAGAGAAGTAGGACACTGACAGTTCAAATTATTTAGGTCACCAAAATGTTTTCTGTTTTCTCATGGTCTCAAACCATGAGAATGTGAGCAGTCCAGGTTAGCCAAAATTGCACAGAGATGTATTCTTGAAGCCATGCTCCCAATAATGCTTGTCTGTGAGTACTAGAAACTCAGAAGAAATGTGTCTAATTTTAGGAAGATAAAAAATAGAAAATAAAAAAAAATATGTGAAATTTGTTCTAAAAGAGTCCTCAATATCAACCATCCCCTAAATTACTTTTGTACACTTTTGCCTGGACACACTTTAATTATTATAATTGCCACCTATGAATTCTTAGCTGCAGAACTACAGTTAATTCATTTATCCCACCTGTGGGTAGATAATTTGGACTGAAAATTCCACCACATACATAGGTCTCTTCTTTTTCTAGCAGTACTCGCTGAATAAACCAAGTCTCCATTCTTTAGTACACACTGTTCTTGTTAACAGATGAGATGGTTTACTACCTTACCAGGTAAACATTCAAGAAATGTACTTGAAAGGACAGTGGACTCCTCACCATAAAATCCATCCCTGTCTCTTGCACTTCTTTTCCCAACAATGCATTTTCACCACCAGAAAAATTTACCATTTGATTTTAATTTTTCCAAGTCTCTACTAAATAGATAAATCAAACCTTTGTCATCATTTTTACCTTAGTATGAATTAATGAATGACTCAATCTCATGGACAGCCAGCTGGGATCAGGGACATGGGAAGTTGGTGTTTTGACTGGGATGAAGTGAATGCAAGTCATGACGATTTTTGAACATAAATTACAGCTCTACTGTTTGTCTTAATCACCGCAAAATAAAGACAGTCATATAAGCTACCTCTTAGAATTGTTGTGAAGACTGCATGAGAGCAATAAACATAAATATGCTTTAGGATAAGATGAGGCACACAGTAGGTGCCTAATAAATGATGGCTTTTATAATTAATAATGATGACTATGGCAATAATGGAGAAATTAAAAGGAATCAAATATACCTGAAAAGATGGCAAGACAGTTACGGCAGTAGATCTGAATAAAGTTTAATGAAAGAGTCAAATGAAGCCCTCAACTCACAGAGCAAATTTTCACTGTCCAACATCATTTTTGCTGCTTTGGATGATGTATGAAAGAGTAGGATGCATCTTGCAATCTCATTGTTTAGCACGCAAACCTAAATATTTGTAGATTTATAAATCCATTTAATCATTTAAGAAATTTTGTGGAATCAAAATGTCAAGTTTAAGGTTAAATTATTTTCTTTCCATTTATCCAGTAATCCATGATCTCTTCATAGGTCTATTTATTTACTTATGAACAAAGCAATCACCTGACATCATGCCCACCCACACAGGGTTAGGTGCATCTTGTTTTTCTCATATGCAAATTATCTGCCTGACTTATTATCGGCAGCATGTGCCTGTTGAGCTATTTTTTCCCCCAATAACAGCAGTAAATTACATATAAAACTCCAATTTTTACCATTTTACAAAATTTTACAATTTTACATATAAAACTCACTGAGTTCCATTTGTGACCAGGAAAAAACCCCTCCAAGGCTGTTCAACGGTTTAGAAATGTAGTTTGGCTACAGATCCAAAATAAGCCAGTTGTCTCCCAGGGTGCAAGAATTCAGGAATTACCTCATTCGTGCCATGTTCTTACCAACCTGGCTTCTCAGAACAATTACACCTGGGCTAGTTTTCTGGTTAGCTTTGTGGATGATGCAATGTTTACTCAGTCAGCTAAGAAGCATGTATATCCATGAATAAGTGTGACTGGAGAGAAAGATCTAGAAAGGCAGAAGTCTCTGTTTACACAAGGATACCACATAGGGGGACAGGCCTGACTAGAGAACTCAGTGAGTCACTCACTCATCATTGGTCAGTGACCTAACCACTTACCAGGTGTTGACCTTGAGCAAGTAACTCATGAGCATCTCGCCTTTCTCACAGGACAAACAATATTGTTAGAGTAGATGGTTTCCCAATTCCCTTTCTCACCCTAACATCCTGCTACTCTTACCTACAGAAGAGGAAATTGAAGTTAAAGCCTTTTTCTTTCTTTTTAAAATGTTTTTAAAGATTTTATTTATTGAGAGAGAGCACCTGCGTGTACGTGTGAGCACAAGGGGAGAGTGGGGGGCTGAGGCAGAGAGAAAGGGGAGAGAGAGAGAATCTTAAGCAGGCTCCACACTGGGCATGGAGCCTGATCTCACTACCCTGAGATCATGACCTGAGCTGAAATCGAATTTGACGCTTAAGTGACTGAGCCACCCAAGTGCCCCAAGACTTTTTGTTTCTTATTAAGAGGTGCCACTCTCAAAGGCTACCATGATAACTACATATGTGGAGATAAAGGATTTCAATAAAATTAAATTACACAAATAAGCGAAATAAAATAAAAGCCAACTAATTTTCTCAAATGAACGTTCAAGGTCACATAGCCGCCCACACAAATCTGGTTGACTTATTTTTACAAGGGCACAAAGGCAAGTTAATGGAGAAAGGATAGTCTTTAAATGGTGCTTCAACAAGTGGACATTCACATGCAAAAGAAATAAATAAAACTAGACACAGACCCTACACATTTCACGAAAATTAACCCAAAACGGCTCATGGGAGGTCGGGTATAACTCCTTATCCCTTAAGTCTGAGCTACATTTAGTTGTGACTTCCTTCCAAAGAGTACAGTATGAAAAGGGGAAAAAGAGGAACTTTATGGTGGAGAAACCTGACAAACACCAGCTCAGCCAGGAGATCAAGGTCCACATCAACACCTGCTATCAATAATGCTATCAATATGACAGCATATACTACAATTTGTTGTTGCTTTTCCTACATAGAATTCATAAGCCCTGTCTAATCATAAGGAAAAATCAGACAAGTCCCGAGTGAGAGACTTTCTACAAAATACCTCATCAATACCTCCCAAAATTGTGAAAGCCAACAAAAACAAGGAAAGTTAAAGAAACTGCCATACCCACACATACCATAACCTCAGAAGACATGATGACTGCATGTAATGTTATATCCTGGACTGAATCCTGGAACAGAGAAAGGATGTTAGATAAAAACAAGGGAAATGTGAATAAAAAAAAAGACATTGGCAAATAATAATGTATCCATATTAGTTCTTTAATTGTGTCATAGGTACCATTGGGTGCGGGGTACATGGAACTCTTTCTTGTACATTTGCAATTTTTCTATAAATCTTAAACTACTCTAAAATTAAGGCTTTATTTTTTTAAAAAGGAACTTTTTGTATATTTCCAGTCAAAATATTCTCATCAGTAATATTGCTTTGAATTTTTTTTCTCTCTCCTTCCTTCCTAGTACATGATACGGCTGCTACATAGTATTATTTGGTCCTTTAAGGATCCTTCAATTTTGGAAATTAGTTGCATCCATAGAATTACATCTTTGAAGCTAAAATAATACCAACCAAAAATAAGAGAAAAAGCAGCTCACTCTTTGCGTGTATTTCATCAAACAAAACAATCATAACAAACCATTATGTTAATAAGAAGAAACCAATGGGAGCCCAACTGACTTGGGGATGATCTTATTATGTAAAATTAAATGATCTGGAGTGGGTTGAAATAGGCAAAAGCCAGAGCAGGCTGGTTTCTTCACTGTATAGTTAGTTTATCTTAGGTTAGTTACTCTTTGATTTGTTGCCTGTGAAAATGTTTCCCAGGAATGTCATCTGCCACACACCCTGCACACTGAGAGTTCAGAACCTTGCATTTTTGTCCTAATTTACCCACCAAGAACTTGTGTGACACAGAGTCGCCACTCTTTTCCATGTATAAAGAATATACCAACTTATGCCACCATCAACGGAACGGTGAAGGAATGCGCCCATTTCCCTTTACCTATGTCCTTACTCTACAAATTTGATAGGTAAAAAAGTGATCATTTATTGTTTTTATTAGCATTCATTTTGTTATTAGTTTGAACATTGATAACTTCTCTTTCTTCTTTTGTGAGTTGCCTATTCATAGCTTGCCCTTTCTTCCTCAAGGGCATTCTTTAGTTCTTTAGCAGAAATGGGCAGAGCTGACCTCCAAGATCTCTTCCTGGTTCTGGTTACAGATACAACAGTAACTTATTACCACTGGCTGACACATTATCATGGATTTGATTTTCAGATTACCTGGCTTCACCTAGCACACAGTGGGAACCCAAGGAAGGGATGTAGGATGGGCAAGGAAAAAAAAAAAAAAAAACAGCTGAAGTTTAAACTGAAAAAGAGAGATGTCGGGCACCTGGGTGGCTCAGTGGGTTAAGCCTCTGCCTTCGGCTCAGGTCATGATCTCAGGGTTCTGGGATCGAGCCCCACATGAGGGATCGAGCCCCGCATCGGGCTCTCTGCTCGGCGGGGAGCCTGCTTCCTCTTCTCTCTCTGCCTGCCTCTCTGCCTATTTGTGATCTCTGTCTGTCAAATAAATAAATAAAATCTTAAATTAAAAAAAAGAGAGAGAGAGAAATGTGATGGGATCTGACTCCAAACAGTCGAGGAATAGTCAAGGGGGAAGGGACAGCAGCCATGTTCTAGGAGATTCCAGAGAAGAGACTTAAGGCCAACAGATATGTAGGAGCGGCCTACATCTGAACCAATATAATCTTTTCTGTCACAGATGTCCCGAAGGAGAGTGCCTCTCACTGGAATAGCGGTGGCTCCTCACAGTTGAGGATGGAAATTCCCACTCACCCGCTGGTTTGTTTTTTTAAAACTGCCTTGCTTTCTCCATCTCATTACTTCCTGCCAACCTCATCCCTCTCCCCTGAGTTTCTGATACCCAACCCTGCAATGGTTTCTACTACAAATATTTCATGTCTGCCAGGGGTTTGGGAAAGAGAAAAAAGGAGGGAGGAGCTTGAGGGCCATTGCCCTGGATCACCGAAAAGCCTTCTGCAAGGCTAAGAGTCTTAGTACAAGAGACCGCATCAGTGCAAGTCACTTCCCCTCTCAGCAGCGCTCTAGTCCCCTGACAGCCCCCAATCTTTCCAGGGCCACCAATCAACACAACACAAAAAGTATCTCCTTTCACAACCCAAGACCTCGTTTCATAACGAAGGCAATTTCCCCATGCTTGGAATCCTCTCTTGGCGGCTTTTTAAAAATGCTTAAAACTCCTCCTACATATTTTTTTTTTAAAGATTTTATTTATTTATTTGACAGAGAGAGATCATAAGTAGACAGAGAGGCAGGCAGAGACAGAGAGAGAGAGGGAAGCAGGCTCCCTGTCAAGCAGAGAGCCCGATGTGGGGCTCGATCCCAGGACCCTGAGATCATGACCTGAGCTGAAGGCAGCGGCTTAACCCACTGAGCCACCCAGGCGCCCCTCCTCCTACATATTTTAATCCAGCTACCTAAGAGATCCACGTAAGAAGTCTCCCTAAATTCATAATCTTTTTTGGTGAGGGAAAGGCCTGTTTTGTCAAATTGCAGCATTAGAATCCAGGGGAGCTCATTTCTTCCCTCAGCTGGAAGAAAAGCCCCAGGCACTGAGTACACATCCCAGTTTTTCCATCCTTTAAGTGATGTATTGGTTGAAAGCCACGATGCATTCATTACAGACGGGCGTTCCTAGAATAATGGCTTTTTCTCTGATGGCCTTTTTCCCAGGCCATCAGGGAAAATTAGAAGAGCACAAATATACTTGGTGGGCAACCTTCCTGAAAGTATCCTGCCATCTCACATTTTCCCTAACAACTCAGAAAACAAGCATATGAAACATAGAAGACGGCCTCACAGAAGAAGGACATAATCTGAAACATTTCTTTTCAATTTCCTCCAGTCAGATCAAAGCTTGAGGTGACCCTATTGCAGTCTAACACAGAAAATACAGTCTTTACCAGAAGACATAAACATCAAAGGACAGCACTTTTTAATTTTTATAAAACAAGTTGAGTACCTGCCTCACAGTTTATCAGTTTCATTGATACTAGGGACAAATACCAGCAACCACCTCACTTCTAAGTCACAGAATATTTCATTACTTTTTTTTTTTTTTTTGCAAAGATAATCCAGGCAGTAAAATAATGCACTGAGTGACAAAAACCAAAATTATCTCTAGGCAGGTTTCAGGTCAAAGGTAGCGGGAGTTATCTGCGTCTGACCAGCCACACCTGTTGCTGAGTACTCATTGCTATCACAAGGCTGTTCATCTATTTAATTCATTCAAGGCGCCCCTCCCCTCTCAGGAGGATGTGACCTGGAGACCTGCCACATCGGGGCTTCCGCTGTACTTAACATGGCCTCTATTGGTGTTCTTATGACATTACATGGAAATCATCCATTTTTACATGTCTGTCTCCCCTACTACTCTGTGAACTCTTCAAGGACTACAGGGATGTCTTATTCATCTTCATTCAGAATGTGAGTGCCTGGAGCAAAATAACAGTTCAATGTGTGTTTGTTGAGGGAGTGACCAAAAGGATAGCCTGCCATCATACTGAGGCCCAGTGGTTAAGAAGATGCACTTCCGTGGCAGGTTTTTCAACTCCGCTTCCTCCCCCGCCACTTTTCAACTCTGTGACATTGCACAATTAACCCCCTGGCACCTCAATTAATCTGTTAAGTGGGGTAATAATAGAATTTCCCTCGTAAGGTTATTGAGTTAGTATATATGATGGAAATTGTGGGAAAATGCAGCTGCACTAATATTTAGTACATATTTGCTGTGGTTGATATTGTCATTAATACCATTATTATGGCTAGACAATATTAATACCCCTATTAATAATACTGGGAGAATTTCTGACAGGGGTTCAGGGGTCTTTGCGTCAGAGCCTTTGATAGCAAGGAGGCAAGTAAGATACGCACCACATCGTAGACTGCAGAATGAGGTATAAATGTTCTCTGTCATCTGTGAATGATATGTAGCTAATATTGGGTAAATACTCCCCATGAGCCAGGAATGTATTAGATGTTTTATACATATAACCTCTTTTATTTTTTTTTTTTGATAGATTTTATTTTTTAGAGCAGTTTTAGGTTCACAAAATTAAGGGGATGGTACTGAGGTTTTCTACTCGTGGGTAGGGAAGACCCCATTATCAACATCCCCCACTGGACTGCTCCACGTGTTACAACAGACGAACCTACATTGACCCATCAACCACCCAGAATCCATAGTTCACACTTGGGTTCAGTCTTGGTGCTGTGCATTCTATGGGGTTGGACAAATGTATAATGACATGTGTCTACCATTACACTACCATATTGAGTTATTGCATTGTCTTAAAAGCCCACTGTAAAATACCACTTTACATTTTCAAAACAATTATGAGAGAGATGTTTCTATTCTTATTCTCATCTTTAAAAGCTATGGAAAATGAGGCTCAGAGGGCATAAACAATTTGTCAAAGATTATACACCAACAAGTGGATCATCTGGCCCCAGAACCCATTATCTTTCTGTTCCACGTTGCCTCTCAGTGGAATATGCAGAGAGCAGTTGATTCCCAGGAATGTAATTAAGTGTTCCCTATAGCAGTGCCCAACTTATGAGGATGTAAGCCACTGTCACCAGGCCTCTTCAGCCTAAGATGCTAATGAGTTCTCAAGAACAGTGATATCCAGATAATGGTAGTTTTTAGGCCTCCCTCCAGCCCTGAATGTAGTTCACTGGCTATATTTCTGGGAGTTGAAGTAGAATTAAGAAAAATATATTTTAATGCAAGTCATTATGAAATTATTACATAGTCATAGCATAATACTTCAGATTTCTCCTGGGAGTCCTCAGTCAAAACTAGGCTATGCCCAACTACAAAACTCTGGGGATGGACTTCATATTTTCTGGCCCACAACAGGCCACACTTCATTTCTCAAAGAAGCGCCAATCTAACTGGGTGCTTTTAAATCACAACACTATCCATCAAGTTGCAGATACTATTATCTTCGTTCTGTGGGTGACGACGCTGAGTTTTTCAGAGTTAAGTGACTTGTCCAAGGGCCTAGAGTAGAAGATGAAACTCCAATGTTCAGCACCCACACTGCCTCAGCGACAACCATTTACTGTGGACTGGCTTTGCAACAGGCACTGCGCTGAGGGAGGGCTGCAAGTGGAAAAGTGAATAAGACTGTTCCCACCCTTGTTGGGGAGACAGACCCATAAATAATTATCATGAAATGTAAAAATGGTGATACAAGATATACATAAAATGCCACTGGAACACATGGAATTCTTTAAAAAGGATGTGACATCTGAGCTGGGCGTTGGAGAATGAGGAGGAGTTTGTCCAGGAAGGGAAGTGCACGGGAAGCAGAAGGCAATGCTGGGGCGTGGAGTGCGTGGGAAATGTGAGGGAGTGACTTCTTGATTTTGGCTGCATTTTAAAAGGTGAGACACTTTAAATTACATTATTCATAATACAATAGTAATAAACCTTGCAAAAGTGTCCTTTAAGGCGGCTGCTTGTTAAGTCCATATATATATATATATATATATACACACACACACACACACATTTAAAGTCACTTAATTCTAGTGTGCTTTAGGATGATTATCTTAACTTTCATCCTTACTCTATCTGCTATAGAGAAAGAAGCCTCAAGCAGCAGGTGAAGGAACTGCTTTCAGAAGGAGAAATAGCGGCCTCAGGGATCAGACTGCAAGGAGGAAACAGCTCAACCAGACTGCTCACTACCGATTTCTAAACCAAGGTTTGGGGATTTGGGGATCCGCCCCTTGGGCAGGGCGGACGGACAGGAACGTGAGATGTCGCCCCCTAGTGCTTTTGCATGAGGTCATCATGGGACCAGGCTCTTCTCCACGCACAGAGGTTAGTTATTAAGAAGGATGGACCTTGGGGCACCTGGGTGGCTCAGTGGGTTAAGCCGCTGCCTTCGGCTCAGATCATGATCTCAGAGTCCTGGGATCGAGCCCCGCATCGGGCTCTCTGCTCTCTAGGGGAGCCTGCTTCCTCCTCTCTCTCTGCCTGCCTCTCTGCCTGCTTGTGATCTCTCTGTCAAATAAATAAATAAAATCTTAAAAAAAAAAAAAAAAAAAGAAGGATGGACCTAGAAGGTACTATGCTAAGTGAAATAAGTTAATCAGAGAAAGATAGTTATATGATTTCATTTATGTGTGGAACCTGGGGCTCAGATGGGGCATCTGGGTGGCTCAGTCACTTAAATGTCGGAACCTAGATTTCAGCTCAGGTCATGAGCAGAGGGTTGTGAGATGGAGCGCTAGCTCCCTCTGCCCCTCCCCCTCCAACTCTTCCTCTCTTTCTGAAAGAAAGAAAGAAAGAAAGAAAGAAAGAGAAAGAAACGAAACAGAAAGAACAGGGTGCCTGGGTGGCTCAGTCGACTAAGCGTCTGCCTTCAGCTCAGGTCATGATCCCAGGATCCTGGGATCCAGTCCACAAGTCTGCTTCTCCCTCTACCCTTCCTGCCTGCTCATAATCTCTCTCTCTCTCTCTCTCTCAAATAAATTAATAAAAAATCTTTAAAAAAAAAAAAGAGAAGAGAAGAAACAGAACAGATAAACATAGGGAAAGGGAAGGAAAAAATAAGACAAAATCAGAGAGGGAGACAAACCATAAGAGACTCTTAACTGTGAGAAACAAACTGAGGGTTGCTGGAGGGGAGGTGGGTGGGAAGATGGAGTAATAGGGTGATGGAAATTATGGATGGCACTCGATGGAATGAGCACTGGGTATTATATGCAACTGATGAATCGCTAAATCTGAAACTAATAATATACTATATGTTAATTAATTGATTTTAAATTAAACAAACAAAAAAGAAGAATCATGGTCTCAACCCAGAGATTCACTGAGACACTAAAAGATGCTCATGAAAGGAGGTAGGGCCTACAGAATGCAGGCTGGGGCAATAATTCAGTAGCATGGAGTTATTTCTGATAATATTTAATTCCAGAGTTTTTTAAGAAATTAATTTTTGTATCTATCTAACCAAAATATGCTAGAAATAGATTAGTTGCTTATTCATAAAAAGCTATTCAAAAATTTTAAAAAACAAATTTTTGTTTCCTTTAACTTTAAAAAGAAATTTACTCAGAGGTACAGAAGTTTTAATAACTTTCCTGTGAAATAAAACTTAAATTTGAAATGAAAAGCACTGAACACTTTTACAGTACTTTCTTCTATGGAAAAGGAAATTTTTACTTACTTTAAAACTGCTTTGGATATTCATTTATTTAAATCCTTCTCCATGTTTCCCCATCATAAGATATATTTGAAATGAGTGAAATCATGCAGAATTTCTTATGATGCTGCAATTCAGGACAAACTATTTGGAAAGAGGACTGACCCATATTCTCCCCAAATATTAAATTCTTATCAACAAGAGTAGTTTTCCCCTACATTTTTAAAAAGAGATTTCACATTTCTGCTCGAGATAACTAACAGCAAAATATGTCAATTCTTTTGTCTTCTGAAAATATTTGTTTTAAAATTTTCTTATTGAAACTTCTCTCTCAAAAGTCTTATTTAAAAAAATAGAAAAGCATTCCCCAGATCATTTGGTAACACCTGGAATTTCCGTGTTCTTTTATTTGCTGGGGCTTCTGGGCATGGCTTCAGTAGTACCACAGCACAAATCCAGCGACGTATGTTGACACATTCTTCTCATGTACCGTGCTCTGCTGTGGGCTTAAGACAACAGACAGCTTCTGGCTTTTTTTAGCTTTCCAGGCAAGGGCCCAAAAACAACTTGTTAAAATAGGTGTTTTAAGAAAGATAGAAATGAAAGAACTATAGTCCTGATTGAGCGCTTTGAAATGTCCTCAATGCCTGTGGATCCCTCCTCTAGAATACCAGACTTGCTCTGAAAATGACAAGCTGGACCTTTATTGTCGAGTTTCCAAAGGGACGCAAGAACACATGTTCTAATGCTGCATTGTATTCTCTAACACAACATTAGATATGGAGATTAAAACTGTCCAGAGAACTGACCGTGATAAGAAATCCCTTTGACCTTATGCCTGGCTACTTCATTCCATCTGTGTCTCTTCTTCAAGCACTTTGTTCACTTGGTTTTCCAAGATGGCTCCTGGCCTGGATTTCTCCCAGCCCTCTGACCACCTCTGCTCCATCTCTTTGGCTGGATCCTTCTCATTTCCCCAGATTCTGAACATGGAGTACATCTGGTTCCATCTCTGGCTTGGTTTTGTCTCTTTTTTTCTTCACCCACACTCACTCCTCAGCTGATCTCATTTATTCTCACCACATTTAGTAAGCCATTCCCTTCATTCTCATGCCTTTAAATTCAATCTATGTTAATGATTCCTAAGTATGGAACTCAAAACACCTCCCATGGTTTCCAGGCTCATAGATCTAGTCGCCAACCGAGTGTCTAACAGGCATCTCAACCTTAATGTGTCTACAACTGAGTTCCTAATATTGTTCCCATCCTTCAATCTGCTCCTTCCACTGTCTTCTCCATCTCAGTTCATGGCAACCCCAACTTCCTGGTTGCTCAAGCCAGAAACCTTGAAGCCATCCTTCATATTTCTTCCTCTCACATGCTGTATCAGCAAATCTGGTTGCCTTTGCTTCAAAAATGTAGCAAGAATTTGACTGACCCAGACACTATACAATTGTAAGAGACCCCCCTGACACTGAACATATTACGACTGGTGCCTTGGAAGCTCCGATCTGTAAGACCACTCCCAGTGTCACCATCCTGATCCAACCACCACCATCTCCAACCTCTTTCAAGGTTACAGCCTTGTAACTGGTATCTTTGCTTCCACCTTTTCCCTTCCACCTTTTCCCTTCTATCCTCAATAAAATAAAACAGAGATTCGGGTAAACCCTAAGTCATATCATATTGTTTCTTACCTCAGAACTTTCCAGTGTTTTCTCAATCCATTCAGAGTAAAGCAAACACTTTATATCAGCTTCTAAGACCCTACATTATATGGTCACCTATCACCACTCTGACATCATCCACCAACACCCTGTTTCTCTTTCTCCACTCTTGGCGCTCCAACCACTTCGTTATTCTTTGAGCATGCCAGGAACACTTCTATCACAGGCCTGGTCCTTTCTGTTCCCCAGATAAATAAACTTATATAATAAGTTTAAATAAACTTACCCTAGATTCTTCTCTTCCTTTAGATCTTTACTCAAATGTCACTGCTAGGTGAGGCCTGCCTTGGCTCCCCTATCTATAATTTTGACCATCCCATCCTATACTTCCTTTTGCTGCTCTGCTTTTTTTGAATTATTATTTATTTATTTATTTTTTATTTTTTTATTAACACATATCACTATCTAACATTTGGAAGGATAGGACATTATCCTTCAGAATCCTGCAATAAACATTTTCAGATGACTTTTATATGGCGTTATGCTCCAAATAAGTAAAATACATGGGTCCAGGAATCAAGAGATGGAAGCAGAAATGGCCCATTTACTACAACTCCCGTTAATCTACTTGGAGAATTTGTGCTTACTGTCCTGTCACCTCCGGGTTCTGTGGGTTTAAAGGCAAACGCTTTCCCCATGGGACACAGTGAGTGTCCCATAAATTACAGCTGACACTTCAGGCCCCTCTTGACAAGAGACTAGCAAACAAGAAATGCAGGACCAACCTGGCTGGGATATCCAGCCCTAATCATCAAGAGGAGGTAACAGTCCCTGTTACACAATGGGCACAAGAAGGAATATGTTGACATTTGGTGATTCACATGGGTACCTCTGTATATCGCCTTGCTCAATTTTGATAGTAAATGGACAAATACTCAAGCCACCACCCGAGAAAGGCATGGTTACCAGAGGCAAAATCATGATGCTAGGTGGCAGAGACCAGCAGAGAAGCTGAGAATGAGAGTAACCCGGGTTGGATCATACAGGAACAAGAGTGAATTTCATTTGCAGTTCTGAGACCAATGACAGCAGCAGGGGTTGTCATTCACATCCCACCAGTCTTCTTCTTACAGGTTTTCCCCAGGAAAGAAGCCCAGCAAAACTCTGGAAGATCTGCTCTCAGAACTTTCATAATGAGATTAATCTGAACAACACAAGGGGAGACTTCAGTGGAGTCTGTGGTGTGTCACCCAGATCCCCTTTGAGACGAAGGACTCATTCTCCCAGCATTTGGGAGTGCATTCAGCAGAGTCCTCAGCTGTCAGCCCTCTGTGGTAATTGCCTCAGCTAAAGAGTTGCTTTGGGGTACCTGCCTTCAGCTCAGGTCATGATCCCAGGGTCCTGGGATCAAGCCTAACCTGTGTCAGGCTCCCTGCTCCGTGGGGAGCCTGCTTCTCCCTTTCCCACTCCCGATGCTTGTGTTCCCTCTCTGCTGTCTCTCTGTCAAAAAAAAATAATAAATCTTTTAAGAAAGAAAGAAAGAAAGGAAGAAAGAGTTGCCTTGCCCGAGGTCATGCCCACTTAGGAAGTCTACATCCAATGATGGTTGGATTAATGTACAATGGTTAATGTAGAATACATGTACATGTACAACCCACCCACCCCCCATCCTGACTTGGAACAACTCTGAAAGACCAGCCCAGCTTTAGAACTCCCTGTGAGGCTAGGTGAGTCCTTTGTTCAGACTGCCATTATAGCCCAGCTTTTCTTTGCACCCTATCCTGCTCCTTTCCCTTTCATTCCTTTCCTTTCCCTTCCATAGGTATTGACTCCAAGAGCTCTCCGTAGTAAACTTCTTATGCACTAATTTCCATCTCAGATTCTTCTTTCCAAGAAACCCAACCTACAGCTCCTTGAAACCCAGGAATCCTGACTGCTTCAGCATACCTCATAACTATACTGAGAAAACCAGTTGACTGGGAAATGTACTACATGTCGGTACACCAAGCCTAGATATGGGGCTTCTCTAAAAACTTTCAGTGGAAGAGGAAGAATATGGCAAAATTCAACTTCACATGTCCTTGTTTATTCAAAAGTAAAATTTAAGAAAGAATTTTGCTGAAAATAATCAATGGCTATTGATCACAAGCTAAATTTGCTCTTGTGTTAACTAATATATAATACAGATACACTATATCTAGGACCAACTACCATTGTTCATGGATAGGTAAAACTGCCTGATAAAGATTTCACTGGCATATCATACAGCCATTGTTAGGTTACAACAAATGACCCTAGGATCTCAGTGGCTAACAAAAGAGATTTGTTTCTCCCACATAAGGATATGCTGTCTCTGTTTTCACATGATTTGCTCATCCCAGGATCCAGATAGAAGGAGATGCCCCTAACTGGGGCACGTTGTTCTCATTGCAGAGGGAAAGAGCAGTGGGAAATGGTGGGATGGCTCTTAAAGTATTGTCATGAATGTGGCACATGTCACATTGGCCAAAGTCAGTTATGAGGCCAAGGCTGACAGATTCAAGTCCTTCCCCAGGGAGGGATTCTGTAGGAATAAATCCACTGAGGGGGAGGAAGACAATGTTTTGAACAAATAATATAATCAACTGGTAACACAAAGGTCACAGAATCTGCATCCTTTTTTTTTTTAATATTTCATTTATTTATTTGTCAGAGAGAAGGAGAGAGAGAGAAAGCACACAAGCAGGCAGAGAGGCAGGCAGAGGCAGACAGAGAAGCAGGTTCCCTGCCGAGCAAGAAGCCCATGCGGGACTCGATCCCAGGACCCTGGGATCATGACCTGAGCCGAAGGCAGCGGCTTAACCTACTGAGCCACCCAGGTGTTCCACAGAATCTGCATCCTTAATAAACATTTAATAATAAACATATAAGTTAATCCTATACTGAAATCACATGAAGAGAAGTTCCTGTGTCAATTATGTTGACAAAACATTCCACAGCACCCTTCTTACAGGCATGTACTAATTCTGACATCTCAAAGATGTTAGATAATAAGAATATATATGGGGGGGGGAGTAAAAGAGAATTTGAAATAAAATAGTAAAGTAGCAATGCCCTTCGAAATTCACCCAAATATGTTTCTAGTCATCAGAGTCATTCCTATTTCGAGTTTGGCAAAAATTCAGGATGTCTGAAGATAAAGAATGGGCTTTTAAGCAAGATCCTATGGACTAACACTCTCCCTGGCTTCTTCTGTTTACCATTCATCATCATCATCACCATCACCATCATCATCATCATTTTAATAGTATTATAAATAGTAATAGTATAATTCTTATTAGTCATGCTTTTCTCCTTCTCCCATTTGTGATGATCTTGTATAGGAACAATTTCTAATTTGTTCTAAAAGATATGGGACTGCTATATATACATTATTTAGTTATTTTTAAAATAAATGAAAAAATCTTATGAAGTGAACAGTATTGAAATGAGAAAGTGAAAGAAAGTTGAATCATCAGAAAGGTTTAATTTAGGAAGGAGTCTGGGACTTACAAAAGAGTGAGTAATCCTGGGAATTGAAGAAAGGGCATTGCTGAAGGCCAAAAATTGAGCCCTGTTTTTGTAAGACCATATTTGTTAGAAAAATAGCCAAAATGTTAATAAAAACAAATATGCGGGGCACCTGGGTGGTTCAGTGGGTTAAGCCTCTGCCTTCAGCTCAGGTCATGATCCCAGGGTCCTGGAATCAAACCCCGCATCGGGCTCTCTGCTCAGCAGGAAGCCTGCTTCCCCTTTTCTCTGCCTGCCTCTCTGCCTACTTGTGATCTCTTGCTCTCTGTCAAATAAATAAATAAAATCTTAAAAAAAGACAAAAAAACAAATATGCAAGGCCAAGATGCAGAATGAAAGAGACTCTCAGGAGCAAATAGAAGGGACAGTCGAACACTGGAGTGCTCCCTACCGGCATGTCTACTCCTTTCCTGCCCTTCCAGAAGCTGACTGTGGGATAAGCCAGGCTCCCAAAACTGACTGTGGGATAAGCATACCGCATTTCCCAGCCACGGCCATGTTACTTAGTGTTTTTTTGTAACTAAAAACACTGATATGTGTTAAAATCTACACAAGTTGTGAAGTGAAACCTCAGACTTCAAAGGCATTGTTTTTCCCACAGGCCCCTGTAGGTGAGTCCACAGTTCTTGAGAGATGTGTTTACTCTCTCTCCTCTGCCACTGGGAGCAAATGTGAGGAGTATCAGGCTAGGAAATCCTAAACTGTGCACTTATGGAAACCATTAGAACTAAAAACAAACAAACAAACAAACAAACAAAAAAACTGAATCTAGGGGCGCCTGGGCGGCTCAGTGTGTTGAAGCCTCTGCCTTTGGCTAGGGTCATGGTCCCAGGGTCCTGGGATAGAGCCCCACGTCAGGCTCTCTGCTCCGCGGGGAGCCTGCTTCCTCCTCTCTCTCTCTGCCTGCCTCTCTGCCTGCTTGTGATCTCTGTCTGTCAAATAAATAAATAAAATTAAAAAAAAAAAAAACTGAATCTAAGAATGTTTGTGTTTAAGGGTGGGTGGGTGTAGAGTTCTAACTTGTAAAAAATCTTCAAAACTGCAATGCTCCTGATATAACTCACCTTCTAGTATTTTGAAATACTTAAAATATGCTTTTACAAAAGAAGTTTAGCTTTGATTTAGACAGGCATTTTATCTATTAAAATCACATGCAAAACTGTTCCCAGTGGATCTCCTTACAATTGCAGTTTTCTGGAGAGTTCTTTATAATCCCAATACTCCCACCTGGTGGCCATAAGAGCTCATGGGCTCTCATAAAGAGTTTAGATGAGGTAGGCAATGTGTTCCCCCAAATGGGGCTGCCAAGTCCTCTGGTCACAGCAGAGGACCCCAGGACACAAAGCTAAGGGTTATTTAGGGGCACCATCTGCTGTGGGTGCAAAGTGTGAAGAAGAAAGGCTTTATGGGGAAAACAACACTGCATAATAATAACACCCTCCTCAGGGTTTTTTTCGGGACTGAGTAACCACACGTGAGCACAGTGCCCAGTCCTGGGTAAACACTTAACATTACAGACCCTCCTGTTATCATTCCCCCAAGATGAAGACACCAGTGGTGGGTACCAGTGGAAATAATCAAAAGATGACTGAAAGCCCCCTTTTGAAGGGAACTGTGACTTTTGAGGGCAGCTCTGAGGGGCGAGATGAAATACTAAAGGCAGACTCCATCTCCTAGCACAAAAAATTTCCCAGATAAAAATAAAGAGGCTAGGAATTTAATGAATGTGGGGAAAAGCTCACATCTGAGGTCTGAGCTCACATCTTGTTATACATCATAAATTCCTTCAGGAGGAAGGACTCCATTAAGATTATACATATGGAAAAGGTGTCTATTATAATTCAGAGACTCTCTACATGAAATAAAATCTCTAGGTATAATGAATATGAAAAAGACTGCAGTCCCCACTGTCCTTATTCTTCATCACAGAGCCTGTGCTGGAGAGGGCAGAGGTGTGGAGACCCTGGGAGTGTCTCCAGCTGTCTGGTGGGCAGAAACCTCACAAACATAATGAGTGTATAACCCTTCAGAGCCTCCTGATCATCAGAACGTTCGCGCTGGAAATGTTTAGAGCCTAACCTTGAATCTCTCTCCTCCCCGACTACTCAGATACTCATTAGCTATGTGCCCATATATTTTTGGCTCTTGATTATATCCAAGTTAGGTCAGAGTCTGCCAACATTGATCAAATTTTCTTAGTACTCTTAGTACTACTAACTTCTAATGGTTCATTAGAACCAAAATGTCTCTCTGTGCATTTTGAAGTTCTGGGCTGAAAGCTGAAAAACTCCAGAGCACAGAGTGTGTTTTTATCTTGACTTCCAGGAAAAGGCTGTGACTTTGCAAGGTAAAGAAGGATGTGAGAGGTGACCAGCCAGCTTCCTTTATGGTAGGGATGAATTTAGATTTCTGGGCCAGTGAGCTCCCGCGGAAGCTGGAGTGTGTTTGCATGGGCTGGGAGGAACACACTTGGCAGGAAGGTACCAATCTGACATAGGCAGGGCAGGAGAAATGTAACTGTACACCTCCAGAGAATACCAGGTATGACAAGAGAAGAACGATAGCATGGGAGTGGACCAGTAAGTCTTGGCAAAAAACGAAAATATTGAAATAGGGACGGTACCACAAACTCACATATCTATCTATAAATTAACAAAGCATAGATTATCAGTCAAGTTAACCTGAAATTTTAGCAAAGGAAAATGAATGCCGTATCAGACAAAAGAAGCTATTGCAAGATGGGACAATTATCTAAAATAAAGTGATGGAAGAAGTATACGTTGTTGAATAGAAAGACTAGCTAACATTTACTGACCATTTAATATATGTCACATATGGTCATATATGCTCAAGCAATTTTGCAATTATTATTGTCTCTATTCTCAGGATGGTAAACTGAAGCACAGAGAGGTGATGGCCCCCGGATGTAAATCCAAGAGTCTGGCTCCGTTGTCTAAGTGTTTAAGCAATGCCTCTTTAACTGATCAGAGCTGGCCAATAGAGGCTGAGAAGAATTCCTAACTGATCCTTGCGAGACCATCTCAGTTGAAAATAAAATGCGGAAGTAATATGAATTTCTTACAAGATAGGCAAGCTGGCCTAATATCAGATATAAGAATGCAGTTCAAGTCTGAGGAAAAACTGGCGCAGAGACAAAGAGAGTAGCAATTGGTGACTTCAGCTCTCAGGAAAGCTGTCATCCAAATGCCCTCCCTTCCCTTGCTCTGTTCTGAGAAGCCAAGCCTGGCAGAGGCAGTTTCACACCAGGGTTGCAAGGCCTGCAGAGGCATCACAGGCACCAGGGTGGGAACTCTGATTCTGGAGGCAGGGAAAAGGTCCTGATTTCAAAAAGCAGGCAGAGTGGGTAAGAGTAAGGAGAGGATTCTGGAAATTATGCAGGGAGGCTTCATGTCAATTCACATCAAAATTCTATATTTAAAAATATAGTTTGTAGGGGTGCCTGGGTGGCTCAATGGGTTGAGCATCTGACTCTTGATTTCGTCTCAGGGCATGATCTCAAGGTCTTGGGATAGAGTCCCCTGTCAGGCTCTGGGCTCAGTCGTGGAGTCTGCTTTAGATTCTCTCCCTATCCCTCTGTCCCCCACTCTCTGTTAAAAAAAAAAAAAGTGGGGTGGGGGAGAGAGAGGAAGAAGTAGTTTATAAAATGTTTAGAAATTAAGCCATCTGAAAACCACTGAATCGTGTTTCATATTTTGCATGTGTGCAGATAATATTCTGGATGAAGATCAATGGTTTTCAGTTCCTTCAACTCCAGCCTCTCTTGGCAACAATCTACTCTGCCGGCTGGGTTAGAAAGTGTACCCGCCATCTCAGCATACCGACTCGTGTTGGCAGCGGGGAATCTGGAATCAGCTCTTCTGTCACCAACCAGACATCCAGTGAGCCTGAGGATTCACAACCTATTTCTACTCCTCACTGTGTTAGCCTAGACCATATGATGAGGTTTCTGATTCAGTTTCTTTGCCTTGCTAATTCTGGTGAGCCCTGGGGGCTTACGCTTTGCTCTAATCCACGGGGCCCAGTTTCCTTCAGCTCCAGCTGCTGACCTGTTGTAAATGGACCGATTTCCAGATGCAAACATTACCTATTGCATGTCTGTGTTTCTCTATAAGAGATAGGAAAAGGTGAATTTCTGCTCGTTTGCAGTTTAAATGTTAATAGATATGCCAAATTGCCCTCCAATGTATCTCTTCAGATTCCAACTTCCACCAGGGTATATGAGAGGACTAGTTTTACCCACACCCATGAGAAATAGCACCACCTTTTAAGTGGAATATTATCAAATTGGATGGCTTCCGGAAGAGAGCAAACAGAATGGCAGAGCTTTATTCATAATTACCAAAACTTCGAAGCAACCTTTAATAAATGAATGGACAAACAAAAATATAGTATACCCATATGAGGAAAACTATTCAGAACAAATAAAAATAAATAAGACTGTGTAATGATCAAAGAAAATAAATCTGAAGCAATATTCCCTCTACTTTTATATATGTTTCAAATTTCAAATAACCAGAAATTCTACATCCAGGATTTTATCCTCTAGATATATGGACATATTGATTAAAGATTTACATCCAAAAATTATGTAGTGTTGTTAGTAATAGCAAATACATAGAAACAACTAAATATGTATTAACAAAGAGTTATAGAAGTAAATTATGCTTCCTTTATCCATGGAATACTATATAGCAGGTAAAAATAGGCAGCCCTATATACACAATATAAGTAAACTCCATGAGAGAGGGAATTATCTTCTTTGTTCACTGATATAGCCCAAATAAGTATGATTGTGCCTAGTACATAGTGGGTGCTCAGTAAGTATTTACTGAATAAATCAATAGGGAGTATTTGTTACATTTTTTAATGCCAAGTATGAAACAATGTGCAAATACTATGGCTTAATTTGTGTGAATAAAAAGAGATATATGCATGAACAGAAATTTCGTAAGTCCAGAAGTATACATAAGAATCTAGTAACCATAAAGAAAAAATGAAGACTGATAGTGAGGGAGGGAATTGTGATTTAACTTCTTTGTCTTCCTATTTATAAATAAAATGACATTCTCTGAGGGAATAAAAGTAAATATCAATGAAACGTCAATAAGGAACTAAAGAATGCCTTAATAGGAAGAAAAGCAAGATAAGGATAGACAACTCACAAAAGTAGAAAGAAAAATTATCAATGTTCAACTAATAACAAAATGAATGCTAATAAAAGCAACAAATCATTACTTTTTTACCTAACAATTTTTTTATCTATTTATTTTGAAAGATTATTTATTTATTTATCTGACAGACAGAGATCAAAAGTAGGCAGAGAGGCAGGCAGAGAAAGAGGAGGAAGCAAGCTCCCTGCTGAGCAGAGAACCTGATGCGGGGCTTGATCCCAGGACCCTGGGATCATGACCTGAGCTGAAGGCAGAGGCTTTAACCCACTGAGCCACCCAGGTGCCCTACCTAACAAATTTGTAGATTAAAAAGATCCTCAAAATGCAGAGTTGGCAAGTAAAGAGGGAAATGGGCACACTCATTCACTGTTGATGAAAACATAAATTGGTATATTCTTCTGGAGGGCAATTCATCCCTCAACAATTTATAATAATGCACAATAAAGTTAGTTAGATATGTCCCTTACATTTTTTTTTTTAAGAGAGAGAGAGAGAGAGAGCACAGAAGGAGAGGGAGAAGAAGACTCCCCACTGAGCAGGGAGCTTGATGTGGGGTTCTATCCCAGGACCCTGAGATTATAACCTGAGCTGAAGGCAGATGTTTAACTGACTGAGCCACACAGGGCCCCCCACCTTACACTTAACACAAGCTATCCAACTGTCAAGAATCAAACAGATGTGAAGATTGTACAAAGAAATTCAAAGCAGTGTAGCTTATATATATATTAACCTGTTAAATATATATACTTGTTTACCAATAGAGGACTAGGTAAGTATACTTTAGTATGTATATTCAATGAAATATTATACAGACATTTAAAATTATTTATCTATATACTTCTGGATTTGGAAAGCTACTCAAAACAGTGTTGAGAAAAAGAAAACAGGTCAGAAAAGAAAACAACAAACACTCCCATGAAAAAATGAAGAGGAACAGAAATGAAGAGAAAAACATATCAAAAATTATAGCAAATATAATACTTAAAGGTTAAACATTAGAAATATAATGATTTAAATTAGGAATAAGATAAAAGGTAAGAATTCCCATTATCACCAGTAGAACTTAATATTGTACTAGCTGTTCTGGTCATTGTTCTAGAAAAGAAATGAAATAAACTGCATAAATGCAGTTTGCAAAGAAACAAAACTCATTATTTGTACAATATGACTGACCACCTAGGAAATCCAAGAAAATCACTGAAAAAATATAATTACAATGAATAAAAGAGTTTAATAAGGATCCAGATATAAGATCAATGCATAAAAATCAATTACTTTCTTTTATGAGTAATAGCTACTAAATATCCCCTATATATCATCAACCAAAATTATAAAATGCTTAAACATAAACTTAAGCAGGAACATCCAAGATTGCCCAAATGAAATAAATAACCTAAGCCATCACTAAAGATCCAAAAAAGATGTCAAGGGATGCCTGGGTGGCTCAATCGATTAGTTGTCTGCCTTCAGCTCAGGTCATGATCCCAGAGTTCTGGGATCAAGCACCATGTAGGGCTCCCTGCTCAGTGAGGAGCCTGCTTCTCCCTCTGCCTACTCTGCCTGCTGCTCCCCCTGATTGTGTCCTCCCTTTCTGACAAATAAATAAAATAAAAAGATGTCAATTTCCCCCAAATTTAATGTAGAAATTCAATGCAATCCCAACCAAAATTCAAAGGAATTTTATTTAATGGAAATTGACAAATTCATTCTTAACTTCTTATGTGACACACATGCGCCAGAACAATAGCAAAGAAATTTTTGATTAATGAATTTAAAATGAGGAGACAATTGCTCTACTACAGTGTACAGTTATGGAGAGTTAACAGTATGTATATATAATTTTAAACTTCAGTATGATGAAATAAAAAACAAAGTTAAACTGGTGTGGTTACTCTGGAAAACAATATGGAGGTTCCTCAAAAAGTTTAAAATAGAACTATCCTATGAACCAGCAGCTGCACTACTGTGTATTTACCCAAGGATACAAAAATATTGATTCAAAGAGGTACATGCACCCCAATGTTTGTAGCAACATTATCAATAGTAGCCCACTTATGGAAAGAGCCCAAATGTCCATTGACTGATGAATGGATAGAGAAGTTGTGGTACACACACACACTCATACACACATACTGGAATATTACTCAGCCATCAAAAATAATGAAATCTTGCCATTTGTAATGACACAGATGCAGCTACAGTATATCATGCTAAGCAGAATAAATCAGTCAGAAAAAGACAAATACCATATGATTTCACTCACAAGTGGCATTTATTAGACAAAACAGATGAATATATGGGAAGGGAAAAGAAAAAGAAAGGAAAGAGAGAAAGAGAGGGAGGGAGGAAGAAAGGAGGGAGGAGAAAAGAGAAAGAAAGAAAGAAGAAAGAGGGAGAGAAAGGAGAGAAAGAACAAGAAGGAGAGAGAAAAGAAAAAGAAAGAACGAATGAATGAGAGAAAGAGAGAGGGAGGGAAGGAGGAAGGAAGAAAGGGAGGGAAGAAGAAAGAAAGTGGACAGCAAATCATAGGAGATTCTTAACTATAGGAAACAAACAGAGGGTTAATGGAGAGAGGTGGTAGGGGATGAGCTAAATGGGTGATGGATATTAAGGTGATGAGCAGTGGGTGTTATACGGAAATGATGAATCACTAAATTCTACTCCTGAAACCAATATTACACCATATGTTAACTAACTAGAATTTAAATAAAAATTTGGAAAGTAAACATACCAACAAAAAAAACCAAAGTTAAAACATACACAACTCACTAGGAAAAAACAGTTTCAACTTTCAAATGACACATGACTAATAACTGTATGTATATATTTACTGATTTTATGCATATGACCACCCAATAGAGATACTCATTATATATCTGTACTATAGTTTTATATATCTGTATTATACATAAATTACTTATGAAAGGGTAAGCAGCCTATTAAAAATGGGTAAAGGATTTGAATAGGCTCATAGAGAAGAAGAAATTAAAGTGGCTAATAAGGGAAACCTGGGTGGTTCAGTCATTTATGCGTCTACCTTCAGCTCAGTTCATGATCTCCAGGTCCTACAATCAAGCCCTGAGTTGGCTTTCTGCGCAGCAAGAAGTCTGCTTCTCTCTGTCCCTCTGTCTCTACCTCTCATTCGTGCTCACTCTCTCTCATGCAAATAAATAAATAAAATCTATAAACAAACAAACAAATAGTGGTCAATAAACATAAAACAAGAGCAACAGGGGCACCTGGGTCGTTCAGTCAGTTAAGGCTCCGAGTCTTGATTTCAGCTCAGGTCATCTTCTTAGGGTCATGATATCACGCCCCACATTGGGCTCATGCTGGGCATGGAGCTTGCTTAAGATTCTCTCTCTCCCTCTCTCTACCCCTCCCCACCCTTAAAAAAAAAAAAAAAAAGACAAGAGGAACAAACTCCCTCATAATTTTTCAAATCAAACCTGCAAGGTTTTTTTTTTTGTTTTTTTTTTTTTTGTTCTTATAATGGCAAATTTTTAAAGACCCATAATGTTAAATACCGTGGAGAATTGGAGACATATATCCTGGCCCAGTCATTTGGGATGGAGACTGTCTGTGTCTACGGACTCCTGAGATTTCTAAGCCAGATGAACCAGAAATCATACTTCTGTGAACATAGTCTTGGAAAAGTTTGCAGCAAACTTAATGTTCATCAATAGTTCACCTGTTAAATTGTTGCAGGTTCTGTACAATAATTTAAAACAATAAGGATGATATTTTTTTTTCATTAAAACTTTTAAAACGTATGTTCCAATTACTATTGCTGTAACAAAGTTTCCCAAATGAGTGACTAAAACAATTAGGATCCGGACAGGGTGCAGTGAGACTGGTTGGTCTCTCCTCCATAAAGTCGAGGGCCTCAAGTGGGAGGACTAAGCACGGGGAGTTGCTCATTAGCTGGGGCTCTCACTAGGGCACCGACCCAGGGCCTCTCTGCATGGGCTTCTTCAGAGAATGATTATGGCCTCAGGATAATTCCATGTTACTTGGTAAATCAGGCCTCCAAAAGTAGGTATTCCTTCAAACAATGGGGAAACTGCGCTGCTTTTTTGACCTAGCTTCGTTAAGTCAGACAGTGTAATTTCTGCCCCTTTTTGTTGTCACCGGCCTGCCCAAAGTCAAGGAGAGGGGATACAGACACTCCCACTCAATGTCAAATCGTATTGTAAGAGCATGTGAAATGGGAGACACTGTTCTGGTCATCTTCTGGAAAATACAACCTGCCACAACATATTAGAGAAGAAGGCAAACTGTAGAATATCTATAGTCTGACATCATCCATATTTAAAAAAACAAAGCCTTCTGTGTATCTGCTTGCCAATGTGAATAAATGTGACTAGATAAACTATGCATGGCAAACACATAGAATATCATTTGAAAAGATATACCTCAAACTTCTAACAAGCATTAGGTCCCGGGAGGGAGTGAGATGACATAGTTGGAGATGGAGGGGGCCATTCACGTTTCCACTAATGGGTTGAGACTCTGTGGTGAGTTCCAAGTTGAGATATGTAAAGGACAAGAAGTAGGGTTCTGGAAAACTGCGTGCAAGTAAAAATGGGGCATGGGACGTAATTGGGTGCTAATCAAATGATCCTGGTTAAATGTCTCAACAGCACAATCAGATTCCCAAACACTCAAATATCAGATTACTGCTGAGGTGAGGAGCAAACATCAAAACAGAGGTCCTAATACTTGAGCCAGTAAGTTCAATCTATGGTTAACTCTACATTAGTAACAAAGATGGGACTTGAGCAACACATGAACTTTGGTGCTTTGTTTTATATCACTTTAGCTTTCCAGCAAAAAAGTCCCTTTTATAAAGTAACAGTTGGCTCTCAACTGTAACTGGAGAAAAAAAGATATTTTGTAGTTTTCTAGATATGTAGAAACACAAGGACACATGTTTGCACCAAGTGCTACCCTAAATCCAGATTCAGATTGTGCGTGGAACTAGAATTGAGAATAAAAGAAGTATGGTATTGGGGTAGGGTTGCCACTTACTGAATTCGACCATTTTCAACTGAAATTACTGAAGCCTCTTTTTGTGTGTAGATGCAGACTTTAGTAGTTTATTAGAAAAGTTCAGATTCAATAACATTTTGTAGTGAATACCAAGACTTACTACAAAACTACAGAAATTAAGATGGTGATGTAATGGATGAGAATGACCATATGAAACTGAATAGGGAGCCCAGAAATAGTCCCACACTTATATGGCCATTTTATTTTTGAAGAGGATGACAAAGCAATGGAGAGGGAAAAGTCTTTTCAACAAATGGGTAGAAAACTGTTTATATATACAGGGGGAAAAGAACTTTAATCCTTACCTCATACTTCACACAAAAATTAATTTAAGATGCATAGCAGACATAGTAAAAGTTAAAACTATAAAGCTTCAAATATAGAAAAAAAAGTACAGGAGAACATTTTTGTGACCTAAAAAATAGGGAAGAGTCTTTTAGAGAGGACACAGAAATCAATAAACATAAAAGAAAAAAGTGGATAAATCTAAATTCAAAATTTAAAATACTTCTTTTAAAGACATCACTAAGCAAATGAATAGATTAGCCACAAACTAGAAGAAAATTGCTGTAAAGCTTTTATGTCATAGATCAATAGTGTCTAGAATATATCAAGAATCCCTATAACTCAATAACAAAAGACAAATAACCCAAGACAGGGCACTAAAGAAACAAGACCTAAGTGATGTTTAGGACAGAAAAACAACCAGACACTTGAGGAAAAAATTACCCCAATACAATTACCACCCTCATATTTTATCCAAACTCTGAGTATGATGAAAATACTATTAAATATTTTAAAAACATAACATTAATTGACATACAGACATGCCCGTTAAAAAATCTGATATAAAAACAAATATTTCTGGGTGCCTAGGTGGCTTAGTCAGTTAAGCATCTGCCTTTGGCTCCGGTCATGTTCCCAGGGTCCTGGGTTCGAGTCCTGTGTTGGGCTCCATGCTCAGAGGGGAGTGTGCTTCTCCCTTTCCCTTCCTTCTGCCCCTCCTGCCCCCCGCTCCTGCTCTCTCTTTCAACTAACTAAATAAAATCTTTTAAAATAAATAAGTAATTAAGAAAATAAATAAATATTTCCTGCTATCTATTAATCTCATCCTAATTAACTCTTTAAAAATTATGGGTAAGAATAATTACACACACCAAAAAACTGAGTTACATATAATTTTTTTAATTTCACAGTCTTTTAAAAAATATAAACCACTAAGTATTTTGAAAAACACACATGGAATAATCACTTAGCAGCCACAATATTACAAAAATAGCCAGAACGAATTGCACAACAGAACAAAATGATTCTTGCTGACTCACTCTAACTAGGAACGCATCATGTTCACTAGGGATCATAAATGGACCAGCACCACCGCCATTTTTCCACCATCAATTATCACAAAAATCAATCACAGGACCTATTCCCAGGAGTTCATTCCATTTTTCCAAAAATCTGTACCATGTATAGATGTCAAGTTAACATCTTGAATTTAGTTCCAAGATACCATTTTTCCTTTTCTCTGGGGCACAAGTTCAATGGCAAGGTGGAATAGTAAAGACGATGGAACACCAAGCACATGACTGGATCAAAACTCCTCCCAGGTAGTTGGAAAACACAAGAAAAAGAAAGTTGCATACTGTGCTGGACAATACAAGAGCCACTAGCCACATATGGCTATTTACATTTTAATTATTTAAAATTAAATAACATTAAAATTTACTTCCTCAGTCACACTAGCCACATTTCAAGTGTTCACTAGTCACATGTGGCTAGTGGCTATCATATTGGACAGTGCAAATATAGAACATTTTTGTCATCACAGAAAGTTCTTTTGGACAGCCCTGGATGTGGGAAGTGTTTCTTCTTCCTTTGCTTAGGCAGGATGTAGGCTGATTATGGAAGCAGCCTTGAGAAGCAAGTCTTCTCCCAGGATATTCCTAAATGAGTGGTGGAATCACAGAAGGGAGTAAAGTAGCCTTTCTTTACATAGATTACCTTTTCCTATGTATGAAAGGCATGATCCTTTTCTGGGGATCAAACACAAACTAGACTCCACCAAAAATCTGTAAGGAAAATTAGAGATACATGAACCAGATGGGAAAGCGGCAAGGTAGAGCCTTCTTCATCCCGTTCCAAACTTCCATAGATTATGTCCTTCAAGAAAGTGTGCAGGTTCCCAGGTCCTCCTCTAGAAAATCCTGATGTAGGGCAGGCATATCTGCTGACCACAAAAGCCAGTTCTGGCAGGTATTTCAAGAAAAAACCCAGGATGTCTTCACTCTGCTCACTCTCTGGGCAGAGCACTGTTGCTTGGAGTTCTGTTAGTTGTGAAGGAGTTACAGTTTTGATCTGTTTCAGTCATTATGCTCCTTGACAACTGCATTTTGTAACCAGGGCATGGACTACCAGTTTGTTTCCCAAAGATCCACCATCATCTTTTTTCCTTAGATTTCCTCAGACATTTTGGTTGAAGGCAGTCATCCGTCCAGCTACAAAAACTACATTTCTCATGAGGCCTCAGAAATATGACACAGTCTGGCCAATGAGATGTAAGTAAAAGTTGCTGGACATCTGAGAAAGCTCTTTAAAAGGAAGCAGAATCAAAATGGTGTGCCCCGTTTTCCCTTTCAGCTTCCTTCATTTTCTTGGGGGAGCTGTAGCAACCATCTTGGACCTAAGGGAAAAGCCATGGGAATCTCAGGAGCTATCCTGACCCTGACATCTGTGAGCTGCTGAGCCAACACCAGCAATAGCTTACCCCTAACCTCCTTGTCACATGAGAACGAAACAAAACCCCTGCTTTGTTTAAGCTACCGTTCAGTCTAGTAACTTCTACTCTATTACTAACATAGCCATCCATCTTTACTCCCAATAGGAAAGCAAGATTTCTGTCCTAATGTAAAAAAAGCTTGCCTGAAGACTCATATATATTCAATAATGTTCAAGTAACTTCATAGAGTCATACTAATAAAACAAAAGTCTAAAAATTTTAACTTCAACCTACCCATGTCTACACAGTGTAACAGTGGAAGAAATGATTAGGCTTATTACATAAAATAGTTGCTATTAAAGAAACAAGAAGATTTTTAGTTTAATTCAACAGGAAGTTTTTTCTGAGTCCTGTAAAGTTCTGACTATCGTTCTAAGCACAGGTCTACCCTGATTGCCCACATTCCTATGCAGTAAGATGCTAACTACTCAGATAATTAATCAGATCACTATTTAATCTACAATCTTATTTTGTGTGGACAAAGTAAGAAATGTAGTGTTGAGAACTGATTTCACGGATTCAAACCCCCCACCAAAAAATTAACTTCAAAGGTCTGCAACTCAATTTTTAGCTTTCCCTTGTAAGTGACACAGATACCTGACAGTGATTTCCTAATGATACCAGAGTTTTAATTGGAGTTTTGGCTTAAATAAGCACATCTACCTCAGAGTAGCTACAAAGATCAAAACCAAAGTATAGTAATCTGTACGTATTTCCTATGTAGTGCATTAGTACCATTAGCATTCTAGAAGTCCCTAGATTAGAAGTATGAGTTAGAAAAAGTAAACATTCCCCACTATCCTAAATGGTTTAACTATTTACAATGTTTAAATGTTGGGCCATTAAAAAAAATTAGCTCTTTTGCACTTATTTTGAAACTACAAACAGAATTGGAAATAATAAATGTCAAGCTATAAATGGGTATATTGCATGTATTTTACTCACCTCGTTCCAAGTTTCCACCCCGGCAAATGAACCAAAAACAAATCCTGGCACCTTGTCATTCCCAGAAAAGCCAGTGCATGGCACACTCTGGGTAAATTTTATCTCTTTTTCTGTGGAACTGCACCAGATGGCATCAGTCCTGCATCTACAGCTGTGCCCTAAAATTGAAGTTCAGACTTAGGAATCTACTTTATTAGACATTTCAGATTTTGCAGGTGTGAGTGTGATGTCATTCTCATTCAACTGAAAATGGTTCTCTTTCCAAGTTGAACTGCTGATTCATTGCACTTACAGGTTTGGAAATCAGCAACATGATCAAGATTATCCTAATAAGATTTGAAGTCCTTTCAAACAACTGAAATTTAGAGATAACACTGAAATGAGAACACTTGAAATAAAATACTAATATTTCCTAATAATTGAATTATGGTCTAATTCCTCATAATGTAAGAAATTCAACTCAGCTTCTAGCATCGCTGAAGAATCACTAACAACCTTTTATGGAAAACAGAACATAAGAATCTTCTATAATCAAGTTATACTTGTATGATGAGCAGTTGTTTTAAACATTCCTGACTTTTCAAATGTTTTAATGTCTAGCCCACATGCCCACCATCTTCAAAAACAGACTTGGTTTAGTGATAGTCAGGATCAGAATGTGGTCAGTGGATAGAGCAGCCAACACGCACCAACTGGGAACCTAGACCAACGTGGGTGTCAGAGCATTAGATCAAGAATATGCCAATAGCAAAAACAAAACAAAACAAAACAAAAAACCATGAGCTCAAAAGTAGTTCTAATTTGGGGGATTGGTTTTTGTTGAGTTTTAGAAAAATGGTGATGGAAAAAACGAATAGAAAAAGGCAGCTCATATACCAGGTGTCCAAGTTTCAAAAGCAGAGGCCTAACCAAGCACAGGCAAGGCAGGAGATCAACAGCAGCAAGGTCTGAGAGCAAATGTGAGGGACCTTAATTTCCAGAGTTTAGGGCCAACTTCCAAGCAGAGACTAAATAACAGGAATAAATATTCATTGTTTTGGCTTAGATAAATGGGAACTTAGTAACTAATAATTAGATTACAAGGAGGTTTTAAAATGGCACTGGGCACAAGATAGAAAAGTAACCACCCTGGGGCGCCTGGGTGGCTCAGTGGGTTAAAGCCTCTGCCTTCCGCTCAGATCATGATCCCAGGGTCCTGGGATCGAGCCCCACATCAGACTCTCTGCTCAGCCAGGAGCCTGCTTCCTCCTCTCTCTGCCTGCCTCTCTGCCTACTTGTGATCTCTGTCAAATAAATAAATAAAATCTTTTAAAAAAATTATAAAAAGAAAAGAAAGAAAAGAAAAGAAAAGAAACCACCCTTCACAGGAAGCAAAGTCAGTAAAACCATCCAGAGCTTGGCTTCATGAGGGGATGGCAGCAAAACACTCACCCTGAGTTCTCTTGTCTCCTCTCTAGAAGAGTCAGGAGGGTTTAAACCTCTGGACATGAGGCACACTGCTGGGAAAATTAAAGGCTTAAAAACTCAAGAAGTCACGGAGGTGTTTAAAATAATTTGCCTTCTGGGGGCACCTGGGTGGCTCAGTGGGTTAAGCCTCTGCTTTCGGCTCAGGTCATGATTTCAGGGTCCTGGGATTAAGCCCCGCATGGGGCTCTCTGCTCAGCAGGGAGCCTGCTTCCCCCCCTCTCTCTGTCTGCCTCTCTGCCTACTTGTGATCTCTCTCTCTCTCCCTCTGTCAAGTAATTAAAAAAAATAAAAAAAATAATTTGTCTTCTGGTTATTGAAGTGATTGTTTTCCACCCTTGTAAATACCTATAATTGCTAATTAACTACTCCCACACTCATCTTCAAGGTCCATACTAACCGTACAACCCCATAACTAAATGCCACTGCAGGGGTGTCAACCATTTAGAGAAATATTGTTCAAAATACAAGATAGTCACTGCAGACGATTCTAGGATTCAAACCGGAAATTCAAAACAAGTCATATCACAGCTCTGATAAAAAGAAGTATAGATAGATAGAGATATAGAATTACATATATTTATATAGAGAAATATATATATATATATATATATATATATATATATACACTTCTATATAGAGAGAGAAAAAGAGATATATGCACATGCCTATACCTTATTAAAAACAGGGCTGAGCTAGAAAAGTGAAACAGAAATGTGGGAAATTATCTGAATGTCTCAGGCAAAAAATTTTTCCCATAATTATTTACCTACATGAGAGTATTTTTTTCCTTCCCTAGAATTATCAAAATAGTTGTCTTCCACTTCACTTTCATACTATTCACTTAGGCAAAACTTAGTATTGTGTTGTTTTTATCTTCTCTACACTGTCCTTGTACCTAAAATTAATAACTATTTTCAACATTCAGTCACGACCTGGACAGCTTATCTCACCTTAACATGACGAACCAAAATCTTCCCTTACTGAGGACAAATTCTATCTGTATTCCATATTTCAACTCCAAGACCCCCTGTACTGTTTTCCAAAAGAGCAGAATGATGATTACAATTGTAAACACTCCTCACATCCCATTCTAATTTCTAGGCTCCTCTGCATAGACACTGATTCTTGCACTTACTTAGGAATCAGTTTGGCTCCTCAGTTCTAGTAGAAAACTCATTTGTTCTAAGAGGGAGAGAGACACCCCCCCCTTTTCATGGCACCCATTTCCTCAAGCCTAACCTTTCATTTTTTAAGGCTCTGGGTCTTCCGAAGTTCAGCTACAACCAGGGACAAAGTGAAATCAAGGGTGGTCTCACTTACCATTTGCAGCAAAGGTCCATCTTGGGTTGTCCCCATCCTCTCTGTGCAGGGCTGCCTCTTACCAACCGTAACTGCACTGGGGGGTCTTCAGCACACCAACCCTGGGCAACACCTGGTTCCAGAACTCGAGACGATGTAAATCGAGGAAAAAGCATCTGGAAGATGAAACCGTTATTCCCCCAAACTGACAGTGCCTGGAGGGTGCTTAGGGCACATTAATAATAAGTTTAATGCTGCCCACCGATCTTCTGGCAAATGGCCTAGTCACGTAACCTGAAACGACAGTCTTGTTCCTCTTTTTCCTGTTGCCCTACAACGTGTGAACAGTACCTCTTTTCATCACCCCCAAGTCATCTCCCAAATGACTCTCTAATGCTTACCCTCCAGCCATTTGAGATTTAAAACCCACCTGGTGTGGCAACTCTGCCGGCATCAATGGGGTCTGTGGCTAGAAGAGGAGTAGGGATTAAAGGGAAGAAGGGCCACTGAATCCTCCTTGGCACTGTCGGATGAAGCCCACTTAGTGTCTACCAAAGCGCAAAGGTATTTAAAGCAGTCTTTGGCATACTTCAAGAGCGCACGGTTTCCTCCTGCTTCCTGTCCCAAACCCCACACTCTCTCAGTGACTTGGACATTAAGGTTCACATTCGATTTTTTTAATCAAATTCGGTTTGAAAGTGGTTGGATTGAATTATCTGAATGATTTAGTTTTCCATCCATTCCGCACAAGCTAAAATGCATTGGGACTGGGAGGAAGAGCTTGCGGGTGTCCAAAGTCATTCCGGCTCCAACGGCTGATCATCTCTTTTTCTCCATCTCTCCCCACCCGGGAAAAGCTGAGTGTTCGTCCCTAAAAGCAAAGCGCCAGCCCAGGACCCCCTACACCCTTCGTGCCTAGCAACCAAGCCTGCTTCGAGCCCAGAACCTCCCCGAGGGGCGGAGAAACTCAGCCCTCCGCAGACCCCTTCCACACCCGAACGAACCTGCCAGGGCTACAACCGAGCCTGGCACTGGAACCTGGGCGGCCACGGGGACAGAGAATCGAGGCTGAGATCCAGCAGGGCGCCGGCGCAGCTCGGTGCCCTGCCGCTAGTGCCCGCGCCTTGCGGGTCACACGGCTTGCTCGCGGGAGAAGCCCCAAGGCTCCCGGTGCACGGAGAGACGCCCGGGCTGGAGCGCCCCGGCCGTGCTGGCCACAGAGTTCTTCAGCTGCTTGATGACCACGAAGAGCAGGAGGAAAAGTAAGAAGAGCAGGAAGAAGAAGAGCGCCAGGTAGAGCAGAAAGTTGAGCTCCCACTCCATCCTGGAGGCGCCGGCGCTCGGTGGCAGTGCGCGCTCGGCGCGGATAGCAGCTGCCCGGCAAGACTTGCAGCCCGCTCGCCCACCTTCGGGTCTCCTCCGCCCGCATACGGGCGCCCCACGTTGGGCGCCTACTCTGCGGTCCGTGCTCCGCCTCCCCCAGTTCAGAGGAAACGCGCCAAGGAGCTGGTTAATACAGCTCCGCCTCTCCCAACAAGCACAAGAGCCTCCCGCTTCGCTGAGATCCTCTCCTGCGCTCTTGGGGACGTGAGAGGATTTTTCTAGGAGCGAATTTTGCGGGCGGTGACACTAAGAGAAGGGGTCATGGCTCAGTCTCCCAAGGGGTGTTGGGGCTGGTGTTTCGCAAACGCTATTAAGGTCTCCACCCCAACATCCAGTGGGCATCTAGCCCCCCTCCCTTCCTAATTAATTTATTTTCCCCTGTCCTGGTTTTCCCAAAGGGAAAAGATGCGATGGCCCAGAAACCCAAAAGAATGAGAGGGAGCAGTGAAAGTGGGGTCTAAAGGGCTGAGATGACCTAACGGTGCCAGAGGGAATTCGAGTTCAAACTGCCTTGCTCTTCAGAGTTGCAGATGCTCTCAGTACAGAGTGCTCTCTCTTCTACGGACAACAGGTCATTTCGGAAAGCATTAAGAACAAAAAGCATTTCAAAAGTAATACTGTACAAAGCTTCAGAACGCTGACTTGAAATTCAGTTTCCTTAGTGGAAAGCAAAAACCAAACAACAATAAACAATTGCTTGAAATGCTCCTTTAAGTCCCTAACTCCTCTCTGTATTTGATTAAGATCACCCATAGCCTATATGGTGCAGCTTGTAAAGAAACCCAGTTTATCTACTGCTGGGTAACAAATTGCCCAAAACTTAGTGGCTTAAGACGACACAAACATTAGTTCTCTCTCACAGTTTGAGACACTCTCACAGACTCAAGAGTTTGGTAAGCACTTGGTGATTCTGGCCTGGGGTTTCTCATGAGGTTACAGTAGGGTGTCAGGCAAGGCCATAGTCACCTGAAGGTTTGAATGGAACCAGAGGATTCACTTCCAAGGTCGCTCACTTAGATGGCTGATAAGTAGGGCTGGCTCTTGCTGGAAGCCCTCATCTCTTTGCGATGTGGGCTGCTTGTGTGTCCTTACAACACTGGTCTGGCTTCCCCCAGAGAAAGTGACCCAAGAGAACAAGGGTTGGAGCATTCCTGGTAGTGCAGAAGCTCTGAACGCCTGACCAGTGCCAGGAGTGACCTGGGTGTGGCTCTTGTTGCCTGCCGCTCAAGACATCCTTGATTCCTGTCCTTTTCCCAGATGTGGTTTCCTGCCTCCCTTCCATTCTGTTGAGCTTCCCCTGGTTTTCCAGTACATCTCCTTATTACAGCAAGGAAGAGTGGTTAGTGCCAACTTGCAGATGCAAATACTGATAAAGCATTAATTACAAGCTTTGCATTTATTATGCACTCATAATCAATAAAGTGTTTGGTAGAAAAGGCATGTACCATTGGCACATTGCCATCCAGATAGCCAAGCTATCAAAGAATGGAAATTGAAACACAGAGAGGTTAAGTGACATGCTTAAAGCCACACAGCTAACAAGTGGCAAAACTGGGATATGAACCCAGGGAGTTTGGCTCCCAAGCCTTCACTCTCAGCCTCCATGATATACTGCTTCACAAGGGAAAGTACCCCTTTCTTGTGTATGACCATCAAATTAATGACCATAGATTTTTTCTTTTGAGTGTTAAACTTACAGAAAATAAAGTTAGAGAAACCCATACCTTCTGCTTACTTATATCTCAGCTCCTTCCTTTGAAAACTTTAAGGCCAAACTTTCAAATGAGTGAGTGTTTGCCTGCAGATGTTGAGGAAAGAGGTCAACAGATGAGAGTTTGGTGTCACCAAGCTCAAATCCATTTCAGCCTTCCCGACCATAGCTCTTTAAATTTTCCTTTTGTCTGAGCAGCTTCAATAGATTTATAAATATTAACCAATAAACCCTCATAGTCACTCTCAACAGAATTTGTATTTAAAATAATGTTGCTACAACAACAACAACAACAAAGTAACATTATATTTATTAGATGCTCCCAATGCTTTTTAGCTTCTGGTCATATTTATACACCTCATGAGATGGTCTGAATTTCAGTTTCTGTTATACAAATGACTCCGTAGATATAAGAGGCGATCTTTCTCTACCCAAGTATGTATATTAATGGAAATCCATGAAAGAAAACCCAAGCATTTTAAAAGGCAGAAAGGACAGTTTACTTTAGATAAGAGCTTGACTGATTCAAGTATCTAAAAAGAAAGCCCTTGTGCACAAACTGGTAAAGTAGATGGAGACTATTTTGTTACAATCCCATACCACTGCCATAAGGTTGACCCCATATATGCTTCCACGGCGACTACTCATAGTCAGACTTTATGTATCGTTCAACTCCTCAGTCCCCTCCTCAAAAGTCTCGAAGCAACTGGATATGGCCCCTCGAGCAGGTCCTGGCCTATGGACAGCTATGGTGTAAATATCAGAATAGGGTTCTCCATCCCATTGTCTGTCCTCTTCCTCCTCACCCCCACCTCTGCTACGAAGGAATCTTTGATCATAACAAATATCAAAACTATTTATGAAAAGTGATTAAGGGTAGCAATAGAAGACTTTGTCTTATAAATGTGCTTCCCTAAAGAGTCTGAATTCCTAAGAAAACACTAAAGGAAGGACTGTAAAATACTCCTGTCACCATCCCCAGGTGAAACCTACCTAGACTGACCCGTTGGGGGTAACCTGCAGGATGGAAGCGGTTTCCCCAAGACAAGGGAAGGACAAAACTGGGAGACTAGAGAAAAAGATGTCCAGGTATCTTTCTAAGACTAACTCAGTTTGGTCTGAAATGAACCCGAAAGAAATGGAAGAAATATTTTGCACCATGCTCTGGCCTCAAAATGTGCTGTTGACCATGATTACTAACACAGGGTTATTAAGTAACTGCACACCTTTCCAGGTGCTCTGGACCTTAAAAACTGGGTTACAGGTCGATGGCTTCTGCTTAGATGGAATCTCCTGTAAAGCATTCGTGCATGTGCTGAGGATGAAATCCATGCTCTAAGGAAGTTTCCAGGCCCTAAGAAGCTCTGTCCTAGCTACTCAGGGCCTGAATCACCCCAGTGATCCTGGCAATTCTTAATGGCCCCAAATATCCCAGCCCAGATTATCCATGTCCCTCTGATACCCCAAAACCCTTGTTTCTTCCCCATACACAAATGTCTCACCATGTTCATTTCTAGGCAATACAAACAGGGCTTCCTTGGAATTGCCCCTTATTATACTCTTTATAACCCCTACAACACTCTAGGTCAGAATCAGAATATCTATGGGAATGTTTCCTGCTGTAGATGAGCAGAAAAGTGAGATCTTCTACCTCAGGGAGTCAAATTAAGTTAAACAACAGTTATTGTTAAGATCCTGACAATGCGATTTGCTTTCCACACCCTCACCTCTTTTCCTACTCCAGCCCAAAAGAATGACTTTAGAAGTTTCACAATACTTATAAAATGAGATACTCTTCAAGAAATAAGTAAAATGTAAGTGACAAACTGCTTAAATCTCACATAACCATTTAGGAATTCCAGTGGGAAGGAAGGAAGGGAGGGAGGGAGGGAAATCTAAGGAAGAAATTTATTTGAGGGGTATGTGGGAGATCCTCCTATGTGGGTAGCCTTTGAAACCCAGAATTCACCACTAAGAATAATTCTAGACCCTGCCTTGGTTTAGAATGTCTTAAAACACTACAGAAGATGCCCAAGTCTGTCCAATATAAAAAAAAAAAATTAAGTGACAGATTGTGCTAACGTCCAAACACTATTTCTTTAATTTAGACTCTTTCCAGTAAGTTAGCAGTAACACTAAAAAATGTCGATGTGACTGTGGCTGACTCTAGACTTGATCGATATATTGTCATGTAACAAAATAAAAAATCTGAGCATTATTAAGCAATGTATCTTTTGTTTAGCACAACCTCAATAATGGCAGTAGTGGAACTGTCATTTCTAACGGAAGGTCTGCAAACTTCTGTATAAACTGATAATAATCAGAGCTGTGGACTTGCAGATGCCTGTGCACACACATAAGACTAAAATTATATTGTCACAAGGGAAAAAGAAATTGGAAAAAAAAATAGAATTTGTCTGCAACCCATACTCCTTGTGAAATGCCAGCTTGTAAGATCTGGTGACCCCAGCAACTAGGGCCTGTATTCCCCAATCTAGGGATCCAAGCTGCCTTCTAGACATACATAGGCAAACTGGCAATAAAAAGACCTGGGTCCTAGTACCGGCCCTACACACTCTACCTTATACTATACTGTGCAGTGATGGGAGTGTCTTGAGTCCTATGGCTTGGACATGTATCTTGGCTTTATCTCTTGTTATCTGGGTAAACTTGAACATCTTTGGTTGCCTAACCAAGTACCTCATCTATCTTTCTCCCTCATTAATAGGATCCTGACTTTATTCAGGTATCTACCTCTTTCCCATGGACCCCATGTGACTTAGAGGAAACTGTATTGGGGATGTGCATCCAAGTGGTCTAAAAGTCATTCAGTTAATATTATATATATATATATATATATAGTTCTAGAAGGGACACATGACATAAATTGACTTAATCTAATTAAAGAGAAGTATTGTCAGTTTCCAAAGAATAAAACAAAACCACTGTAGGTATCTAAAGTAGGGAAATTGGTTAAACAGCTGTTGAATGAATACAAGATACAAAACAGAGAAGGTAAGGTACTAAAAGATTATAATCCCCTGGACTAGAGGAGCAAAAGAGAAAATGGAATTACACAGAATTGATGGTCACTATTACCCAAAGTTCACAGTCGCTGTTACTCAGAGCCTGTAATCTCTGTTACCATAATTTATGTCCAAGACTTCTGGAAATTGCAAGCCTACAATAGACTCTGGAGTTCCAAAAGAGTTATATTAGACAGATGCTGCTGCCAGTGCAACTGTTATATAGGTGGGGAGACGAATTCCAAGTGCCTGCTAATCCATCATCTTCCCAGAATCCTCCTTCTCTTTTTCTAATTGTGGTAAAACACACTTAAGATAAAATTTACCATCTTAACCATTTTTAAGGGTACAGTTCAGTGGTATTTTTTTAAAAGATTTTATTTATTTATTTGAGAGACAGAGATCACAAGTAGGCAGAGAAGCAGGCAGAGAGAGAGGAAGGGAAGCAGGCTCCATGCTGAGCAGAGAGCTCGATTAGGGGCTTGATCCCAGGACTCTGGGATCATGACCTGAGCCTAAGGCAGAGGCTTTAACCCACTGAGCCACCCAGGCACCCCAGTTCAGTGGTATTAAACACATTCATTATGTTGTACAACCATCATGACATCCATCCCCAGAACTTCTTCATCCTGAAAAATTGAAACTCTGTACCCATTTCACAACAACTCCCCATTTCTTCCTTTCTCCAGTCCCTGGCAACCACCATTCCACTTGCTTTCTCTAAGAATTTGACTACTCTAGGTACCTTATATAAGTGCAGTCACACAGTATTTGTCCTTTTGTGACTGGCTTATTTCACTTACCAAAATGTTCTCAAGGTTCACCCCATTATAGCATGTGTCGGAATTTTCTTCCTTTGTAAGGCTGAGTAGTATTCTGTAATGGTTCATTTCATTTGTCAACTTTATTGGACATCCGGACATTTGGTCAAACATTATTCTGGGTGTATCTGTGAGGGTGTTTCTGGATGAGATTAACATTCAATCAACAGATTGAGTAAAGCGGATTGCCCTCACTAATTATTTTTTTTAATAATAAATAATTCTCTATCTATCTGTATCTTCTATTGGTTATTTCTCTGGAGATCCTTATCTAATACATATTTCATTGTATGTATATACTATTCTTGTAGATATCTTTTGAATAAAACAGTAGCTTTACCACATGATGTAATCATTAAAATAACTTACTTTGGTTATTGGTTGTAAGAAGACATACCTACATAACCCCTGAAGAGCTATTTCCTGTAGCATGTAAATATGTTTAATGCAGAAGGCCACAATGCTATTTAACATATGTGAAAATTCTTTCTCCTTGAGATATCCTGTATTTAGAGAGATCAATTAGACAGTGGTTAAGGTATCAGTTTGATATTATTAACTCTGCAATATGCCATATCAGAATGCCTGTTGTCATAAATACTGGTTAGAACCTAAGCAGAAACTCTCAGTAACAGAATGAGAGATTCTAAGGCCTCTACTTGAAAATACATCTGGATATTCCTTTTGTGATCCAACAACGACGGCCCACCCAAGCCTCCTTCCAGTTTTGTGTCAGCTGCTGGAAGCCACTGTGAGTCCATCCAACAAACCTTCTCACCCTCCCCAGTGAAATCGTTACTTTAACTGGAGGCTATTGGCTTGGGACAGACAAAGTATCTTTTTTAGCTTTCTTTTAGCATAATAGATCTTAGCGTCTAAACAAAGACGAATGGCACCATAGAGGTAACAACCCTTAAAGCATTTTCTAAGAATTCAAAATACATAATTATGAATTCATCAATAAAGAGATTGTCCTTTATTTTCTGTGACCTGAAAAGCTTTGCAAAAAGAGAATGTTCAGGGTGTTTGTGAATTAGCAGTATTAGAATACTGGTACTGTCTTGAGGTTTCTTTTTGCGCAATCACAAATACTGTTGGTGGAACTGAGTAATGCTATTATAGCAATTACTCAGTAATGAAGACGAATCTTTGTGTCATCTGAAGAAAATGCATATTCTTTGTAGGCTGTTGCACACCTGGCTCTCTGTGTGGCCCTTCATAATCATGATCTCTTCATGTGTTGTATGGCTAAGCTGGTGGGCTATGATTGAAACTTACACCACCAAGAATTTTCTTTCTCCACCCACCCCAGCTGGTGGTGGAACCATTTCACACCTATGAGAAAAGAGGAACACACAACTCAATACACAAAACTGAGCACCTGCTACCTACATATTTTTTGGCTCTTCACGTTTTCTTCTATCTTGTGTATTTTGTCAGATGAAAAAAAAAATCTATCCCAAGAGGAAAACAGCAATATATCAGTTTCATCATTTTGCTGATGCCTCAGCTATATTTGCCGGTATCATGCTTCCTCGTTCTTCTCCAGATTTCCTCAGAGTTTCTGATGTGGAGAGAACACTAGTTGGAAACTTCAGAAGCCTGGATTCTCACCATCCCTTGCTAGCATGAGCCATAACATTAGGCATGTCTTTAACTTCTCTACGCGTCTGTTCTCTAAGTTAGGGGATTGAACATAATTATCTCCATGTCCCTTCTAGTTCCAAAATTCAAATGACTTATCATTTTTCCTGCCAAAACCAGGGGTGGTGGAAGAGTGAGAGTATCTGTGTGAATTGCTCCCAGCTGCCACAACGACAGGGTAGGCTTGGAACCCAGAGTGCCTTCTTTCTCAAAAGGAAAGCAATTTGTTCCCAGAAGGGCCTCTGACACATTAACAGAAGAGGTTAGTTAACCACTGCTCACCCACAGCCATGACATTTTTCCTTTAAGTAAGTAGAGTTATTCACATGTAACCTACATATCAGCTGCTCCCAAAAGCAACCACTATTTCACTATGTGCAAACCATAAGCAGCACTCAGCACAGCATGGGTTCCTCTAAAAGAGAAAACCATTCCACAAAGCATGACTGAGCAACACAGAATTTACTGAAGGGAGACAAAAGGGAGAATTTAGACCACAGAGCAAACAAATATCCATTAGACAGCTCTGTTGCTTCCTAAGGCCCTGGCTGGCTGTTCAAACAACTTCGGGTGCTCTCTCCTTTTAACAGTTTTCCCCAACAAAGTTATTATTTTCTTTCCTTTGCCCTCTTTGTTATGCAGGAAACCTGAACACCAATCTGAGCTAGCTCCTACCAATAGGTTATCAAATTGCATTTTAAATAAAATCGACCCCACTGATAAGGTATTCTACAAGCTTCCAAGAAGATATTCTCTCCCTAAGTACGACACTTAACTCTTCAACTTCTCTGACCAAGCCCAAATCATTTCCAAGTAAGAAAAGTTTGAGAGAAAAGTCGTATTAATAAGACCTCCCAGGTAGGCTGCTGAGGACAGGACTTCATCCACAGTGTAACTGTATGTACTATCTATATTCTCTTTCAGACTGGAATAAATAAAACTCCACTGTGGCTAAAATCAACAACACAGGAAACAACAGGTGTTGGTGAGGATGAGGTGAAAGGTGAACCCTCTTGCACTGTTGGTTGGAATGCAAACTGGTGTAGCCACTCTGGAAAACAGTATGGGATGTCCTCAAAAAGTTAAAGATAGAACTATCCTATGACCCAGCAATTGCACTACTAGGTATTTACCCCCAAAATACAAAAATGCTAATTCAAAGGATACATGCACCCCTATGTCTATAGCAGCATTACTTACAATAGCCAAGATACAGAAGCAGTCCAAATGTCCATCGACTGATGAATGGAGATTTTATATATATATATATATATATACACATACATATATATATAAAATAATATATCAGAATATTATTTAGCCATAAAAAGAATGAAATCTTGTCATTGCAAAATAACCAATGAATCTTGGAACACTGAAAAAATAAAATAAAATAAAATAAAATATTTAAAAAATGAAAAACCCAAAAAGACATGGATGGAGCTAGAGAGCATTATGCTAAGTCAGTCAGAGAAAGACAAACATATGATTTCACTCACATGTGGAATTTAAGGGAAAAAAAACAAATGAACAAAGGGAAGTTGGGGAGAGAGAGAGGCAAACCAAGAAACAGATTTTTCACTATAGAGAACACACTGATGGTTCCCAGAGGGGAGGTGGGTGGGGGTTGGAAGAAATAGGTGATGGAGATTAAGGAGCACACTTGCGATGAGCACCGGGTGTTGTATGGATTTGTTGAATCCCTACATTGTACACCTGAAACTAATACAACACCATACGTTAACCAACTGGAATTAAAATAAAAACTCAAAAATCAAACAAAAACAAGAACAAAAAAACCTCCTCCATGTACAAGCTTAGAAATGAAGCTTTCTACAACCCACCACCATAAGAAAATGGCTTTACTAGTTTTCATCTTTGAACAAAAATTGGTCTCATCTTAAAGATTATTTAATACCAGAGAGTATTGAGCATTTTTGTTATCAAGCACTTGACAATCCGTTATTTTATATCTTTTGTAACAACACAATAATCATTTCACAACAGTATTATAAAGCTAGAACTGTTTGGTATTCACACTTTTCTAAAAAGGTTTGCGGATTTACTCTGTCAAAGAAATAATGTGACAACATTTGCTCTCAACTTCAACACAAGCAGAAAATTAAAGGACAATTGTTTGTCATCACTCCATGATAAACTATTGATAATCATGTTTGTAAAATAATTCATGCATAATAACAGTGTGTTCCTAAAACTATTGTACACACTGTGATTTTTTAAAATACCATGAATTAAATTGTGAAGTAAGCCTGCAAAGATGTGGAAATTATACTCTTCAGTTAGTAAAATACATTAGGGATAAAATAATTCTATGTTTTTTTCTGTGAACTATTAAATGAAAAAGTCTAAAGCTTTTCTAAAGGAAAGTAAATGCCAAATTGTTTAAGCTTAGCACTATAGATACAACTTGTAAAATTTAATACTTGTTTATCTGTATATCTAACATTTAAAAAAAAACATAAAGAAATAAGCACTGCCTCATAGCAGAGTATAGTAAGTCCCTGGGCTGTAAAAGCATGCTGTTTGATTAGTAAATCTTGGCTTCCATCCCAACCAGCATGTGACTTCGATCTTCTCTGACTCAACTGCCTTATCTGAAAAATGGAGACCTCGACACTGGGTTGTTGTGAATGTTAAATGGATTAGTGAAAGAGCTTAGAACATTGCCTAGAACATTGTAGGTGCTCAACAAAAGTTAACTATTATTGCTGTTTCACAAGTCAGGATATTACACACCAATGATGGTGATCTGTAGACCCTCTTGTAATTACACAAACTAGCTGTATGTTTCAATGCCTATCTCACTAATCACATCTGTCCTTCTCCAGATCATGTTTATACTATTAAATTTATAGGGATTTTTTTAATGTTCAAATTTTTGATACATTCAGAATTTAATTTTTGATGAGGTGTAAGGCAGAGATTCATCCTTTTTTCCATATGACTACCCTGTTTCCCCAAAACCATTTTTTTCCCAATGAATAACCCATCTTTCCTACATTTTTCTTTGTCTATTTACTCTCCCATAACCTTAGGCCAGAGGTCTTCAATCTAGGTTTCAGATACAACTGAAGGTATATGAAGACTTTCTAAGGAGCTTATAAGCATGATTAGTTTTATGGCTTTGTCCAAATATTCAACTTCCATGTACTTTTTCCTAAAATCATCTGCCAGTCATCAGAGGTCTCTTTTTTATTGGACTTTTTTAGATGAATTTTAGATATACAACAAAATTAGGTAGAAAGTACAGAGTTTCCATATGCCCTCTGTCCCTATATACACACAGCCTCCCCAACTATCAACCTCTTTCACCAGAGTGTTACATTTGTTATAGTTGATGAACCTACATTGACCTACATCATTATCACCCAAAGTCCATAGTTGACATCAGAGTTCACTCTTAGTGGTGTACATTGTATGGGTTTTAACAAATGTGTAAGGACATGTATCCACCATTATGATGGTAAGTAGTTTCATTGCCCTAAAAGTCCCCTGCTCTGCCTGTTTTTGTCTCCCTTCCCAAGAATCCCTGGCAGTCACTGATCTTTTTACCGGCTTCTCAGTTTTGCCAATAATACAGCATGTAGCCTTTTCAAATTGGGTTCTTTCACTTTGTAATATGTCAAGGGTCTCTTCATACTATTCTTTCCAAATTTCCTCCAATTTTTAGCCAGACTTATCTCCTACCTATTCCTAATCTTAATATTACACATTGCCAAATTCAGAAATAATCCTTTAAATAATTTCTTTAATCAAGGCACCATAATACATCCTCCCCCAACCATCTCATTAAGAGATGTATTTCCAAAGACCTTTCCTTTATAGGTGACAAGAAACAAAAACCCTTTGTCTGCTGATTGGGTTCCGTGGCTCTCTCTCCTTACCCCATCAGGCAGCCCAGCAATGAACCAGCTCAAAAAATTACAGTGGTGAGGCTTCTAGCTGATGCCAGCCTTGGCTCCAACTTCTTCGCTTTTTTACGAAAGTCATCCTATCCCTGGGAAGCCCCCATTGTTACATAGTCAAATAAGGGCTCCCTGCCCCTTTCCAATGCCTTGGGTGAAGTCCTAGGCCTGAACACCTCTCATTGCTGGATATTGAGAGATCCTGTATGCTCTTCTGCTGGCTCTTAGATATGAGACTTCCCAATAAATTTCCTCTGTGCTTCCTCTGTGTATTGTTTGGGATATTTGTGCCAACTAATAACCACGTAATAATTTTTTATCAAAATTCATAATTTATGCTGTTCTAATCCAATGTTACTTGTGTTTATAACGATAAGCAATCCAAAACAAAATGTTTTACATATATGGTCATGGGATACATATTTGATGGGAAGAAGCATGATAAAATCGCCAATAAAAGACTTTCAACGTAAAAGCCTATTAGAGTAGGAGAAAAGCCTATAGAGAAGTAAAATAGGAAGTTGAAAGTGGAAAAAAAAAACCAACATGAAATTCCTGTTAGAGAGGAGTTTGTTTATTAATGTTTTAAATGGATGTTGATGGGTTCAAATCACTGTGGATCTTACATTTCTATTGAAGAGTGATACCACAGCTTTATTTTAAAATATAGATATTTGCAGTATGCTATAAACAACATCTTTGGCTGCTATTTAAATTTATGATTAAAATTTTTAAAATGTCAATTTAAAATAATTTAGCAGAAATACAGTTTTTTCCAAAACACTTTTAGGGGGATTATGATTTAAAAAAAAAATCCTTAAAAAGATCCTAGACTGCTTATTTTTTTACATCCCAACCACCTCCTCCTCCCACCTCAAACTTGTTTGCAACTGTGCAGGTACTTCTAGGTGTGTGTGTGTGTGTGTGTGTGTGTGTGTGTGTCTAGTTATCTCACAAGTGTCAGCCATACCCAGTTCTTCACTACCTAAATTTATTTTGGCTGTTCCATGATGACTTTCATCATTACTCATACTAATGACATATATTTATAGACCAATTAACAGGGCACTTTCACATACATAATCTAATTTGACCCCAACTACAGTCTTCAATTTAGAACAAAGTGCTTTCTGCAAAGTGCACAAATTCAATTCCACCAATGTGAAGAGACATAAGCAGAGCTTCCCGAATTGTTTTCAAAGATGATCATACATACTCTATGTCCAAAAAGTCACTTGGAGTTCTTTTCAAATTTAGTGACATCAGTGCTGTTCATTCAAATATATTTTGTTGTTTTTCCAGAAGATTTTAGAAAAAAAAAATGTAAAAGAGTGATCTGGGGGTGGGTTGGTTTTTTGTTATATCACAAAAATCTAGATCTGGAAAGTATGTTAATACAACTACGTTGACAAACAACTTGTTCAGGATAGATTCACAATCAAAACCACATAGAGATCATCTCATAAATCACAAAAGGTTTTTAAAAGTCTAATTGTGGGGCACCTGGGTGGCTCAGTGGGTTAAGCCGCTTGCCTTAGGCTCAGGTCATGATCTCAGGGTCCTGGGATCAAGTCCCGCATCAGGCTCTCTGCTCTGCAGGGAGCCTGCTTCCCTCTCACTCTCTCTGCCTGCTTCTCTGCCTTCTTGTGATCTCCCTCTGTCAAATAAATAAATAAGATCTTAAAAAAAAAAGATTTAAAAGTCTAATTGTACATGCCCTGTCTCAGGCACTGAGTGAAGAAATAAAAACACTTGGTATTAACTCTGTAACTGTATTGCCCACAGTTTATCCTTTATGCATTAGACAGCATACCAAATGATAAAAAATACATCCCCATCTTTAAGAAATTTTTATTTTCTGCTTAAGAACAGACTAAACTGAGAGATCAAAGAAATAGGTAACAATTAGAGGGCAGAATATGGAAAAGAATTATATTATTATATTATTATTGTATTATCACAGTGATGTGGACAAGCTGAATGAGGTGGGATTAGTAAAATAATACTGAGATAAGCATTTATTTCAAAGCTTTGCAGTTGGTTTCCTTTGGACCCACTGCTTGTTATTGGGCTGCCAAACAAAAAGTAAAAAAAAAAAAAAAAAAAGACTGCAAGTGGGTGGGTAGAACAAAAAGGCAAAAGGCTCAAACAGTGCCCATTACCAAGGAGCACTGGGGAAAAAAGCAATGAGGAAGATGCCTGCAGAGATGTGACACTTACCGGCAGTTCTACATGGAGGGTCTGTAAGAAGTGAACTAAAGTTGAGGAGTCAATACACTAAACACTAATATTTCATTTCTCCTACCAGGAGATTGCTCATTCATATTTAGACATATTTTCAAGGGATCATATGTGGAAAGTGGGACTACTTCATCTGCTTTGGCAAACCCAGTGGATCCCTGGAGTTCTACCAACATGTTTCTCTGAAACTCAAGGAGCCCTTTTCTGGCTCAGAATTCACACAAGAGTCTTGCAGTTCTAATGGGTTGCTTTTTTTGTGCCAAGGCTGCGTGGTCATAGAGATGCTAGGAGCACTGTGCTAGTTCCTAAACCTCCTATGTGGAGTCAGAGTGCACCTATGAACAAAGCCCACCTTGGCTTCATTAGAAGTTTATCACTGAGTGTGAGGTACACACTTCCTCGAGCACGGCAACCTTACCTTACCTGTAATTCACTTAACACAGATTGTGACCACTGCCTCCCTCCCCCACACAGAGTAGCCCCTAGCATGTCGCATCTCTGAGGACAGCTTCTCCAACGCTTATTTTCCACCCCTCCTTGGAAATGGGCTTGCATGGTTCCCTTTGCCTCTTTGTTCTATCCACCCACCCCCAGCTACTCTCTCTTGGCAGCTGGAAAGGACCTGGCACTCCCGATGTAACTACTGACAACTTTCTGCTTTGCCAAATTGGGTTCTGACACTATGCTCTGCTGCCAAGGGCCCTGCCTCGCTCCAGCTGTTCCCTTATTTTTTCCCCAGTAGTGTGACACCCACAGTGAGGGGTAGGGAAGAATGCATCCCCCAGCACCCCGATTTCTCTCCTGGGCTCCACAGAAAGCTCTTAAGAACCCAACACAACCATGTGCTTCTGAGCACAGGGTTTTTACAGAGCTTGGGCTAATCAAAAAGGATGGTTAGCTTTGTGCTTTGGGACAGAATAAAGCTTATTAGCTGGTGTCACAAGTCTTGAGTCAAAATAGACATCATAGCCTGCAGGGAGCAGCCACAGGGTGACAAGGCTGCTTTCTAAGACTTTAGGTAGACATAAGCCAGAAGCTTGAGGCTGCCCCTGGCACAAATTGCTAGACAGACCTCATATCTCTCCCTGCTTGTTGTCTTTGGCACATAGAGCATCTCCACAAAAGTCAAGGGGAAAAAACCCCCACTACTCTAAATACATGCACTGGTTTAAGTTCCATGGAACTCCTGCTAGTGCTTATTGCCATGGGTTAATTTTTTTTTAAAGATTTTATTTATTTATTTGACAGACAGAGATCACAAGTAGGCAGAGAGGCAGGCAGAGAGAGAGGAGGAAGCAGGCTCCCCGCGGAGCAGAGAGCCCGATGTGGGGCTTGATCCCAGGACCCTGGGATCATGACCTGAGCCGAAGGCAGAGGCTTTAACCCACTGAGCCACCCAGGCGCCCCGCCATGGATTAATTTTTACACAAAGTTAATCAAGTGGCTTATAGTTCCTTCAGGATGAAGCTGCAAGTGTTGCCATTTAAAAGCATGCCATCAACATATATCCTGATCACCTTCTCTGTGAAAAGCAGAGCTTCAAACTGCCTGCTCAAAATCTGATTACCAAAATATTGACTAATCTTTTACAGAAAAATAGAAATGCACTGAGCAGCTTGTGAGAGACAATTTGGTTGGCTAAATATGTTGCAAGTTTTTTGGGATTCTATAAAGATTCCCAATTCTGAACAAATTTCTTCATGCATCTTAAAGTAATGGCCTGAATCTATGAAACTTGGTACTTGGCCTCACCTCAACTGACTTTAGTATCCTTCATATTATTGTAGATGATGAAACACCATCTGTCCTTCCTGAGAAGGCTTTGAAACTATTTTGAATAAAGGAGGGTAGTTTCATTGAAATTCTACATTATTTATATAATGTTAGCAAAGGCTTTGAAAAATAATTTTATTTGACAGTTTCTCATAAAAAGGATGCATGGTTATTTTTAAGAAATGATATTTTCTAATTTAAAGATTTTTAAAACTTGTTTTAGAGAACCTGAAGCCTCAAACCTGAAGTCTGTCATCATCATGTGAGTGGTATTTTTATGCAAAATATGATTAGTAATGTATTTTATTAGACAGAGTGAGCTCCCCTACCAAAGAGGAGAAAGCATCAAATTAATAAATGCCTTACCTTCGTCAAGTTGCCTTATCTGTCTAGGCACCAAAATCCTCATCAACTTAGGGTTGTTGGGAAAAGTGTATGTTTGGAAATTGCTTTGAACGGTGCCTGGAATGCAGTAGGAATGCAAATGCGACTGGGAAGATTACTCTTGCTCTGTAGTACAATATAGGCTTGTGGTGCCAGGTAAATATGCTTCCATTTTCATCCTGGTCTTGCTTTTCTCTCATTTATTCAATATTTACTAAGTATCTGCCATGTTTCAGGCCCAGGTGTGGTGGATAAAAAAGTGAAACACATTCTCCTCATGGAGCTTCAGGAGAGACACAGCCAGGAAAACAGACCACTTTAAATTCATGCCATAAATGTTCTAGAAGCACAGAGTGGGGACTCCAACCAGTCTGGGGTTTCAGGAAAGACTTCTTTTTAAAAAAACATTTTATTTATTTATTTATTTATCAGAGAGAAGGGGAGAGAGAGAAAGAGGGAGAAGCAGCCTCCCCACTGAGCAAGGAGCCCAATGCGGGACTCGATCCCAGCACCCTGGGATCATGACCTGAGCCGGAGGCAGATGCTTAACTGACTGAGCCACCTAGGGGTCCCTCAGGAAAGACTTCTTGCTGAAACATGAAGAATGGTTAGGTGTTGGCCAGATAGAAAAGGTGGAAAAATGTATTTTAGGCAGAGAGAATCCCAATGCAAATGCTTGGAGGTGAGCGAGAACTTGGTGCCTTTGAGTGATTGAAAATAATGCAATGAGGTTGGAAGATTAGATAAAAAAAAAAAAGTGTTTACAGATAGAACTGGGAAAATAGAGACTAAATTAGAGAAGGTATTGTAAACCATGCGGTAGAGTTTGGAATTTACCTTAAAGTAATGTGAAGTCACAGAAGGGCTGTAAGTTAAACAGCACAGTGGATTTGTGTTTTAGAAGCATCACACATAATGTGGAAAGTGAAGTGGAAGAAGGCAAGGTTAAAGACTGGCAGGCTAAGTCGGTAGCCAAAACAATAATTTAGAGAAAAGACAATAGTGACTTGAATTATGCTCATGACAATGGGTCTGGAAAAAACAAATAGATTAGGCGTTTCGCAAGTAGCCTCAGTTGGACTTGGTGAGTTATGAGATGGGGTGGGTGTGCTAAGGAAGGAGTCAAGAATGATACCCTGATGTACTGGCTACAGAGGTGCTGCCATTCACTAGAGAGAATATAAGGAAAAACAAGTTTGGGAAGAGAGGTAATGAGTTCAGTTGTGGACACAGTGAATTTGAAATGTCCACAGAACATCTAGAGAAATCCAGAAGAAATCCAGAAGAGGTCTGGATTTAGGTCTGAAATCCCACAGTACCTTTGGGAGTAATCAGCACACAGCTGGTAACTGAAACCAGGGAAGTGGAAAACCAAAGAGAGTGTAAAAAGGGAGAAATTTTCTGCAGAATTCAATGATACACTGACACTTGAGAGATGAACTGAAGAAGAGGAATCCCCAAAAGGGACTAAAAAGGACTAGTCATATAAGGTAGAAGAATCAGGAGAATTAGAATCCATGGAAGTCAAGAGGGGGGAAAAAGTATTTCAAGAAGGTCACTAAAGTCATAGGAAAAAAAGCATCTCAAGAGAAAAAATGATACCAAATGATGCAGAAAAATCAAGCAAGACATTCAATTTTCATTGGTTTTAACAATAAGGAGTATAAGTCACTCTAAATGCACACACACACAGAGAATGCATGCATATACACCCACTCACATGCACTTTCAATTCTCAACTAACAGATTAGTGTTCCTCTGAGATCCACCAAAGTCTGCTCTGTCCTGTTTTCCCTCTCTTACCACCCCCATCCTTTGTAGTTGTACTACAACACATCCTCAGCTCTCAGCAGACCAAACTAGAGGAGGAAAGAGAAGAGCGGTTGGGGTGCAACCTTGGGTTCCATGACCAAGGCCAAACCCATGTCAGTGGTGCCCTGATTCCAACTGTTGTACCAAAACTTCCCCATGGAAGCAACTTATTACTACCATTTTAAGTGTAGATTGTAGAAATAAAATACAATTTGACCAACTTAAAATTTGAAGTTTAATTCTCATCTTTTAACAATGCCATTGACTTTTAGAAAATTTAAGAAGGGAGACCCATGCACTAGCCATTTTAGTATTTCAGAAATTTTACTAGTAGCTTTTGCTTTTAGACAATATCATCTACAGAGAAAATAAAGGTATGTGTAACTTAATCTCTTTGCTATATTTAAGTAACCAGAAACCTTTTATTAAGAAAGAAATGCAGTTGGAAAGTTTTCCTGCAAAGAAAATGACTGACCTATTTTCAAGGTCCAACTGTAACTCAGAAAAATTCAAATGTATAAAATACCTAATTGGTCAAGAGGTTCTATGTACAAAAATTTTACATTTTTATTTTTTCTTTACTCCTTTAAAACATATGGTTTAGTTAAAAGAAATAGGATTTATTTAGATAGCAGAAGAATGTCAGATTATATGACTCATATCCTACCTAAATTTTCCTGTTGGAAAATTTCCTCTAACAGATGAGTAATCTAATTTTATGCTGGATCAGCCCCACAATCTGATACAGTTACGGGTTTGAAATAGAAGTGATTTGCTAGTTGTGTGATTCAAATGCTTTTCTAGTATAATGCAGTCATCCCATTACTTTACCAAAAAATTGAAACGATGCAGAAAATTTCTAATGGTCTTCATCACTAATGAAGTATGTCAGTAATGTAAACCAGATTTTCATCTTGAAGAGAACTAGAAGTTCCCCAAGTTCCAAAAATGCAAAGAAGGCAAATATGTAAATGATGGGCTTGACACTGATTGCAAGCAAAATTCTAAAATAGATTCTCAAACAGATGGTCTGTGGGCATTTAGAAACATAAGAGGTGACCATCAGGAGCCAGCATGGGCTCAGTACAAACAAATTTTGCCAGGTAATCCAATAGGGTTATTAGACTATACTGGATTTGCAAAGTTGATGTAATAAATACAAGATTACCTAAAAATGTGAAAAATAATTGAATTATTCAGCCATAATAAAGTATGCAGATAGTCTATTTACTGTGACTTTGCACAATTAATCATTCAACAAATATTTATTGAGCACTGTCTTGCACCGTGATGAGTGCTTACACATAACCTCTTATGGAGGCAGGAGAGTTTAAGGGTTTTAAGCACACAGACTTGGAGCCACACAGAATCCATTCAAATCCTGACTCTGTCAATGAAATGGCTTTGTCACCTTGAGAAACTCAATTGATCTCTGCCTCAATTTGCTCATTTGTAAAATGGGGATGATAGTAACTACTTATAGAGGGATTGTGAAAATTAAATGAGCTAATGTATGTAAACATCTTAGAAAAGTACCTGGCACATAATAAATGCTGTAAGAGCGGCAGCTATAACAACTCCAGTTTAGAGAGGTAGGACGATGTGTCCAACACACCACTGTTTCCCAAGCCAGGATCTAAACCCAAGGCTGCCTGATGCCCTGAAACACTATAAAAATTACATTTTAGAAAATGTGTGACTTTCTTAGATGATTTCTAAGAATCCTTGACACATACTTCTTTATACCTTTCTTTTAATAATGTATACCAAATGTGTCTGGGAAGCTGGTTCTGGGTTCCTGTGCTAAAACTCTCCTACAGGCCAGAAAAGCTTTAGGAAATTGGGCTTGCATATTTGAAGGCTAGATCCCTCACCTTATAAAAGGCAGAGTGTTATACCTCCAGAGAGCGATACGTGTTGACCTTATTTATGACAAATAAATATTGTAATGGGGAAACTTATTAAGAACAGTAGCTTATGTGGGGCCCCTGGGTGGCTCAGTTGTTAAGCATTTGCCCTCAACTCAGGTCATGATCCCAAGGTCCTGGGATCAATCCCCACATCGACCCCCGCATCGGGTTTCCTGCTCAGCAGGAAGCCTGCTTCTGCCTCTCCCACTCTGCTGCTTGTGTTCCCCTCTCTCGCTGAGTCTCTTTCTGTCAAATAAATAAAATCTTTTAAAAAAAGTAGCTAATGTTTATTATTGCTAAATACAGGCTGAGGCCTGTTCTAAGTACTTTTCACACGTTATTGAACCCTCATCCTCATGACCATTTTATGAGGGTGTGATTATTAGCCTCGTTGTTTTTTTTTTTTTTTTTTTTTTTTAACAGAGGTTTATAACTTGCCCAAGGTCACCCAGCTAATAAGTTACAGAGTTGGAATTTAAGCCTGGAGGTTGGCTCTGCAGCCTAGGCTTTTAAAATCCCCTTTCATAAAACTATGTCCAGCTGTGTATGGTACATGCCCCAGAACCTCAAAGAAATCATTTACTTGTTTCCAGCAGCCCCTCTTACAGCCTATTTGGTTATTTGGAATACCAAAGTCCACTTAATAATTCATTCCTCACATTTCCAGATTTCCTTGAATGCCTACTCATCAGAGAGGCTCCTTCCTGATTACGTTATCTGCCACTCTCTCTCACCCCAAACTGGTTTTACTGTTCTTTGTATCGCTTGTCTATTATCAGGCATTATTCATTTGCTTGTTTGTTGATGATTTTACTGTCCACTTGTCTCTATAACACAAGCTCCAAGGGACTTTGTCTATTTTTTTCACTACATGATTCCAGCACTTGGAATAGAGCCTGGCACATAGCATGCTCACAAAAAATATGTATATAAATGACTGAATTCTTTCAGGTTCTTATTTGCTATACAATCTGATTTTTATTAGCAGTATCAGAAATGAAAATTAAAGAGAAATGCCACCATCAGACATAATACACATTTCAGCTTTCCTTTCCAGTCCCTGTTTATAAACAGATACTGTTATTTCTTTTTATAGATATGTACTCATTACAGAGATTCCAACATGCATTTACCTTTTCAGATAACATTATTGGATCAGATTAAAAAAAATCCATTACTGAATGGATTATTTCTTGTCATTGACTTTCAACAAATTACATGTTCGGGCTCAGTTTTTTGTTTTAAGTAAGAGCAAAGTCAGACAAGACTTTTCTATCTGAACATTAGAAATCATTTTCCCATACATTTTATATTGCCAGAGATAAAAATTACAGTTCTAATCTAGTAATACTTAACTATAGCAAGATTTTTAAGATACAAACCATGCTTTCCTTTCAGTTAACCTCTTAAAGATCATCAAAAAATTTCCTGGTCACTAAAGAAAGCACACTTCAGTGATAAAGAATTAGCATTTATGTGCCACAAATTCCTTCACAAAATATTTTAGTGACATTTTGATAAACTCAGAAGATGTAAAAAAATGTTAAATATAGATTTTCTTTGCACTATCAACAAGTTGAGAATAGGTCAGTGGAAATATGAAATCCAGTAGTAATGCTCACCTAAGAGTTTGTGCTAGAAATTGCATTAGCTGTCTATTGCTAGCAGCTTAAACAATAAATGTTTATTTATCCTAGTTTCTGAGTCAGGAATCCAGGCACATCTCAGTTGGGTCTGCTTAAGGCCGCTATGGAGATGGAAGCCAGAGCTGGGGTCTTATCTGAAAGCTCAACGTGGGAAGGATCTTTCTCTAAGCTCACTTACGTGATCATTGCAAGTATTTAACTCCATTTGGGCTGTGGATTGTGGGCCTCAATACCTATATGGCTGTTGGTTGGAGGATATCCTTACTTCCTTGCCATGTGGGGCCCCCACCCTCCAAGATAGAAACATGCATCATCACAGCCAACAAAGGAGTAAAACCGGTAGGGAGATGAAAGTTACATTCTCTTGTAATCTAATCACAAAAGTATCACCCTCTCAAAGTTAAGGGAGTCTACTGATTTGAGGCAAGTCACTTAAAGGGAGAGAACTATGCAGGCCCTGAATACCAGGAGATGGGGATCACTGGGCGCCATCTTTGAGGCTGCCTATCATTGAAGTACTATTTCAAAATAATACTTCATTGCTTATTTTTTAAAGATTTTATTTATTTATTTGAGAGAGAGGGAGAGAGAAAGAGAGTACCGGAGGGGTGAGGGGCAGAGGAAGAGGGAAAAACAGACTACCTGCTGAACAGGAGACGATGACCTCAGCTGAAGTAGGACAAGTAGGACATTTAACGGAATGAGCCACCCAGGCAGCCCTACTTTATTGCTTGTTAAAGAGCCATGCCGACAGAAACCACCTTCTCGCTTTGGCTTTCGGCTATTACCTCTTGATGTCACCATCATCTGGCATTCTCCCACTTTTGCTGACACTGCTGCTTCTGAGACAATCTAAGCCTTCCTTCCTGGGCAACTTTAGGAAGAGGTAAACAAAGTGAGAACAAGAGTAAAGTAGAAATTTTTCCTCTTAAGTCATTAATTTGAATAAGGAGTTGATCAATGATATAGGGATAGCATCCATGGGGTTTAGGGCTAAAGGCTGTACAAGTGACATGTTCTCTAAGAGTCTCTCCATCAAGAAACAACACCACTTTTGCACATAGAAGTTCTCTTATTGCTTATTAATAAAAGCTAAATTACAATCTTACTTTTGTCTGTATGCAAGCTTTGGGATTATAGTTGGCTCTCATCATGTCTCTTTGCATTAATGAGCCCTACTTCATGGTTGTACATCTGATTGCATGTCGAGTCTAAGCACAAGAAATTCAGTTTGGGTAATTTAATAGTAGCTTTCTTCTCTAAGTACGGTTAACCTTTGAACAATGTAGGGGCTAGGGGCAATGACCACCCCCCCGGCAGTGTTAAAAATCTGAGTGTAACTTTTGACCCCCCCCCCCAAAACTTAACTACTCATAGCTTCCTTTTTTTTTTTTTTTTAACTTTACCCATTTATTTGAGAGATAGAGGGCAAGAGAGAGAACATGAGCGGGGTTGGGGTGGGGGAGAGGGAGAGGGAGAAGCAGCCTCCCTGCCCAGCAGGAAGCCCAATGCAGAGCTCCATCTCAGGACCCCTAGATCATGACCAGAGCGGAAGGTAGATGCCCAACTGACTGAGCTACCCAGGCACCCCCTTAACTACTAACAGCTTACTGATAACCAGAAACCTTACTGATAACATAATCATATTATGTTATCAGTAAATAAATATATTAAATAAAATATTAAACATTTTATATGTTATGTGCATGATATACTGTATTCTTAAAACAAAATAAGCTAGAGATAAGAAAACATTAGGAAAACACATTTATAGTACTGTATTATATCTATCAGAAAAAAAATCACATAAAAGTGGAGCCATACGGGGTGCCTGGGCGGCTCTGGGTTAAAGCCTCTGCTTTCAGCTCAGGTCATGATCCCAGGGTCCTGGGATCGAGCCCCACATCGGGCTCTCTGCCCAGCAGGGAGCCTGCTTCCTCCTCTCTCTCTCTGCCTGCCTCTCTGCCTACTTGTGATCTCTGTCAAATAAATAAATAAAATCTTTAAAAAAAAAAAAGTGGAGCCATACAGTTCAAACCCATGTTATTCAAGGGTCAGCTATAGCTGTCAATATAATTGAAAGAGGAAAATTAAGATCCTCACAGGGAAAGAAAATAATTTGACTTAGTGTTAGGATGAAAATCATACACTTGGCACAGAAATGGATTCCCATTTATAAGCAGCAGCACGGGTAGTGTTTATAAATAGTCTCTTGAGACAGACTGCCTGCAAATGAGTCCTGGTTTTATGATTTACTAGCTGTGTCACCCTAGGCAAATCACTTAATCTCTCTGTGTCTTGGGTTTCTCCATCTGTGAAACAGAGATAATAATTTAACCTACCTCATAGGATAGTTATTAGGATTAATATTTATAAGTGCTTAAATCAAGACCTGGCACATAGTGTTATATGCATCTTTGTTAAATAAAAGAATTTTTAAAGTTTTGACTTCATGTGACTTCCAGTTTCTGGTCTAGCACACAGTCATCTTGGAAATGGTCATTCCTGTCCACATGAAAAGAAAAAAGCTGAACAAACTAAAAATGACAACTTTTCTTAGATCTGTCACAGAAGTGAGGTTACAGAACAAACCACTGCCACAAAACCTGGAGAGAGAGACAGGCAGATACGGAGAAACACAACTTACCAGAACAGAAACTCACATACAGAAACCTCTTCAGGAACCTCTGTGGTTAAACACCTAAGCTGTAATGAACTAATTGCTGGAGTTCAATGCAGATAAATTTGAGAGCTAACAACTCCAGTTGGGGGTCACTCTAGGATGACTCCCACTCTTTTGTGTGTTTTACCTCCAGAAGCCCTACCAGGCTCTCATAGTGATAACTGGGGGGAAAAAAAGTCTTCTCATGCTTCTGGCAAGGGGAGGGGAACAGTAGCCATTTTGACATAGGGCCAGAACATTCTGTTATTCTTAAGAAGGCCTGCCCTCAAGAGAAACTATGTCACCAGAGCCCAAGAGATTGGGGTTTTACCAGAGCCCAACAGACCTGGGGGAAAAGAAGGACCCAACTCCATTCCCCACTAGTTTTTCTTTCTTACCTAAAGATGTGGGGTGGGAAACTGAGAACCATTTGTAAAATGTCAGCCTGGGGGCCCAGGCTCACTAAAAGACTGAGACCAAATCATAGGACTACAGAATGCTTCCCCTTCCCCATACCACCAAACATTAAGGGGCTATGTATTCCAGTTCCTTTAATCCAGTACATGATGTATGGTTTTCAACAATAAGTTGCACGGTGTACTAACAGACAAAAATATAGCTTGAAGAGACAAAGCAAACATCAGAACCAGTCTCAGATATGGCAAGAACATTGGAATGCTTAGACCAGGAATTTAAAATAACTATAATTACTATGCTAAGGGCTCTAATGGAAAAAGTAGACAACACTTAAGAACACACAAGATAATCTAGATGACCTTGGGTTTGGAGATGATGACTCTTTAGATATGATGCCAAAAACATAATCCAAAAAAGAAACATTGACAAGTTAGACTTCATTAGAATTAAAACTTCTGTTATGTGGGGGCATCTGGGTGACTCAGTGGGTTAAGCCTCTGCCTTCGGCTTAGGTCATGATCTCAGGGTCCTGGGATTGAGCCCTGCATCAGGGTCTCTGCTTGGCGGGGAGCCTGCTTCCCCCACTCCCCACTGCCTGCCTCTCTGCCTACTTGTGATTTCTCTCTGTCAAATAAATAAAATAAAATCTTAAAAAAAACCCAAAACTTCTGTTACATGGAAGACATTGTCAATAGAATGAGAAGACAAACCACAGACTGAGAGAAAACAGTGCAAAACACATATTTATCATCCAATGTGGAAATTCGTAAGGCCTGGCTAGATAAGATTTAATAAATATATGCCTCTCTGGTGAAACTAATTGAAAAGCAAAGAAGGAGTGTCTGGAAAACTGGGCCCCTTTTGAGGTTTCTGGGCTGAAAACAGCTGGATCCTTGTCATGGCTCAATGCACTCATGCAGGGAGTAAACGCTTACAAAAAAACATTTATCTTTGGTGGTCATGTACTCCCTGCCTGCACAGGTGACATGAGTATAGCTTGTTCTAATCACACGATACTACTTATGTTACTGTCTTGATTATTAAAGCTTTACATTTCTTGTTTTATTTCCTTGATGTATTGATCATATTCATAATAAAAGTGGAGGCAGAGCTGGCTTGGGACCTTTCACCACTAGAACGTCTGGTCCCCATGCCCTCTCCTTTCTCCTAATAAGGTATGTGGAGTAAGCTTTTCATTTGCCGTCTCGGGATTTGCTGGCCAAACCCAATAACCCCAAATATACAAAGAATTCTTTAAAAAAAAATTTTAAAAAGAACTCTTAAAACTCAAGAATAAGAAAATATACAACTCGATTTAAAAAGGGAAATGATCTGGACACCTCTTCAAAGATTTGTAAATGACAAATAAGCATATATATTTCCTCAACATACGTTAATATCATATGCCATTAAGGAATCACAAATTAAAATAACAAGATACCACCATACACTGATTAGAATGGTCAAAATACCAAACACTGACAACAGCAAATGGTACAGATGTAGAGCAACAAGATCCTTCATTCATTGTTGGTTGGAATGCAAAATGGTATAGCCACTCTGGAATACAGTCTGATAGGTTTCTTATAATCCTGAACATATTCTTACCATATGATCCAGCAATTGTGTGCTTTGGTATTTATCCAAATGAGTCGAAAAATGGATGTCCACACAAAAATGTTCATGTGAATGTTTACAGCAGCTTTCTTCATAATTATCAAAACTCGGAAGCAACCAAGATGTCCACTAAGTGAATGGATAGAGAAATTATGGTACATCCATACAATGGAATATTACTCAGTGATGAAATGAGTTATCAAGCCACAAAAAGACATGGAAGAACCTTAAATGGACATTGCTAAGTCAAAGAAGCCAATCTGAAAAGGCAACATACTTTTTAATTCCAACTATACAACGTTCTGGAAAAGGCAAAACTGCAGAGGCAGTGAAAGGATTAGTGGTTGCCACTGGCTGGGGAGAGGGAGGGATGAACAGGTGGAGCACAGGTGATTTTTAGGGCAGTGAAACTATTTTGTATAACTAATAGCAAATATATGTCATTATACATTTGGCCAAACCCACAGAATGTGCACCACTGAGAGTAAACCCTACACTATGGACCTTGGGTGATAATGATGTGTCCATGTTGGTTCCTCAATCGTAATAAATGTAACATACTGATTGGGGATGTTGATGGTGGGGAAAGCTGCATGTATGTAGTGGGGTTGGGGAAGAAGGGTATATAGGAACTCTGTATTTTCCACTCAATTTTGCTGTGCTCTTAAACATGTGTCTATTAACTTTTAAAAATCTAAGCTGCTAAAAAAAATAAAATAAAATAATAAAAATCCATGCGTTGAGATATAGCTCAGGTTTAGATTGTAATTGAGGGGGGGTGGGATTATGGACATTGGGGAGGGTATGTGCTATGGTGAGTGCTGTGAAGTGTGTAAACCTGGCGATTCACAGACCTGTACCCCTGGGGATAAAAATATATTATATGTTTATAAACAATAAAATAAAAATAAATAAATAAAATAGATTGTAATTGAAAGTTCTCCTTCTGTAAAATCAGTGAAGAGCAAGTTGGAAATCATTGTATGAAAGCGCAACCTTGCTGGCACCAATCACACTGTCTAGCACATATTAGGAGCTATGTAATTCCTTTTCTACCTCCACTTCCCTCCAGAAATCAGTAAGCCCTCAGCAGTGTACCCTGTGAAGGGGAGTGGATGACATCTGCAAGCACATTTTGCATAAAACAGACTGGAAATCCCAGAGCTACAGACAAGACCAGGTATATCTCTTTCTCCAATAAATTTAGATCAGAGCTTCTCTAACTTTAGTGTGTACAAAAATCATCTGGAGGAGTTTTTTAGACACAGATGGTAGGGCCCCTTTTGCAGAGTTTCTGATTCAGGAAGTCTAGGGTGGAACCCGAGAATGTGCCTAATTTTCTTTGTGTCCAGGACTACCCACATGTTACAACTATCTGAAAGCACTGTAAATCAAAACGGCCCCTGCTTTTCTTCACCCCTCATTTTGTTTAAGCTGAAAATAATAATTTTTATTCCTCTAAACATACAGAAAAAGCTTAATAATATGAAATCATATATAGATATTTGATCATAGCAAATGATAAAAAAGAAAAGGAAGCTCTTTTAACTATTTCATAGAAACCAGAGATAAACTTGATAATCTAGGGTTTTTAAACTTATAATATGGAAGAAAAATATGGAAGGGAAATACACACTACATGTGACTTATTAGTGTTCAATCATTTTTTTTCTTAGTCTGTTGGGGATGCTATAACCAAAATACCACAGACTGGGTGGCTTAAAACAACAGAAATTTGTTTCTCATCGCTCTGGAGGCTGGAAGACTGAAATCAGGGTCCTGGCATAATTGGGTGAGGGCTCTGAGTCACTGACTTCTTATGGTATCTTCATGTGGTGGAAGGGGTCAGGGAGCTCTGTGAAATCTCTTTAATAAGAGTACTAATTCCACTCATGAGGGTTCCATCCTCCCCCTCCAAAGACCCCTTCCTCCTAACATGATCACTTTTGGGAGTTAGAACTTCAACATATGAATTTGCAGGGGAACACAAACATTCAGACCACAGCAGTTGTCAATGCATAAAATCTTTCCACATATTAACTATGTAGTTTCCAGTTTGAGTCTTGAAAAACAACAAAACAGATGTCTTTGTTAAAATGTAGTTGAAAGCCAACATCTCTTTAAACAAATAGTTAAATGTGTCAGAACAAGAAAAGGGAAACACATTATTTTTACTTTTACTGATGATAAAAGCTATTCATATGCCTTATGGAAGATCTGGGAAATTCATAGAGAAGAAGTTCAAAAAGGAAAAAAAAAATCCCAGAATCCCACCACCCAGAGATAACCATCCTAACATTTTGCATTATTTTCTTCCAGAATAATTTCTAGAAAACAAATTTCTATAGAGACAAATTGTACGGCAGAAATACTATATGGTAAATAAAATTGTAAGATTCCATGTGTTCATTTATTCATCCACTTGTTAATTTATTTCACCAGAAGTGCTGTAACAGACCATTCATCCATTTACTCACAAGGTACACTACCAGATTCAGCAGGTGCTCTAAGGTTAGTAAGACATGGATCTTTACAATCTAGTAGAAGTGTATTTAGTCAGGATTCTTCTGGATACACTTACCCAGAGAGCAGTTCAAATGTACTGGTTCACCAACTAGGAAGTCCAAGAACTGGTGCAAACTATTTCTATATAAGGGCTCCCCTTCTCCCCCTTATTTCTCAGTTTACTGGCCTCTGTCTGACTTCATTTTCAAACACATTCTCTCCATGTGGTGGCAAGATGGCCCCTAACAGTTCCAGACTTGCCTTGTCCTTAGAGTTCATACTCTTAGAGATGGAAAGACCTACTCTCTCCCAGAGTTCACATGTCAAGACTGATGAAGTGACTCTGTTTAGCCCTGCCTGGGTGAACAGGCAATGAGGAGAGAGAGAGGGATTTCCATGATCAGTAGGGCTTGGTCATACCCTGCCTGCTATTACCATTAACACCAGAATAATATGGGATCAGGAAAGGGCATTTCTCCAAAAAGTAGAAGAATGCTGGTCAGACAAAGCAACAGATGCCCAATAAAGATGGGGGGAAAAGGTGTGTATTCAAATATTTTGTTGAAAACCAGGTTATATGTAAACAGATAATCCAGGTTAATATGCTCATTCAAATTGATTCTTTTTAAAAAGAGTAGAATGTACAATCTGAACCTCTTTTCAAACTTCAAAAACTTTTTCCTCCTGAAAACATGAAGCCAAGGTCCCTTGGGTGTTTCAAAAGGTTCTTACTAAATACGAGATTGTGAAGTAAATATATTTTGTGATGGAATTTAGATGTGGGTGGAGATAGGTTATACATCTTTAACTCCAATAAAAGGCAGATACTGCAATGTTAAAATTATAATAAAATAATAGTGAAAGTAGAAAAGAATGGTGGAAATTCCAGCGAAGTGGAGAAAAGCAAGGGCAAAGTAATCAAGCAGCAATCTCAGAACAGCAATCTGACACGGCAAATCTGGGTGATTTCAAGAGAAGCCTTTGGCAACCCAAAAAAAGGAAAGGAAACTAATTGAATAGTTATCCTGTCCAAAACAGATTCTCTCAACTTAACACAAAGTAATTATTTCCAAACTAAAATAGAGAAGCTGAAGTTCACATAGATTACTTAATTTACCCAAAGTCCATGAGAACTGAAGTTTATCTGAAGCCAAACAACACTCTTTTTCCACTACCAAGGAGCCACCCAGGAAAGGACAGACTACATCAATAAAGGCCAACATTTCATTTCTGACAAAAAGAGAAATTAGTAAATGCCCACTAAAAGAACACAAGGATTTAAATGATGAAGTCAGCCAAGAGTTCTGTTGTGAAGTCGTATTATAAAATAATTTACATTGTTAAAAGAACTTGAATGGCCTATACTCTGTAATCCCCTTGCCTATTTTGAAAATCAATCAACTGTCTGAGCATGTGGACATAGTTTCTGTTCACTCCTCCTTCTTCACAATTTGTCTCCAGACCACGTTAAGCTCATCCTATCTCATTCCTGATTCCTCTTGCTCCTTCTGCCTGAAACACTTCCTTTTCTCCAGATGATATTATGGCTGCTCCTTCTCATCACTGAGAATTTATTTAACTCAAATGTCAGCTCTACAGAACAACCTCTTTCTGCAACTATCCCTATTAAAATGGCAACCCCATTCTCAGATAGCATTCAGTACACGGACTTGGGTTTTTTTGTGTATGTTTGTTTAAGCTTTTACTGTCTCTTCCAAAGAGAACATAGGTTCCTCAAGGAACAGGATTTTGTCCACCCCTTTTCTCAAGCACTTAAATTATTCTTGCAACACAGAAAGCTGTCACACACACACACACACACACACACACACACACACACACAGTAATTAACTGAGTACAGGGACTGCAAGTGGTACAAACAGACTACATTGTATCACTGGTAGGGAAAAGAAAAAAAAAAAGTGTAAGAAAAGATAAAAGTAGTGGAATGGAGCCTGAAAAGGAATTACAGTGCCTATCCCCTCAGAAACAAATGTTAACAAAACAATATGCAAACACATAGTACTTACTCATTCCAGACACTGTGCTAAGCATTTTACATGTATTAACTCGTTTTCACCCCTCAGAATAGGTTTATCACTCCTACTCTGCAGATGAGTAAAGTGAAGCACATAAGCTAACTAGGCCAGGGTCACAGAACTAGTCAAGGGCAGAGTCAGAATTAGAACCCGGATAGTTTGGAGTTCCTGCTTTTAACTACTTCTTTAGTGCGCCTCTAAAAAAAGCTGAGTGGCTGGCCGCGCTAGCATCCAGTACTTCTATGCCCATAAAAATAAGTTCATCGGCTTAAAATAACTGGGGAGACTGAAAAAATAAACAACAAATTTTGTTTCAGCTAGTGGTGATTATAACACCGTTAGTTAAGAAGTGCTAATATTTATTCTCAATTCTTGTCAGCTTCTCAAGTCTACGAGATTTCACCTTCAGCCCGCAATAATACCCCACCTCACTGTCTTAAGTTTCTTCTCCTCCCTCCTCTCCACTTCGCCCGTTCATTCCAGTGTTTCTCCATTGAAAATGCTCCAAACTCTGCCTCTGCAGCTTTCTGGCTAAATCTCAACTTCCTCTTCTGTATAAAATAACAGTAATACTTGTCTAGCCTACCCCGCTAGAACTGAATAAAGGGTGAAATGCGAAAACCCTATACTGATTTTAATTTCTATAACTGATAACTGTTTTGGAGTCCTTTTCTTTCCTACACTTTATGATAAAAGAAACAGACTCTTAACGCTCAGAAACCCGCCTCCTTGAACTTACTGGCTTCTCCTAGTCAGTCCCTCTAGTGCCAACATTGCTTTGAGCTTGCGCACTAGCGACGGGCCCCAAGCCTTGGCCGCGGAGTTTTGATGACGTAAATTTCCTGCGCGTCAGAGCGAGCGGGTAGCGCGTGAAGGGGTTCAAGTTCACTTTTCGTAGCGGATTCCGGTGCTAGGGTGTGTTGTGGTCCTACAGCATGAAGGAGACACCACTCTCAAACTGCGAGCGCCGTTTCCTACTCCGCGCCATCGAAGAGAAAAAGGTAAATGGTCCCGGGAACTTCGCGATGCGTGGGCGCTCTGGTCGCACCGCCGCTCGCAGCCTTCCGGTTTGAACGCGCAGAACCCTTGCAGGCCCAGGAAGCCCCTGGAAGGAACCACAGGCTTGTTCCCCCCATCCCTTAAGCATTTTTTTTTCCCTCGAGTTGGGTTCAAAAAGCTGGAGTCACACCAGCGACTACGAGTGCTCGGGAACCTAGTTTCCACTTTCCTATGGGGAGTGGTTAGGAATCCACCTATCTCCAAGTGTTTAGCCCTGGCATAGAGTAGCTGCTCAGTAAATAATTGTTGAAGGAATAAAAGAATGAATGTTGTGCTTACAGCGGCTGGATGGCAGACAAACCTATGATTATAGGAACATCAAGATCTCATTTGGAACAGATTATGGGTGCTGTATTGTTGAACTTGGGAAGACAAGGTAACAAAGGATTCAAATTTGATAAAAACTCATTAGGGAGAAGTTTAAAAGAAACTTATTGACTCAATTGTTCACAAAGCATCTAAGAAGTCTGGATAGACTTCTTTGTTTCGCTGCCAAAATAAGCATATTTTCTTTAATGAGAGATTTTTAAAAAATTTTTAACCATGAATATATATTTCATCCCGAGTATTACATAGTTTTCTGATGTCTTTAGGTCATATATACAGCCAGTAGTAATTGCCCTGAATTTATTTTCTGCACCTCCCATTAAGTAGGCCTACTTTTCTCATTTGCCTGACATAAGAATTAGATTTTTTATTTATTTGGAAGCTGTGAGGATATTGTTCAGATAATGGTGGCCAGCTATGCCATATGAAAACTCTTAAAAAAATCACAAGTTTTCATGCTGTCTTGTGTCAATAAATATTTGTTTTAGAAAAAAGTAAAGATCATTGATTTTAAAAAAAATCTGTGAAATAGTGTTGTAATAAAAGATTTTTTTTCTTGTCACTTTTTGTGTATGCCAGTATGTGTTTTATTTCTGTATATATTCTATACTTTATATGTAATTTCAGCCTCTAATGATACATCATACTGAATATGTTGTTAGAGTAAGATCAAAACTTAATTGGTATGTTTTAAATTTATTTTTAATTGAAAAGGATATATATTTAGTTAACAGATTTGTGCTTTATTTTGCAGAGTTCTTGGACAGGTTTCCTGTGAACTTGTCTCTCCAAAGCTCAATAGGGCAACAGAAGGTATTCTTTTTTTTAACCTTGAACTATCTCAGATGGCTGCCCCAGCTTTTGAACCTGGCAGGTACTTAAATCTTTTTTTTTTTTTTTTTTAAAGCTGCTTTTTAGCCAGAGGAGAACATAACAGCAGTGAGCTATTGTTTTAATGCCTGGTGTTATATTTCATGACATTAGCCCATTCCTATTTTCATAGGCAGTCAGATCTCTTGGTGAAGTTGAATCGACTCTTGGAAAGATGTCTAAGAAATTCGAAGTGTATAGACACTGAATCTCTCTGTGTTGTTGCTGGTGAAAAGGTGGGGATATGCCCAAAATTCTTAATCATAATCTTAGGTTGAGTATTGTTGATTCATGGATTCTTATATCTGTACTTGTATTCTCAGAGCTTCCGTTAATTCAGTTTTATACTGATTCACTTCACTGCAAATGTTCCTGAGTGCTACCCTAGAACTTTGTCATCTCTCTCTCTGAAGGGACAAGAAACATTGGTGAAATTATCAACTTGGATGTGTGTAAAAATGTCTTATTCGAAGAACTTGTTTTTTCATATATTGTTTTATTCTGTTCTTTGAGTTGATAGAAGCAGGTAATGTGTTCTTTTTAGGAATGAGGAACTGAAGAACAGATTAAATCCTTCTTTTGTGTAGGTTTATTGACTTATAAGGGCTACACAGGGAGTTAGTGATAGACTGACATTGGAAATGTTACTCTCAATAAATTGTGCTGCATGATAATGTTTTAGAACTTTACTCTTGTTTAGGATATTTTGACTATCTTTTTGACTCCAGAGAAGTCACTGTCTACATTATATCATTGAATATGATCCTTTCTATTTGGATTACTTATAGATTATAAGTATTGTCAAGTAAAACCTAAGAGTTTGTGGTTTTTAAGTTGGGAGACAAAATAAAAATATATTTAGGTTTGGGAAAATCTTATAATTGTGCAATGGTTCTACATATTTAGAGTATATATTTAATTGTTGTCAGGTGACTCACAGAAAGGTAAATTATTGGTACTTCAGATGTTGACCTAGCTTAACATTTCTCTTAATACACATTTAAAGATAAAGTAGAAGGAGTAACTGTATATTTTAACTATAAGAGAAAAATTTGCACGCAGTGTTACTTTCCTTATGAATAGCCACTGGTTGTGATCAGTTAGGATTTATTTTTGTTTTAAACTTACATTCAGGTTTGGCAGATACGTGTGGACCTACATTTATTAAATCATGATGGGAATATTATTGATGCTGCCAGCATTGCTGCAATTGTAGCCTTGTGTCACTTCCGAAGACCTGATGTCTCTGTCCAAGGAGATGAAGTAACGCTGGTGAGCTCCCATGATTCGAGCCAGGCTTCTCCCTATGAATGAATGAATGAATATCCTTGATGTTCATGCAACTTGTTATTAGTGAATTCTTTTTGTAGATGGTAATTAAGTATGTTCTGAGATTTGTTGATAAGGCAAAAATGATAAATGGTCAAAATTGTCCCTGAAAACTCTTAAATCTCTTTTATTATAGTGTCCATCAATAAAAGCATACCCTATCTTGGTTTCCTAGGATAAAACCAGATAACTTTTTCTTAGGATTGAGCATTAGATGAAGTGGTTGGCTTATGTTTAGGAACCACATGTTAGAAATACATGGTTCTCAGCACATTGAGATACTTATGCTTACTCTGGCAAAAGTCCTTCAGAAACAGCTGGAAGGCTTATTAAAACATATTGCTAGGCTCCACACTCAGACTAGGGTAGCGATAGAACCTGCAAATTTGTACTTCTAACAGAGTTCTCGGGTGATACTGATGCTGCCAGTGGAAGGGCCACATTTTGAAAACTATTGACATATACTGTTTACATTGTCTTTCTCTTCTGCTAAATATGTCAACTTCAATTTATATGAATTCATGCTTGAATAATGAAAGTACACTGTATAGTTTGAGTTTTAAAGTTGTGAAGGAACATCAGATGCCCACATTTCTGGGCAGTCTTTCTTGTGCTGCTTTTAGGCATTAGACTAGAGTAGACTCTATAAAGACCTAGAAGTAGAGACAAAGATTTATTAATAATAGACATGTTCCTTTAGAAAAGGGAATTGGTGTAAGGAAGTAAGAGAGAGAGAGATCAATTTAAAAATATTGTAGAGTTACTGCTGGTGGCAATGTAGAGTAGTAGCATGGTCACATTGGAAAAGTTTGGCGGTTTCTTAAAAAGTTAAGTATCAACTTACGCAGCATAGCAATTCCATGCCTAGGAATCTACTCAGGAGACATGATAGTACATTTTCAGTCAAAGACTTCCATGTGAATGTTCCATGGCAGCGTTATTCATAATAGCCCCAAACTAGCAACAATCCAAATGTTCATCAGCTGGTAAGTCGAAAAACATATATCCATACAGTGGTATATCCACACAGTGGAATGGATGTACATCCATACAGTGGAATGGAGTGGAGTGGAATACTGTTCAGCAGTAAAAAGGACCAAACTAGTGATACATATTGCAAGATGGATGAAATGTGCTAACTTCAAAGGAAGCAACGCAAAATACAAATGCTTAGGGCTGGGAGTGGGAATGAGAAGTGACTGCAAATAGGCTCAAGGAGATTTGGGCAGGAGTGTATTGGAAAGGTCAAAAAACTGTATTGTGGTGATAGTTAACATAACTATAAATTGCTACAAAATGAGTAGATACATACTTAGATGAACAGATTTTATGGTATTTATATGCTAGTAAAGCTTTTTGACATATGCATAAAATTTTAAGGAACCCTGAGTGGCAAAGTCAAACAGGTAATTGTGAAAGAATTAATTTAGGTACTCAACTAACGATTAAAGGAAATATGTTTTTTATTTTAATATTTGATGTGCATGATATTTTTTATGTTTATAATTCAGTGACTAATTATTGAAGCTTTTATTTTCAAACAGTATACACCTGAAGAGCGAGATCCTGTACCGTTAAGCATCCACCACATGCCAATTTGTGTCAGTTTTGCCTTCTTCCAGCAAGGGTAAGTCTCATTCTTGTCATGGGCTGAAATTGTACATGCAGCTAGGAACTTTTTTGTTCTGTTCAAATGTGCTGTGGACAGATGAATAAACACCTCCTCTAATATTAAAGCACCTTAGGTTTTTTTTTCTTTCTTTGTAAGAGCATTAGTTGGCAAAGAGCTTTCTCAATAGAAGTGACAAATTCTTCTGTAATGAAGAGATTTCACAACACTTTTCATAGGATACTTATAAATTTCCTGTAGTGTGGGTGCTAGAGGTGTACAGGTGTTAATCGAATTGTGTTAGGTTCTAATTCAGGAAAGTAGAGTGAGAATTACTGTGGATTAATGGAAGATGGGACTTTGGAGCTTATTAGAGGAGCAAGTCATAAGGCGGAATGGTTCACAAATGGGATAAATCTAGTTTTCTTCAGCTCTCTAGTAGTTTCTTCACAATTCACTAATTCTTCCTACAACAGAAAAACTGGAGTCATAGGTCCATGTAGCAGTACCTTTAAATGAAAACTTAAGCCTTAAATCTCTTCTGAAACCAAGGGAGATATAAATAAGATATTTTAACAATTTTATGAATAAAAACTAGGGAATCTTTCAACTTCTAGTCATTATAGTGTAGAATTTCATTAGTGGGAAATAGACCAGCACTGTCCAGTAGAAATACAACATGAGCAATATATGTAATTTAAAATTTTCTAGTAGCCACATTAAAAGTAAAAAGAAACAGGGAAAATTGATTTTGATATATATTTTCTCTTATATGTAAAATATTGTCTTAGTATATAGTGTAAAAATTATTCATCAGATATTGTATATTCTTTTATTTCTACTAAATCTTTGACGTCTGTATTTTTCACATGTATATATCAGCCACATGTGACTAGAGGCCAACATTGGACAATGCAGAAATAGTATTCTTTTAATGATCCATTAGCAGAACCTAGGAGAACTTAAGAATCTAGGACACACTAGGGGACTTTCCAAATTAACAAATTAATGTAGTTTTTATTGATGAGCAATAAGTCATTTAATGAAAGTGATAGCATTAGGTTTAGATTGTGTACTGTTTAAAGAAAACTAATATGAACTTAAGTGATTTTATTATAATAGCTAGTGATAGCCCCTCAGCATTTATTTTGTCCATAAAAACTATAAATCTCATCTCTTTTCCCATTAAAGTGATTCACATCCATAGGCTTAGACCTTTACTCTGTTGACTTTTATTAATGCTATCTTTTAAAAATATTCACTATCTTAAAATTGACAAGCGTTTAGCCTCGGATTTAATCAGGTCCAATTAACATTCATTTCAGTACATATTTATTGGTGGATCCCAATGAACGGGAAGAACGTGTAATGGATGGCCTGCTGGTGATTGCCATGAACAAGCATCGAGAGATTTGTACTATCCAGTCCAGTGGTGGGATAATGCTGCTGAAAGATCAAGTTAGTGCTTTGATTAATGTTCTTTTAAGAATAGGTCTCTTCAAAAAAAAAAAAAAAAAAAAAAAAAGAATAGGTCTCTTCTTTTTAGAAGCTTTTTCTTGTTTTTGTTTTGTTTTGCTTTTTCTTGTTTTATTAACTAAAAAACCATCAAGGATAGCCATCAAGGATATTTTCAGTGATTCTAGGATATGTTCAAATCTGTTGTCAATATTATTACATTGTGTTGACTGGTGACTACAATATATCCTTTCTTTCCAGTGAGAAAAGAGATTCATCTCCTTATTTAAAAAAAAAAAAGGGGCGCCTGGGTGGCTCAGTGGTTTAAGCCGCTGCCTTCGGCTCAGGTCATGATCTCAGGGTCCTGGGATCGAGTCCCACATCGGGCTCTCTGCTCAGCATGGAGCCTGCTTCCCTCCCTCTCTCTGCCTGCCTCTCTGTCTACTTGTGATCTCTCTCTGTCAAATAAATAAAATAAAATCTTTGAAAAAAAAAAAAAAGGTGTCAAAAGGTAGAAATTAGGTACTCTCAGAAGTTGGGTTTTCAGTAAGCAGCAGTTCACAAATCCAGCTACATATCGGATTCACCTGAAGGCTTCTAGAAAATAGATAGGCATATAGCATATAGCACAGATGGGGAACGGAGACTGCTTTAGTTGAAATTTCAGTTCTGCCTTATGCTAACTGACCTTTTGCAAATGATTTCATATCTTTGTGCCTTGGCTTCTTTATCTGTAAAACAGGGAATAAAAACAGGAATAAAACCAGAATAAAGTTGTTAGGACTATAAGGATAAATACATGGGTATATTGCACTGTATAGTATATATTAAATGTGCCGTATTAGTTTCTATGACCGGTATTATGGCCATTACCAGATCCCTATTTCCAGAGATTTTGGTCCATTAGGTCCCTGAGGCCTGGAATCTCTGCTTTATAGTTTCCCCAGGCATACTGCAGCCATATTTTGAACTAATGTTCTGGGTCACTCACACAGAAGGGTAGTTAGTGCATTCCTGAGTATATAATGTATATCTGTGGCCTTTTCAGTAGTGGTATCTTTTACACTGTCAGAGAAGTTTTGGGGTCTCTTTTCTTAATGTGATATTCCTTCAGATATTTTAAAACAAGTCTCACATTTTGCATTAATTCGTGTTTACATTGTATTTTCATATTTGAAAAGGTCAAGCTTATATTTTAAAGGTAGAAAAACTATTCTCACATTTTTAGTTTTGTTGGAGAAAGCTGTGTGCTTGTCTTTAAATAACAGAATGCACTTTTATAAATAGGTTTTGAGGTGTAGTAAAATAGCTGGTGTGAAAGTACTGGAAATTACAGAGCTAATACAGAAGGCTTTGGAGAATGACCAGAAAGTAAGGTAAGTTTAATTCTTTTTAGCCCTAAATGGTCTTTTTAACAGATTTTTCTGTTAAGGACTTTCTTGCATAAGAGTAACCATGTAATTTTCACACTCCCATTTTTCCTTATCTGTTAATCTAAGTTGAATATACAGAAGTGTTATATTGTATTCCAATTTAAATATAATCTGTATTGAGAAGCCACATAATATTTTTCTTTTAAAAAAAATCAACATTTTTGGGGCACCTGGGTGGCTTAGTTGATTAAGCACCTCCCATCAGCTCAGGTCATGGTCCCAGGATCCTGGGATTGAGCCCTGCATTGGGCTCCCTGTTTAGTGGGGAGTCTGCTTCCGCCTCTGCCCCTCCCCTCTGCTCATGCTTTCTCTCTGGCTCTCTCCCTATTTCAAATAAATGAATACAATCTTTTTTTTTTTTTTTTTTTTTAAGATTTTATTTATTTGTCAGAGAGACAGAGAGAGTACAGGCAGGCAGAGTGGCAGGCAGAGGCAGAGGGACAAGCAGGCTCCCCGCAGAGCAAGGAGCCATTATGTGGGACTCGATCCCAGGACGCTGGGATCATGACCCAAGCCGAAGGCAGCTGCTTAACTGACTGAGCCACCCAGGCATCCCTAAATGAATAAAATCTTAAAAAAAACAAAACAACAAAAACATTTTCTTTAGAAAAAAGAAAATCTAATAGCTCATTTAACAGAAGCAACACAAACGGGGGTTGGTTCTCTGCTTCTTCTATAACCCACCACTCCAGTGTCTTCTGTGATGTGGGAGGTAATACCTACTTGGTAGGACAGGTTTGAGGATTAGAGAGAATAATATACTTAAAGCACTTAGCGCTTGCCTGGCACATGTTTCAATAAATTACAGTAACTTTTATTTCTCTTGATAAGCATAATAAATTGGTGAGGTTAAGTTGGTCAGCTTTTTTCTCAATGTTTCTCATCCATCAAAAGGATAAAATGGTTAACTTTTCCCTTCCTTTTCTCTTCCACCTTTTATTCCCCCTTCTCCACCCCTCCCCACCTCCAAATAAAAAACCCACACAGGAAAGAAGGTGGAAAATACGGCTTTGCAGAGTCTATAGCAAGTCAAAGAATCACAGCATTTAAAATGGAAAAGGCCCCTATTGATACCTCTGATGTAGAAGAGAAAGCAGAAGAAATTATTGCTGAAGCTGAACCTCCTTTAGAAGTGTATCTTTATTGGATGGTTTTTTTCAGTAACAACATGATTCATAACACTTTTGGCATTATTAAGAATATGTGAAGGGTGTACATACTGGTTTGTTTTCTGAAACACTGCTTTGTTAGAGAAAACATTGAAGATACAAGACAGTGATTAGTCTTATTGAGTCTGATAAAATTCTTCGGCTATCCTACAAAAACTGAAAATTTTCTATCTTACTCGCCAATTTACAGCATTTTTCTTTGGAAAATTGTTCCTTAATCTCAGTCAAGCACTTTATCTATATATATCTATATATCTATCTAATCTCAGTCAAGCACTTTATATCTATTACACATTGTTCTTGGAAATTAATTAATTATTCATCCATTTGCCACATTTATTACTGCAACTGCTGAGAGCCAGTATGTCTCAATACTTCTCACTATTGTTTCCATAAAATCTTACCTGAGTTAACGTTTTTTTCTTTCTTTTTGTTCAGCCACCCATAGCGTAGCTATTAGTGAAATTTTTTTGCACAAACTTGATGCACTCTTCATTCTTAAAACTTTTTCTCTCATCTTTTTCAACACTGCACCAAATGGCAGTATTTTTGTTACTCAGTTTCCTTAACTTGTTAAGTGTTTCTAATCCTGTGCTTTGGACTCCTGGAACTGCCCAAATTGGAGAGGGAGTAGAGAACTCCTGGGGTGATCTTGAAGACTCTGAGAAGGAAGAGGAAGATGAAGATGGCACTGATGAAGCAATCATTCTTGATAGTATAAAAATGGACACTGGAGTAGAAGTCTCCAATATTGGAAGCCAAGGTAGGTAACACTATTTATGGCTTTTATGTAATTACGTATATTATATATACATAATACATATACCTTCCCTTTTTTGGGATCTTAATTTTATATTCCTCTAAAAGAGGGGCTAAAATTTTGTGGCTTCAATTTCAGTTAAACAGTTGATGCTAATTACAGAATTAATTCCAATTCTTTTCTAAAAGAACATGCTTTGTGGAGTAGTAGTACTCTGGCATATAGTGGCATTTTAGTTAAAAAAATTTTTTTTTCTTTTATATGTAGATGTGGGCCAGTTTTAAAGGGATGAGTTCCTTAAGTTCGTTCCTGCTTGCCATTTTTTCTTTGTAGTGTCTAGATTCAAACATAAAAAGCCCATATCATAACATACATTAGAGCTGTCCAAATAGAACTGTAATGTTAGAAGTGTTCTATGCATACACTGTTTAATAAATATAATAGCCACTAGCCACATGCAGATATGAAGCATTTGAAATGTGGTTTGTGACAGAAGAATGGGATTCTAAATTTTAATTTTAGTTAATATAAAATTAAATAGCTATATATGGCTGTTACTAGAGCAGTATTAGAACATACAGAACTCTAGAATCACCTGGAATAATGGTAGTCCTAGGTGTTCTTTGCATCCTGAAAGCTGTAGAACTAGAAAAAATTGTTTTTAACTTGTGGATATTTTTACTGTCCAGAAAACCAAATTCTTGCTTGGCCCATTATAATCATGAATTGGGTTTTTCAAACCCAAACCATACAAGGATCAATGTAGCAAGTAGGCTGGCAGAGAACTAAAGGGTATATTTACTAAATCTGGCTGAAAAAAATAGTGAAGGTGATACTGTTTAGGTATGTAATGTACATACCTGCCTTCCTTCAAGGAATGAGATTAATTACCTATAAATATTACTGAGAGCCTGCTGAGGTTTTTTTGTAAGGGGGGAAAAAATTGCCTATTGATTGGGAGCCTTATTCAGCTTTCCTAGTGGTTACTTCTGTTTGGTATTATTTTTTTAGACCATGTTCCATGTATTTATTTACTATATATTTATACCAATATAAGCTTAAACACAGGGACTGTGAACCAATCTTTAGAATTTTTTCATGTCATCAGCCACATTTTTAAATGCTACATAGAATTCTAGCTTTGACAATAACTAGGTTGGCTTAATAATATTCCCTTATTGATAAATGTTACCATTTTGTTATAGAGCTACAGTAAAACATCTTAGCATATGCCTCTTTATATATTTGTGAAATATTTTTCTAAGATTAGTAAGATTAATAGCTAAACATTCAATTACTGCTTTGAAGAGTAATATTTTCAACTGAATAATGAAAATGGACCTAAGATAATTGGGAGGATGAAGCAGGTAAAGCCTTTCTAAAGTACATCAACATGAGAAACAAATTGAAAACTCAAAGATTGATATGCCACCTGGAAAAGGGTTAATTCACACTTTATATACATCATTAACTAAGGCTCAGAAGAAAAACTGGCAAAAGATACAAAGTAATTCTCAAATACAAATGGCCAGTAACATATTTCATGAGCAACCTTACTAGTAATAAAGGAAATAAATTCAAAGCAAAAAGGGATGTTTTCTCACTACTATATCAGACAGTATTAAAAACTAGGGCACCTGGGTGGTTCAGGTTAAGTGCGTGACTCCTTGATTTTTGCTCAGGTCATGATCTCAGGGTCATGGCATCAAGCACTAGTTAGGGCTCCGTGCTGAATGTGGAGGCTGCTTGTCCCTCTCCCTGCTTGTGCTCTTTTTTTCTCCCTCTCAAATAAACAAAATCTTAAAAACAAAACAAAACAAACCACCATTGGCAAGGGTGCATAGGAAAATGAGTTTTTAATAAAAGTTCAAAGAGTATTTTGGGTGGATTTGGCTAAATATTTTTTAAAATGTATATACCTCTTGACATAGTTATTCTCTTTCTAGGTATTTTCCTTCCAGTGTTATTTATAATAGGGAGAAGCTGTATAGACTTTCCCCCCTATTATGACATGACAAAATGGTCATATAATTACAGAATTTTTAGGAAATAAAGTATGTGTTATTTTTCAGAGCTCCAGGGAGTTACTTCAGGGAAGGAGAAAACAAGTAGTTCTGTAAGCCTCTACTCAAGAGTAGTTGGGACTGTTTGTATGGAAATAGAATTTTAGAACTGCTGACATAAACCCATGTAGAAATTTTCCAAGAGATTATACTTATATTGTTTCCTCCACATTTTCTTAAAGATGCCCCTATAGTACTCTCAGACAGTGAAGAAGAAGAAATGATCATTTTAGAACCAGACAAGAACCCAAAGAAAATAAGGTAACAAAGTTATGGTTTATTTCAAATGTACACACATAACTCAAGACTTCTCTGGTTTTATTCTCATCTTATCCTACTATAAACAAAGACACACACACACACACCCCCCCTTCCCTTTTTTTTTTTTTGAAATCCAGCTCTTCCTTCTTGGTTTCTTCAAACTGAGATTTAACAACAGGATCTAATTCTATAAAACTGTATAGATGGCCTTTTAAGGTCACTGGATTTTATTCTTAGTTGGCAAATGTTATATATTCTCCTGGAAAAAAAAAAGAAGGTCTCCCATTTTGGTAGTCCAGACTTAGAACGAGCAAAATGGTGTAAGTCTGGTAAACCATCCATTGTATCGGCTTTATAGTGCTAATACTGTTAGTAACTTTAATTTATTTTATTCACAGAACACAGACCATCAGTGCAAAACAAGAAGCACCAAGTAAAAAGCCAGTGAGAAAAAGAAAAAAGAAGAGAGCTGCTAATTGAAGCTCACATAGTTGTATATTTGTGTATATAACTATTAAAAGGATATTTATTCAGTGCTCATAACTTGAGTATTTTTCTATTCACAAATCCATTATAAAATCTAGTCGATTCTTTATATGATTTTTTACATTGTGCTTTAAAATAAACCTCTGAACAACTTAGTGGGTTTTAAATAATTGTCACTTCAGTAAAGTGGAAAAGTTGATGAGGAATGAAACAGCATTTTCATAGTGTGTACAAAGGGCTGAAAGATTCTCAGGATCATCACAACTGATAAATAAGTACAGATTTATTCCACATATGCTTAGATTATGCTCAAGTCACCAAATTGATCCAGTTACTTAGGAAAAATGAATGCTCAAACTTTTATCTGTTTTCGTAAAACTATTTTTCAATTTTAGGAGAAGCCTTCCCAGTTCCCTTCTACAGTAAATCAAAATAATTCTTCAGAGTGATATCATAAAGTCAAATCAGATTTGACTTACAAAAACCAAATTTTCCAAATCCATTTATTAGTTCTTATTCTTACTGTGCTGACAGCTGGCATTATTAATACTTTAACAAAACCACTTAAAATTAGCCAAATATCTAAGATAGTTACATGTACAAAAGATATACAAATTAAAACCATTTAAAAAGTAATAGATACCATAATTTGTACTTGACCATAACGCTATTCAGAAATGATTGTAAAATTAAAACCTTACAAAAACTGTACATCATATACTTTGATTTACATTTTAGAAAACAAAAGCAGTCTTTCACTGTTACACATTTAGTGTCTCTGGTGGGTTGAGGAGAGAAACACCATGATACCTGTAAGTAGGAAAAAAACTCAGTAAATATTCATTGGGTAAAGATCATGGAATACAGAAATGCTGTTTCTATTCTGATTGAAATTAATGGTTATAGAATCATTGGTCCACAAAACATGCAAGCATGCCCCGTTCTTCTCCCCTGTTCTCCCTCAAATGCAAGACATAAAGCATAACTACAACCTACTCAAAACACCTGGCTACAAGGAGCCTGTGCCTGTTTTGTGAATCCTTTGATAAAGTTAAAATGTCAAGGATCTCAATCATGTGGTGGCCTGAAAAAGCAAGCTTCTTTAATATCTATTAATGTTAATTCTTACTTTGAACTTTTATATTTTTCTCTTATTGACTGTTGTGCATGCTGTGGTGCTCTGAGGTAGGTCTGGTGAAGGTCCATGAGACAAGGCTTAAGACTTTCCAAGGTATATCCAGTCTTTTGAACTAAAGATTCAGGCTGCAGAGAAGGGAGTAGAAAACCACTGAGTTTTGTTTTTAGTAACAGACACTAAATACAGTGAGGTAGTATTGGCATTAAACTTGAGTTTTGTTAAATTTCAAGACTTAACACCTCCAACTAGCAAATCTTCCAGATTTCTCAAGCCCTTATTCCATCTTTTATTCTGACTTTGATCAGTTTTTACTACTTTCCCTGCCAACAGCAGGTCTTACGGTCCTAATTCTTTAAGCACACCTTTCAAACCCAAGAATAACAAAGCTTTCTACCTAACAAGCAAACGTATGTTACTAAACAAGGCACTTTAAACAGCACAGATTTTTTGAACGTTTTTTTTCAGGTAGCTACCTCTATACCAGCAACACTTGTATATAAGTTATCTAACTTATCTGGCAGAAATAAAATTTAAGTTGCAAGACAGATGTGTGAGGACATGGTGATACATACCCAGCTCTGTCCTGTGACTGTGTAGAGTGCTAAATGAAAAGCTGCTGCAGCTATAACTGATGGCAGGTACTTTAGATAAGGGTCAGCATCTATGAGACTTAATTCTCCCAAAAACTGGAATGAAAAAGCAAATATACTTTTTGGTCACAAGAGCTCTAGAATTCAAGCCTCAAATTTTCCCCTTCTGCCCTAATACGTTCCTGTCTTTAAGACTGGCTCTATGGCAGGGCACCTGGGTGACTCAGTTAAATGTCTGCCTTCGGCTCTGGTCATGATCCCAGGGTTCTGGGGTCAAGCCCCACATCGGGATCCCTGCTTAGTGGGGAGTCTGCTTTTCCCTCCTTCTCTGTGCTCTCTCTTTCTCAAAGAAATAAAATCTTTAAAAGGCTGGCTCTATGGCAGCCAAAGGAAAAAAAGTCCCATAACCTTATCTGTCCTCATCCTATACTTTTTCCTCTTCCAATAATTTTTAAAACAACTCTTCTGGCTACCATTTCTTAGACTTCATCCTCATACCACTTTCCTTAGTATTTCCCAATTCATGTTATCTTCTGCCAGTGGTAGGCTCTCTTTATACTGCAACACTAATTTGTCCCCAAAACACTAAATCCCTTGACCAAAGCTATATAATTAAGCTGTGTGACCTAAGACTCTTCATTCAACAAATGAAAAGAACTTACCATTGCTAAACTTTCAACTTTGCAGTTGGCAGAATGCTGGTGCAGAAAGTATTGAGTAAGAAACTGATTTACTGTTGGTGCAGCTAGATCAAAAGCAAGCACTTTCAAAACTAGGTGCTCCATTCTCAGGACCTGTTTCTTGGTATAGGTATCATCTGTAATGTACACAAACTCTGCTACTTCTGGGGGGTATATTTCTTCAAACTTTCTACAATGAAAAAAGTTGTAAGTAATCAGTCCTTCCAAAAAGAGAAGCAAGCTGTTTATCTAATTCTGAAATCCCTTTAGCAAGAAATATGTCCAAAACCTACACTCCACCAATTTCCTGTTTGCCCTGGTACTTGACCATTTCCAGCAGAGCTAGATAAATGCTAACTAAAAGACCCAAATCCATCCAGGACTTGGGATTTTTTCCCAATGCAGTCAAAAGATATAAGAAAGAGGTAAGAGAGTTCCAAGATGGGAATAATGCCAGAGTTTATTACCACGTAACTGAAAATTTAGGAAATTCTTAGTAAAATAAACATTTTTAGTTTTTTAATGTATTTAATTTCCATGGGAGAAGATAAATTCTTTAAATTTATTTTAATAAATTAATTAAAAAATAATTTAATACATATTTTTTAATAAATATTTTATGCCAGAAAGGCACTTTTTGATGGAAGGAACCACACTTTCAAACTTGGTAATCTACTCCGAGTTTATTAAAATGTAGCCAGTCTCTCATCTTCATTCAAGAAGGTCCCCTGGAATCTAGATCTGGGAAGATTAATATCCTAAATTAGTTTCACATACTGTTTCATATTGCTACCCCTAAAGTAGTCTCTGACTTTCTGCCTTGTGTTTTTTATTAAAATGCTACAATCTTAAAAATCACAACTTCTTCCCTACACAGAAAGGTATCAATCACTTAATCCAACAAACCAAGCTGAACTTACGAGGCCAACAGCATAGCAGCAGTGCCCACAAGCTGAAGCTTTCCTCTCAACACAGACATCGATGAAAGGAACCTATCAATGTAGTTCACAGCCAAGTGCAGGGTCTCATTCTGTAGTTTATATTCTTCTCCTACTTCAACTAACCAGTCCACAAGGATAGCCCTCATACTGTTAGTGATGTCTGGCTGTTTCTTCATGTAACCCACTTTAGGCTTACATTTTACCTGTTGAGAAAGTTACTTAGTATAATGTTAAAATTGCAATTAGATTATTCTACCATTAACAAAGATGCTACATACCAGAAACATAAGTATAACATTACAATAATTCACTAGCAGTTAAAGAACTTAAAAACATCCTCTCGGTTTCATTTTGCCACAATGAATAAACAACAGTATAAAAACTGGATTCTAAGAGCTCTTACCTCCATTTCCCTAAGGTATGTGTGAATGTCCTCATGGTAGTCTGGGACTTCATTGACACTCAATGGCTTTTCATCTTCTAACACAATTGAAATATCCATAGTATGCGGTGACTCTGGAAGAATATAAAAGTATGATTAAGTTCATTGTTTAAATTTCTAATTAATGTAATGGCCAAAACTGATTGCCCTTGTAAAGTGTCCCATACAAAAGCATTTTTTTCATCCAGCTAAAAAGGGCTTCTCATGACAAAGTACATAGAATATTTCACTCTGGCTTTAGTACCTCTGTCCACTTGGTTTTAATCAACAAGAGAAAATACTAATAGGCCATTAAAAAGAAAATGCATTTGAAAATGTATTATGTTAAAGTATGATTCATATTCCATGAAGGAGAAGAGAAGATAGCACAGTGATCCTATGAAGACAGAGTTAAAATCCAAGTTTTGTGATATTATGTACTATTTACCCCAAGAGTTTGCAGACCACAAAGTCTGATAAATTCAGAGTACAATGTAGCAATAACTAGGAGGGCTAAAGTGTCAATGAAAATTAGATTTGTTATGAGCTGTTCCAACAAATTAGTACTACAATCAACAAGTGTTCCGTATTTTATCATTTTAAATGACCCTTTTAGGCAAGGAATATCATTCATTACTCTTTTCACTTCAAGGTTCATTTGAGGTTAAAACTTGTTACAAATTTTCAATAAAAATACAAAAATTACTTTATTTCTAAAGGATTTTCCTGCTACTCCCAGACCACTTCCCACAAAAGAACTAAAATCTAAATGAGACTGAACTTAATGAGTTATCAGTGACTCGACAGATCTATGGTAAAGAAGTTGCACAAACTGCTGGCAGACCTTTCTTTATAGCAGCTACTTTATTTTATATGTGATTAACTGCAAACAGCCATAATTGAACTCTTGACTCACAGGATAGTGTCCCTCTCTGGTAGCAGACTAGATTTACGGAAAATTTTAAAGCCATAAGAGATGTTAGATATCACAATATTGAAAGGTATATCCTATTCAAATATTCTCTGAAGTGATATGTACAAAGTGAGTTTTATCAGTACAACTGAAATCTATTCTCCCAAGTAAGGAAGGTGTTTGAGATCTACTTAAACTGATGTGATTGGTAGTATACCGGTCAGGGAGGAGCACCCAATTAGGATTTATAGGTCTCTAGGTTGTATTAGCTGTGAGATCTGAAGTAAGTCACACACTTTCTAAACTTTGTTACATTAAAGCAATTTCATTAAGTAGTAAGGATCAGGGAAGATAATGTCTTAAAATGCAAAATATCATTAATTCAGCCTATTTAATAATTATGATTATATTGATTTGATATAGATGTTCTTTAAAACTTACCAAAACTACCATCCATTGGATAATCAAGAGGTACCAGTGGTTTTCTTGGTCCAGGTAAAGTAATAGCTGAATTAAAAGCCAGTACATTTTCATGTTCTGTTTTTTTAGATTCAGCTGGCCTCTTCTGAGTCTCTTGTTCTGCTTCATCCACATGAATGGTAAATGCAGGCTGTTTACTGTTTGCTTTCCAGGGAGGAACAGTGACATGTTCATCATTTACAGGAAGATCCTTAAGAGGAGCAACCTAAAAAGAATAAATATCTGGCTTTGAGCCCATTAAATGGAGTTTTGCTTTCTTCCCCTTAGGGGTCTCAGTTTCTGTTTTCATTCCCAAATACTCTCAGGAAGTTAAACTACCTGGGACAAAATCCAGGCAGTAAAGTTTGAGTGGCTGAAGAAAGGGATGTTCAAATTCCTTACAGGCATTCCTACATAAGTTATAGAAAGAATCACACCAAGTGACATTATGTAAAACTAATCAAGGCTACCAGATGAGGGGAATGGCAGGCTGAAAGATGACAAGTTTAGGAGAGCCGGCTAAGAGGTGTTGGTTCACCACTTTCGCCCCAGGGTGGAGCAACAGAGCAAATCCGGTAAAATGGCGGAATTTACTAAAAGCAAAATATTTTTTATACCCTTTACTAAAATAGAGGTAATCTTAACCATATGGAAAGCAGGAAGGGGGTCCAGATCCCAGGGCAGTGCCTAGTGTTTAAAGAGGCGAGAAAAGCGCGGACACACGTAGGGTTTGGTTTGACCTTATCTATAGAAAAATATCCCCAATAAAGAGCAGATAAGCAGCAAAACACAGCGCGACGAAGAGAGCAATGGGAGAGAAGCTGTAAGTGGCATCGCACATGCCAGAAAACTGGGGACCAAGGGGATTCTAGACCCAGGCCTCCCTTAAAAAGGCTCGGAAGATACATTCTCGCCACGCTCCTCGGCCTGCTAAACCTCGTGCAAAACTCCCGCTCCGCCCTCCCTCCCGCAGACATCGCTCATTTCTTTACCCGTCGTGTTTTGGGCCTCTGCTGCGGCGCTGGAACGCGCGGATTCCCGGCCTTCAGTACCGCCAGCCCCGCCCGGGTCCGTGGCTGCTGGGCGGGCACCGCCTTCTCAGGGTTGATGTTCTCCTGGTCCTCTTGGAGCGCCGTATGCTGCAATGTTAGCAGCGATGAGCCCGCCTCGCGGGCCGCAGGACCGGACTCGGAGCTGCCCAACATCACTGCTCCCGGGGTTGCGGCGGGATCAGCCTGCGGCGCCAAGCAGCGTGTACTCCGTCCCGCCGACCCCGCCGAGAAACGCTCCAATCGTAGCCAGCCGCCACAGCCTGGGCCAGCCTGCTCTCTTGGGATCGCGCAGCTCCGAAGAGGTTGCGAAAGGCGTAGGCAGGAACTCTCGGGCGTGGAGGGCTAAAGACGCCCCCAAGATGTAGCGAACAGCCCGCCGGAGCGGCGGCTGTTCGTGCAGTTCAAGTATCCCGCGACTATTGAAATGGGCCAATGGGGAGGGCCGATGCCCGTGACGTCAGTCACGGCGACACGGTCGCAGGCGAATGAAGGCCGCCGCGAAGGCCACAGAGCAGGGGTGGAGATCCGCCGAACCGCGGCGGGAGGAAAAAGGCCTGCGCCGGCCGAAGAGGCGGGGCCTGAGTTTCTGGTGACTTTAAACTGGGCCGCTAGGTGATCTCTGGACTCTGGGAAAGGGCTGTCTCTAGAATAAACTGAGTTAAACTTCAGCAATTGCTAGTGGGCCGCCCCAGCTTAACGTTAGCCCTGGGACCTTCAGTGAGTTTAACTGGTTTCCAAAGCTCTAAAATCTGACCCAGCCACTAACTGGCCTGGTAGTCTTAATCTGGTTATTCAAGGTCTCTGATTCTTAGTTTTCTTACTATTAATTGAGAGTAAAAATATCTACATGTCATATGACTGTCACGATAATATAATGTGCACAAATCATTAACACGCTGCTCACGTAGTAACTGATACCTAAATGGCTATTTATAATGTCATCTTTTCATTTAGGTATTTCTTCAGTCATGCCTTGGAATTTCCCTAATGAAGAGGCAATGAGGGAAGATGCCACCTTGAACCTCCGTTTATATATATATATATATATATATATATATATATGGTAATGTACTGTATATATGTACTGTATATATATGTAATATACTATAAGAAATGCAACTAAGCAGTCACTGATTTTGATGCTTCTTTCCCCAAGCTGTGGCAACCAACAATAAGCACCCAGTGAAATTCTAGTGACCTAGATAGAATTATTTATTCCATTTAGCAATGACATTTGTTTAAATATAATAAAAACAATATGACCTTATTAAAATAAAACTCAGTGATATGTCCCTTTAACAAATTTTCAGATTTAATATACGAGGCTTGCATATAATAAATATAATGGTATGTAATTAAGAAACATTATTGTTTTCTGACATTCATGTGTGCCCTTCTTGAAAACCTAACTATATAATCTTTATACCATTTTAAAACAACCTTTAAATACACTATTCCCCTGAATATGAAAAAACATGAATTAAGATTAATGAATAAAACTTCTGTAGCTTTAGTCTTATTTCCCTCCATACAATGATAAAACGGAAATCAGTGGATACAAGTGCAGGAAAATCTAAGAGGCCATCATTATCTCTGCACTCTTCACATGTAGTACATTTGTACAGGTCTACTGGTTACAGGACAGCAAGTGAAGATCCTTTCAATCTGTGCAAGCTCTGCTCATTTCCCTGGCCACACTTCATAGCACTGAACCAACTCAAGCATTCTACAAACTGAGTTCGGGTCAAGAAACATTACCTAGCAAGACTGAAATCAGTTGCAAATCAATCTCAACCCCCTAGAAAAAAATAAATGATAAGTTATTTCCACTGGTTAACAACGTATATAGTAACAAGGACACAAACCAGGCACCAGAATTTGGGATGTGGTCCAGGCTTTACAAAATAACAACAATGTCCACTTAATCACTTAACCTCATAGAGAATCAGTTTTCTTATATGATTGACAAAATAACAATATATATTGTGAATATCAGATGAAGTAATGAATGGAAATAATTCTGAACACTATAAAACAGTTAATATATGTGTGTATAGCTTGTTAAATATATGAATATATTTTTATTTTCCAAATATTTCTGAATTTAAAAGTTAAAACATCCATTTGCAAAAAATTCATTAAAATTCCTTATAATCATTCCACTTGTTTTAAAATAATTCTATTTTTAAAAAGCTCCATTTCTCAAAATAGAAGCATTACTAAAAGAAGTCATACCCTAAATAGTCTTAAATGATATTAAAAAGCATTTGAAATAAAAGGATGTACAGTTAGCTTGTGCCATAATTCTGTTTTAACATATTTCATTTAAAAAGACTTCTCTGGAACTTTACCTTGTTTCTATTTCATGCAGCATCAAAGAAAGCAATCAATGCATTTTGGTCATAATTGTCCAGAATCTCCAGTAAAAGAGGTACTTTGGTTTTTACATTGGTGCCTTTGAACTTGAACTTATCTATGAAAAGATCAGTGATCATGCCTATAAAGAAAAATGTTAATTTCCTGTCATTGATTAGCTTTAATTAATAACACAGTACTTAATGAAAGTGAGTGATTATTTGAGAATCTATTTCTAAGCACTCATCACTACATTATTTAATATACAAACCTAAAGGTATATATACTTTTTTAAAAAGATTTTATTTATTTATTTGAGAGAAATAGAGCACAGAGGGAGAATGTGAGGGAGAGAAGCAGACTCCCCCCAGTGAGCAGGGAGCCCAATTGCAGGGCTGGATCTCAAGATCCTGACATCATGACCTGAGTCAAAGACAGACTTTCAACCAACAGCCACCGAGGCACTCCAGGTATTTATACTTGTAAAAAATATTTGTTTGGGGGGATTTTAGGGCAGGTTTCAAAATATTAATCATTTGGCTAATAATCCGCTTAGTAATTGCTTAAAAGTTACTAAACTCAGATAATTAACTGCTGACCAGTTTTGAATTGCTATTGGTATATATAACATTACAGTGAGGGGTTTGTTTTTCTCACCAAGCTGATCATTTTGACAGTGTAGAAAGATTTTTTTTTTAAGATTTTATTGATTTGGGAGTGAACATGGGGGTGGTGGTGGGAAAGGGAGAAGCAGACTCCCCACCAAGCAGGGAGCCCTACTCAGGGCTTGATCCCAGGACCCCAAGATCATGACCTCAGCTGAAAGCAGATGCTTAACCTACTGAGCCACCCAGGTTCCCCAACAGATTCTGTTCTTAAATTCTATTTGAGTTAAAAATATTCCATCAATATGTTATATAAAATATAAATCCCATTCTTGGGATTTATCTAAGACATGTTTCAGAATTTTTCATATTTTAGATAGATAATGAAAGGGATATACCATATATGGCATAATATCCAAGGGGAATGACTGGGAACATCTGATAACAAAACATGATAGTGTTTCTGCAACAAAATATATGGGTGAATATTCACACTAAGTGGAATAAAAATGACTATAAATAACCTGATGTCAGTTTAAGTGGAGTTTTGTCATTAAATTATTAGTTCAGATTAAGTCAAATTCCTGCCAAATGATTTATGAAGTTTTAGTTTTCAAAGCTTCCTGGGTTTTAGAACTGGTGATAATAAAAAACCACCCATCTTCTAAGTTATTATAGGATAAAAGATCAAAGGGGCACCTGCATGGCTCATTCCGTTAAGCTTAAGCATCCGCCTTTGGCTTGGGTCACGATCCCAGGAGGCTGGGATTGAGTCCCGCATTGGGCTCCTTGCTCAGTGGGGAGCCTGCTTCTCCCTCTCCCTCTGCCTGCTGCTTCCCTTGCTTGTGCCCTCTTTCTTGCTATCTCTCTGTCAAATGAATAAAAATCTTTAAAAAAATTCATATAAATAAATAAGTATATTATTTTATAAATAAATTCATTAGGCAGGCTCAAAGATCAACATGGATTGATGATACCAAGTGACTCTACTCAAGATTCTGCATAGTGCAAAAAGCAAGCATTTTGGGATGAGGAAGTTCTAAAGCAGGCTTTGCCACTACCTATGTGACAACAAGCCTTAAATGTCAGATTTCAGTTAAAAAAATGTGAAAAATGAAGATAGTACCATCTACCTTGCAGAGCTATTGTAAGGATTAAGTATCTGATTAATGAAGATGTTATTAAAAAATAGGAAATAAATAAGCTTAGTTTACATAAAGATCACAAAAAAAATGTTTTCCTTACGCTGTTCCATCCTTCCTCTTTCTCTCCCTTCCTGCATATTTCTCTTTCGATTTCAAGGTTTTTTAGATAATTTGTGAAACACGCAACTTGTCAGCACCAAAGCAAAACGCTTTCCTGTAAATTCACAGCACATATATATCCTTTATTATATTTTGCCTAAAAAATATTAAATGCTGCTTTTTGATATTTCATATCAACAGAACCTGAAAATTATCTGTGTGAAATACGGCCTATATTTTATTGCTTCATAGGTTATATTCATTTCACACTAGGTGACTTCATATATAGAGATTAATTTACTGTATTATACTTATGTCACTTAATTTTTCCTTTCATTTTTTCTAGATTTTTAAAAAAAATTATTTGTCAGAGAAAGAGAGAGCACAAGTAGGGGGCGTGGCAGACAAGGAGAGAAGCAGGCTGCCTGCTGAGCAAGGAGCCTGATGCAGGAACTTGATTCCAGAACTCTGGGATCATGGCCTGATCCCAAAGCAGATACTTAACTGACTGAGCCACCCAGGTGTCCCTTTCATTTTTTCAAGTAAAAATATTAAATATTAAAACAAATTTGACAAAATAGGTGATGCATAAATTGGTTTTCACTGGTACATGATTGCTGTAACTTTGCTTATCTTTCTGCCTAGCTTCTCTCACATCTCACAGGATCCTTCATAAATAACCAGTAGAAAATAAATATGGCAAAGTTTTCTATAATAATCCACTAACCGTATAGTCTTTCAAGATGTGCAGGTTGCTTTTTGTACTCTTCCTGTAGGTGATCTGCTTCTTCGAGAATACAGCGATATTCTGGTATCAGAAAGTTTGTATTTCCCTCATGAACCTGCAATTCCTATTTAAAATTAAAAACAGAAGGACTTTAATATTTAAAATCCAATCTAGTCTAACTTTAAAGTCTTTGCAATTTTAGAAATCCCATCACAATAAAGTAATGATCATGAGTCCAAGAAATGTATACTTACTTTTAAAGCATCAATTAATTGCACTTTCTTAGCCAAAAGCAACTGGTACTCCAACTTTGGGTGGATTAGCTTTAAAGTATGTTTGACTGATACTTCATTTATCTCTAGAAGGAGGTGAGTCAGGCACCATTAGCTAAGTCATTTTGATCAGAAACATTCTTATTGTAACAACAACCAAAAAACAATACCTTAGAAAGAATGATTTATTTTTCTACTTTCTTTTTCTTTTTTTTTTTTTTACCGTATGATATGTTGAGGTTAATTTTCCTTTTGGTAGCTTCTTTAGAGAGCACATCTTTTAGGATGGATATAGTAGAAATGTTGTCAGATTTAAAAACTCCTTCTCCTTTTCTATAAAATTAATGTATTTTTAAAAGAACAGCATTAGAAGAAAATACATACAGTGAGTAGGTCCAGTAAATACATATTTTGTGACTAGTACCTGGTGTTAAGAATTCATTTGATTTTAGATCTCTTTATATACATGTTTCCTTATTAATATAAAACATATTTAAATGTATAATCTTTTACTATTATATAAATTCAAATTCTGAAGATAATTGTGAAAGTAAACAGAAGAACATGCCTCCTAAACATGACAATTTATATAAATCCTTCATTAAAGTATCTTTTTTCCTTCACTTTCACTAATAAAATTTCTAACAGCTAACTCCATATGTATATAAAATGCATTTAGAATTGCTTATTTACATATGTTTTTCTTTGTTGTAACCACATAAATTACATGACTACATTCTTCATTCTCAAAAGAAAGTTTATATTAAGCCTAAGAATGACAGCTTCTGTTCTTCCATGCCCATCATCCATTACCACTTCTTATGGATACAGGACATGTCATTTTCGTTATAGAACCACTTCTTCCTCTTACTCTTCTCAATCCATATACAGTTGACCCTTGAACAATGTGGGGGTTGGAGTGCTGAACCCCTGCAGTCAAAAATCCACATGTAACACTTTTGACTTCCCCCAAACTAGTAATAGCCTACTATTGACCAGAAGTCTTACCAATAATATAGTCTATCAACACATATTTTGTATATATATGATTTACTATATTGTTATAGTAAAGTTAGAGAAAAGAAAATGTTATTAAGAAAATCATAAGAGAAAATAAATTTACAGTACGGTATTTATTTTAAAAATCTCATATAAGTGGTCCCATGCAGTTCAAACCTGTGTTAAGTGTCAACTGTAGTTTCACTGGCACTGGCCACAACCCCATTTGCGGGACTGTAAGAGGAAGCATTTAGCAGTATATATTCCATCTTCCTGACCACAGTGGTTCACAGCTCTACAGTGGAACTCAGTCCTGGGACTTTTATTGGAACCAGTGGGAAACAGAGGGTCTATGAGAGCTGCAAAAATAGGAAACTAGACAGAACTGCTGGTGGCCACCATAGTACTTAATAGGAAAGCCAAAAAAGGACAAGAATAGAGCTGAGCAATAGAAAGGGATAGTCTTACCTTCTTTTTAATTTAAATTCAATTAATTAACATATAATGTATTATTTGATTCAGGGGTACAGGTCTGTGATTCATCAGTCTTACTTAATACCCAGTTCTCATTACAACACATACCCTCCCCAATGTCCATCACCGAATTACCCCATTCCTCCCACCCCGCTCTCCTCCAGCAACCCTCAGTTTGTTCCTTATGGTTTGTCTCCCTCTCTGATTTTGTCTTGTTTTATTTTGGAAAGGGATAGTCTTTGTTTGCTTGAAGCAGATTACTACTGGACTTTTATTTTCAAAGATTTTGTTTATTTGTTTTTTTGTTCAACAGAGATATAGAGAGAGTGCACAAGTAGGCAGAATGGCAGGCAGAGGGAGAAGCAGGCTCTTCACAGAGCAGGGAGCCTGACGCAGGTCTCCATCCCAGGACTCTGGACCCTGGACTCTGGGATCATGACCTGTGCCAAAGGCAGACACTTAACCAACCGAGCCACCGAGATGCCCCACTACTGGACTTTTAAATTATATGAGCTGATAAATTCCTTTTCTTCAGTATGTTGGTCTGCTTCTATTTGGTTCCTTGTTATGATAACCAATAGTTTCCTAATTAATAAATATACCATCTTTCATGTATTAAATGCCATCTTTTTATTTGGTTTTCACACACAATAATAGTTTATATTAACTAGCTACAGACAAATGCTAATTCTTTTTTTCTAGGAAGATGAATCATATATATTATTTTGATTCCAATTATGTTTTTCATCGTGATATTTTCACTAGTCCTTAATTTTAACTGATGATATTTAATATTAAATATATAGTACCTAGCACTGTGGAATAAATCACATGGTTTATCTTCTTTTAATCATCACGACTCAATGAAGTGCTATTATTTCCATCCCTCAGAAAAGAAAACTAAAGCTCAGAGAGTTAAATAGTCCAGGAAGGGCAAATAGCTGGTAAGTCACAGAGCCATGATTCAAACCTAAGTATGTCTGCTTCTTAAGCACATATTCTCCATATATATGTATTTTATTCAGGGACCCTAAAAGTATTTATTAAGCACCACTATTTTCAAAGCCATGCAGTAGGTACTTGGAAGAAACACACAAAGATACTTAAGAAATTGACTCTGCCCACGAGGAACTTCAAGTCTAATTTGAAGAGACAAGCTTACATAAAAATTTCTATGTACTTCAAATAACAATAAACAACCCAAGACAGGTAGGAAGAGAAAAGAGAATCAAGGAAGCCTTCAAAATGTAGCTATTGAGGGGAGCCTGGGTGGCTCAGTGGGTTAAAGCCTCTGCCTTCGGCGCAGGTCATGATCCCAGGGTCCTGGGATCGAGCCCCACATCGGGCTCTCTGTTCAGCAGGGAGCCTGGTTCTTCCTTTCTCTCTCTGCCTGCCTCTCTGCCTACTTGTGACCTCTGTCTGTCAAATAAATAAATAAATTCTTTAAAAAAATATAAAAGACACATATTTAAAAAAAAATGTAGCTATTGAGTTGAGCCTGGGAGGATAAGCAGAGTTTTGATTTTTTAAGGCATTTTTTATAGCTTTATTTTTTATTTTTCTTTAAATTTATTTATTTATTTTTTATAAACATATATTTTTATCCCCAGGGGTACAGGTTTGTGAATCACCTGGTTTACACGCTTCACAGCACACCCCATAGCACAAACCCTCCCCAATGTCCATAACCGAACCCCCCTTCTCCCAACCCCCCTCCCCCCAGCAACCCTCAGTTTGTTTTGTGAGATTAAAAGTCACTTATGGTTTGTCTCCCCCCCAATCCCATCTTGTTTCATTTATTCTTCTCCTACCCCCTTAACCCCCCATGTTGCATCTCCACTTCATCATATCAGGGAGATCATATGACAGTTGTCTTTCTCTGATTGACTTATTTTGCTAAGCATGATACCCTCTAGTTCCATCCATGTCGTCGCAAATGGCAAGATTTCTTTTGATGGCTGCATAGTATTCCATTGTGTATATATACCACCTCTTCTTTATCCATTCATCTGTTGATGGACATCTAGGTTCTTTCCATACTTCGGCTATTGTACACATTGCTGCTATAAACATTCGGGTGCACGTGCCCCTTCGGATCACTACGTCTGTATCTTTAGGGTAAATACCCAGTAGTGCAATTGCTGGGTCATAGGGTAGTTCTATTTTCAACATTTTGAGGAACCTCCATGCTGTTTTCCAGAATGGTTGCACCAGTTTGCATTCCCACCAACAGTGTAGGAGGGTCCCCCTTTCTCCGCATCCTCGCCAGCATCTGTCATTTCCTCACTTGTTAATTTTAGCCATTCTGACTGGTGTGAGGTGGTATCTCATTGTGGTTTTGATTTGTATTTCCCTGATGCCAAATGATGTGGAGCACTTTTTCATGTGTCTGTTGGCCATCTGGATGTCTTCTTTGCAGAAATGTCTGTTCATGTCCTCTGCCCATTTCTTGATTGGATTATTTGTTCTTTGGGTGTTGAGTTTGCTAAGTTCTTTATAGATTTTGGATACTAGCCCTTTATCTGATATGTCATTTGCAGATATCTTCTCCCATTCTGTCAGTTGTCTTTTGGTTTTGTTAACTGTTTCCTTTGCTGTGCAAAAGCTTTTGATCTTGATAAAATCCCAATAGTTCATTTTTGCCCTTGCTTCCCTTGCCTTTGGCGATGTTCCTAGGAAGATGTTGCTATGGCTGAGGTTGAAGAGGTTGCTGCCTGTGTTCTCAAGGATTTTGATGGATTCCTTTCTCACATTGAGGTCCTTTATCCATTTTGAGTCTATTTTCATGTGTGGTATAAGGAAATGGTCCAATTTCATTTTTCTGCATGTGGCTATCCAATTTTCCCAACACCATTTATTGAAGAGGCTGTCTTTTTTCCATTGGACATTCTTTCCTGCTTTGTCGAAGATTAGTTGACCATAGAGTTGAGGGTCTATTTCTCGGCTCTCTATTCTGTTTCACTGCTCTATGTGTCTGTTTTTGTGCCAGTACCATGCTGTTTTGATGATGACAACTTTGTAATAGAGCTTTGAAGTCCGGAATTGTGATGCCACCAACTTTGGCTTTCTTTTTCAATATTCCTTTGGCTATTCGAGGTCTTTTCGGGTTCCATATAAATTTGAGGATTATTTGTTCCATTTCTTTGAAAAAAATGGATGGTACTTTGATAGGAATTGCATTAAATGTGTAGATTGCTTTAGGTAGCATAGACATTTTCACAATATTTATTCTTCCAATCCAGGAGCATGGAACATTTTTCCATTTCTTTGTGTCTTCCTCGATTTCTTTCATGAGTACTGTATGGTTTTCTGAGTATAGATTCTTACCCTCTTTGGTTAGCTTTATTCCTAGGTATCTTATAGTTTTGGGTGCAATTGTAAATGGGATGGACTCCTTAATTTCTCTTTCTTCTGTCTTGTTGTTGGTGTAGAGAAATGCAACTGATTTCTGTGCATTGATTTTATATCCTGACACTTGACTGAATTCCTGTACAAGTTCTAGCAGTTTTGGAGTGGAATCTTTTGGGTTTTCTACATATAGTATCATATCACCTGTGAAGAGTGATAGTTTGACTTCCTCTTTGCCAATTTGGATGCCTTTAATTTCCTTTTTTTGTCTGATTGCTGAGGCTAGGACTTCTAGTACTATGTTGAATAGCAGTGGTGATAATGGACATCCCTGCCGTGTTCCTGACCTTAGCGGAAAAGCTCTCAGTTTTTCTCCATTGAGAATGATATTTGCGGTGGGTTTTTCATAGATGGCTTTGATAATATTGAGGTATGTGCCCTCTATTCCTACACTTTGAAGAGTTTTGATCAGGAAGGGATGCTGCACTTTGTCAAATACTTTTTCAGCATCTATTGAGAGAATCATATGGTTCTTGTTCTGTCTTTTATTAATGTATTGTATCACATTGATTGATTTGCGGATGTTGAACCAACCTTGCAGCCCTGGAATAAATCCCACTTGGTCATGGTGAATAATCCTTTTAATGTACTGTTGAATCCTATTGGCTAGTATTTTGGTGAGAATTTTCGCATCTGTGTTCATCAAGGATATTGGTCTGTAGTTCTCTTTTTTGATGGGATCCGTGTCTGGTTTTGGGATCAAGGTGATGCTGGCCTCATAAAATGAGTTTGGAAGTTTTCCTTCCATTTCTATTTTTTGGAACAGTTTCAGGAGAATAGGAATTAGTTCTTCCTTAAATGTTTGGTAGAATTCCCCTGGGAAGCCGTCTGGCCTTGGGCTTTTGTTTGTTTGGAGATTTCTGATGACTGTTTCAATCTCCTTACTGGTTATGGGTCTGTTCAGGCTTTCTATTTCTTCCTGGTTCAGTTGTGGTAGTTTATATGTCTCTAGGAATACATCCATTTCTTCCAGATTGTCAAATTTGTTGGCATAGAGTTGCTCATAGTATGTTCTTATAATTGTCTGTATTTCTTTGGTGTTAGTTGTGATCTCTCCTCTTTCATTCATGATTTTATTAATTTGGGTCCTTTCTCTTTTCTTTTTGATAAGTCTGGCCAGGGGTTTATTGATCTTATTAATTCTTTCAAAGAACCAGCTCCTAGTTTCGTTGATTTGTTCTATTGTGTTTTTTTTGTTTGTTTGTTTCTATTTCATTGATTTCTGCTCTGATCTTTATGATTTCTCTTCTCCTGCTGGGTTTAGGGTTACTTTCTTGTTCTTTCTCCAGCTCCTTTAAGTGTAGGGTTAGGTTGTGTACCTGAGACCTTTCTTGTTTCTTGAGAAAGGCTTGTACCACTATATATTTTCCTTTCAGGACTGCCTTTGTTGTGTCCCACAGATTTTGAACCGTTGTGTTTTCATTATCATTTGTTTCCATGAATTTTCTCAATTCTTCTTTGATTTCCTGGTTGACCCATTCATTCTTTAGAAAGATGCTGTTTAGTCTCCATGTATTTGGGTTCTTTCCAAATTTCCTCTTGTGATTGAGTTCTAGCTTCAGAGCATTGTGGTCTGAAAATATGCAGGGTATGATCCCAATCTTTTGATACTGGTTGAGACCTGATTTAGGACCCAGGATGTGATCTATTCTGGAGAATGTTCCATGTGCACTAGAGAAGAATGTGTATTCTGTTGCTTTGGGATGAAATGTTCTGAATATATCTGTGATGTCCATCTGGTCCAGTGTGTCATTCAAGGCTTTTATTTCCTTGTTGATCTTTTGCTTGGATGATCTGTCCATTTCAGTGAGGGGAGTGTTAAAGTCCCCTACGATTATTGTATTATTGTTGTGTTTCTTTGATTTTGTTATTAATTGGTTTATATAGTTGGCTGCTCTCACGTTAGGGGCATAGATATTTAAAATTGTTAGATCTTCTTGTTGGACAGATCCTTTGAGTATAATATAGTGTCCTTCCTCACTATATCATACTTATTATAGTCTTTGGCTTAAAATCTAATTGATCTGATATAAGGATTGCCACTCCTGCTTTCTTCTGATGTCCATTAGCATGGTAAATTGTTTTCCACCCCCTCACTTTAAATCTGGAGGTGTCTTCAGGTTTAAAATGAGTTTCTTGTAGGCAACATATAGATGGGTTTTGTTTTTTTATCCATTCTGATGCCCTGTGTCTTTTGATTGGGGCATTTAGCCCATTAACATTCAGGGTAACTATTGAGAGATATGAATTTAGTGCCATTGTATTGCCTGTAAGGTGACTGTTACTGTATATTGTCTCTGTTCCTTTCTGATCTACTACTTTTAGGCTCTCTCTTTGCTTAGAGGACCCCTTTCAATATTTCCTGTAGAGCTGGTTTGGTGTTTGCAAATTCTTTCAGTTTTTGTTTGTCCTGGAAGCTTTTAATCTCTCCTCCTATTTTCAATGATAGCCTAGCTGGATATAGTATTCTTGGCTGCATGTTTTTCTCGTTTAGTGCTCTGAATATATCATGCCAGCTCTTTCTGGCCTGCCAGGTCTCTGTAGATAAGTCTGCTGCCAATCTAATATTTTTACCATTGTATGTTACAGACTTCTTTTCCCGGGCTGCTTTCAGGATTTTCTCTTTGTAAAGAGACTTGTAAATTTTTACTATTAGGTGACGGGGTGTGGACCTATTCTTATTGATTTTGAGGGGGGTTCTCTACACCTCCTGGATTTTGATGCTTGTTTCCTTTGCCATACTGGGGAAATTCTCTCCAATAATTCTCTCCAATATACCTTCTGCTCCCCTCTCTCTTTCTTCTTCTTCTGGAATCCCAATTATTCTAATGTTGTTTTGTCTTATGGTGTCACTTATCTCTTGAATTCTGCCCTCGTGGTCCAGTAGCTGTTTGTCCCTCTTTTGCTCAGCTTCTTTATTCTCTGTCATTTGGTCTTTTATATCGCTAATTCTTTCTTCTGCCTCATTTATCCTCGCAGTGAGAGCCTCCATTTTTGATTGCACCTCATTAATAGCTTTTTTTATTTCAACTTGATTAGATTTTAGTTCTTTTATTTCTCCAGAAAGGGCTTTTATATCTCCCAAGAGGGTTTCTCTAATATCTTCCATGCCTTTTTCAATCCCGGCTAGAACCTTGAGAATCGTCATTCTGAACTCTAGATCTGACATATTACCAATGTCTGTATGGATTAGGTCCCTAGCCTTTGGTATTGCCTCTTGTTCTTTTTTTTGTGGTGAATTTTTCCGCCTTGTCATTTTGTCCAGATAAGAGTATATGAAGGAGCAAGTAAAATACTAAAAGGGTGGCAAAGACCCCAGGAAAATATGCTTTAACCAAATCAGAAGAGATCCCAAATCGTGAGGGGGAGAAAGGGGATAAAAAGAGGTTCAGAAACAAAAAAAAAGAAAAGAAAAGAAAAAAGATATAGCTTTATTTTTTTAAGAGTTTTAAAAATTTGTTTGTGTGTGCGAGAGAGAGAGAGCACGAGAGAGAGCACAAGCAGGGGGATCAGCAGACAGAGAGAAGAATGCTCTCTGCTGAGCAAGGAGCCCGATGCTGGACTCGATCCTAAGACCCTGAGGTCATAACCTGAGCCAAAGGCAGACGCTTAATGGACTGAGCCACCCAGGCATCCCTAGAGTTTTGACTGTTAAGGAAAGAATATTTAAAGACAAAGAATGGGAAAGAAGAAAGGTATGCTATTATAATAATACAGAATATGCCAGGAGCATGTTGAATTATCTGCTATGTTTAAGGTGTGAGGTTTACTGTTGATGAAGGATAGCTGGAAGTCAGGCAGGCAGGGACAAGCTCCGCCTCCCCACCCCCAAGGAGAAACCACCCTTAAAAAGATTTTGCACCACCCTGGAAGGAACCCTCCACCCTTTCCCATTTGATAGGTGACAAAAACCTGATTGGATGACAGGCACAGGGATGGTTAATCAGATTAAAACAGCCTGTCTCAACAAGCCCAAGGGATTTTTATACCCCTAGACTCAGAAAATCTGGTGGTAACCTTCTTGGATCCTCTCCCTCCTTGGGGAATTTTGTACTATCACTTTGCTATCATTCAATAAACTTTGCTTTGTTTACCACCACTCTTGGTCTGGTCTACCTCTTCATTCTTTGAAGCAACGTGACCAAGAACTGCGGGCACCAACAGAGAAAAAAATCCTGTAACATTTATGGGAGCTCATCTAGGGTCTCTACCATCACTAAGGACAACTAACCATGAGTAGTGGGCAGCAAGTCTCTCTCTCCCCCCCAACCCCCATTTTGTTTGTTGAAACAATGGGCACCCATCAGCCATCTAAGAGCGATTAGTGCAGCTGCCATTCTCAGTCTTGGGAGACAGTCTCTCTAGGCTCTTTTCTTCCAACTGATCCCCAACAGAAGCTGGGAATGTTGGTTTGGTAAGGGCTCGGAACTCATTTGGGGACAGATCACCAGATGTAAGGAACCTAGGGAAAACCTCGCAGTAATTGAAGGGCCTGACCAAGGCTACCTTTGGATACTCAAAGATTCTCAGAGGGACCTGGTTCCTTACTTGCCCATCCAGGCATCCAGAGAGAAACCCCTCTACTATTTGTCAGCTGATTCCTCCCCTAGGAGAACGAGTGGAAAAGCTCAGGATGGTCGCCTGGAGTGGTTTGGGTGGCCTCCAAGGGATCTTACTCTGCTCCCTGTTACAGTGAGAAACAGTCTCCTGTTTCTGACTCTTCCTATCCTTGGCATTACTAGGACACCCCTCAGACTGGCTATACCACCTATGTGAAGGATGGCCAAGCACGGCAAAGAACTAAGATCTAAGACATCTCCCAACTTTACAGTTCCACTGGGGCTTATCCCAGGTGGATTTCCCCTCTCTGGACGCCAGAACAATTCTACTAAAAGATGATTAAGTGGCTATGCCAGACAGAAGAACTCTACTAAAAGAAATCTAGTGTATCCATTGACTTTTAAGGGACCCCTAAGCGTTGGGAAACCAGGGTCACTCTCTGGAGGTAGGACCAAGTGCAACCACTGGCAGTACCTCGAAGAGAAGACAGTGACTCTGGCTGTCAGTCGCCTGAGCAGCTACAGCCACACATCAAGAAAAGATGAGGAGGAGCTAAGGTGGGGGATGCCTTTTTCTCTCTTCCCAAGTCTCCCTGAACAACTCTAAGAAACCGAGGTAAGGGATGCATTTTCCTCTCTTCTTGTAGATGTGTAATTCCCTGACCAAGACCCTTACTCCTTTGGAGTCCCTTCCTGGCATTATAGGCTATAGGAAGAGTATCAAACCCATAAATAGTTCAATATCGTTTACTTGGATGCCTTCCTGGTTGTAACTGAGCTAAGGCAACTCATTTTCTTTTGTTCTGGGGCATGGCCATGATACAAATTGGAGAATGAGACATGGCCACCTGAGGGACAACGCCTTCCAGATTTTAAAAGGAATAGGGTTAGGGGTGGGGAAAGCGGCTCTTTTTCTTCTGAACTTAGCAGTGTAGGACTGTTCCCAGCCTCCCTACTTTTCTCTCTTCCACACTGTACCACTGGGGAAGGAACAAAAGAACATCACACCCACATCAAAAGCAGACAGGCAGATGGAGTCCACAGGGCAATCCTCACCCCTGGCTCCATCCTTCCTAAGGTAAGACTGGGTCCCCTTACCTGTCCCACCCTATCCTGGAACCCCTGCAGGTGGAGGGCTTTATATTCTGCAAGAAGATGTAGTACTCTTTAAAAGGGGGACTAAGGGGAGGTGCCACTATAGGACCTGAGACAAAGCAGGTGGACCTCAAAGTTTTCCAGACTTGGATGTAATGCTTCTGTTAAGTCAGACCCTCTCCAAAGCAGAAAAACATCAGATTCTGGCCACTCCTGAAAGATACCAGTATCAAAGACAGGTTAAGTTTCCAACTGGAGCCCAGGCTATAACTCCTTAAGACCCCAACTGGGATCCTCTCGAGACCCCAGTTAGGATCCTAACAATCCCCTTGGAAACTAGTATCACAATCACTTCCAAGCCCACCCTATAGAGGGATTGAGCAGTACATGGAGGCTTCTTCCTCATTCATTTCCCAGGGTTAATGGCTATAACTGGAGCCAACTGTGGTTAGTCTACCTCAGGACTGAGACTTTGAGGAATATCCCCAAGTAGCTGCTGAAACTCCGTTTATTTTGGGGAAATTCCCTGTCTTCTCCAGCCTGTCATGGACTGCATATTTCTACTTTGGTGGAAAAAACATGGCATCTGCTCCTTTGTTGAGCTGACAAGGTTTAGAGCTGAGAACAATTCTTTCTACATGAGTTGAGGGTCAAATAAACTTGTGTTAAAATGGCAGTTAATCTTGTCTATCGCAAAGTTTTCATGGGTTATTGTTAAGAAAGTTTTGCTTGGGTGATAAATAGGGTTACACCTACATCTTTTCCAAGAATAAATTGCTAAAGCATTGGTTAGGTTTGTGCTTTTAAGGATATTTGGGTCTGCTGGTAAAAAATAGTTAATCTTAAAAGTTTTCATGGGTAATTGTTAAGATAGCTTTCGAAATCTCTGGTAAAGTTTATTTGAATCTGTTGGTAAACATGATGCTGTCAACCCAAACTCAGGAAGAAACGATCAATAGCTTTCTTAGAAAGGTTGAGGCTCTCATTAAGTAGATAGCTATCTCCCCCCATTCTCCTGAGGCCGAGACCATTCTTAAAGACCCAATCGGCCCCAAATATTCAGAAAAAACTGTGTAAGTTGGCTCTTGGCCCCAAGGGGACACTAGAAGAGCTCTAATGAGCTCTAATCAGCAGGACTTTTACAATTGGGACCATTCCAGAGTCAAACCCTGGTCCCCAATAGGGAGAGTAAGGAAGAGAAGCTAAAGAGGAAGTATTGAATCTTTGGTTGCAGCCTTGCATGCCATTCCCAGCTTGGCCTCCCAAGGCTTTGGCACCAAATGCGATCTCTGTGGCCGCCCCACCCCCTCTTGGCAAAAACCAAGGCCTTTGTGGAGGGGGACACTGGAAATCTGAATGCCCTTAGGGACCTCAATCTGCAAGAGGTCAGGTGGCCAGCACCTCTGATTGGGAATGATGGGGACTAGGGCTCTACATGGTGGCTCCCCCGAAGCAGTTCAGCATAGGGAACCCAGAGCCTCAGGTAATTCTGGAAATAGAAGGAAAACCAGTCAATTTCCTTCTTGATGCTGGAGCACCTTTTCTATTCTACTCTCCACCCTGGGCCAACTGTCCAACCACTGTGTTGTCATTAAGTATCTCTGGGCGACCCATAGTCAAATTTTGTCACCTTCTGGGATACACCTGGGGAGATGTACTTTTCTCTCACTCTTAATGCCTGAGAGTTCCACACTTCTCTCAGGTAAAGATTTTAACGCACATTGATAGCCCCTGGGCAAACTAGCAATTGCCTCCCTTTATTAGAACCTGATATTAATTGCCAGGTTTGGGGAACTCAGGCCTTAAAAGCAGTGTCCATTCCCATACACCTTAAGGACCCCCTCAACTTTCCCTTGACGGAAAGGTTTTTTGGGTATAAGAGGACACTGTTGCTTGTGGATACCAGGATATGGAGAAATAGGAAATCCTTCTATTGGTCTATCGGTTGACCAAGGACACCCAGACGGCTGGTACACATCTATTAATGTGGGATCCAGAGTTAGAAAAAAACTTTTAAAAATCTCAAGAAGGCCTTGCTCAGTACCCCAGCTTTAAAGGGAATGGCCTTGGGTGCCAGGGAGCTAGCTCAACAGCAAACGGGATATTTAAGCAAAGAGTTGAATCTGATCGCTTGCGGCTACCTGGCATGTCTTATGGACAGTGGTGGCTGCCCACTCTCTTGATTCCCGAAGCTACGAAGTGCTTGTTAGAGTCTGTCTGGGAAGGCCAACAGCACAGTGCCTGAATTTGAAGCCTGAGTTCACCATTCCAGAGTCAAACCCTGGTCCCCAACTTGGCCTTAAACAATCCATTTGTGAACCTAGAGAGGACCTCAAACGAGTCTTGAAGCGACAAGACACAGAAAATGTTACTCTTCCTATATTCTCTATGTCTCACAGAAACCGTGCTGTACTCAGTCTTGCACTGTGCTTTGAGCCTTGCCTTTTAAATGCCCTAACCTGCTTTACAGGGAGCCTCACATGGAGGTTGAACCGGTATCTATAGGGGACCCCTCGATAGATCAGGACGAGAGGAACCCTGACTGCCACTCTCCAACCAGCCCCTAACCAGCAGGAAGTAGCTATGATGTCATTGCCCTTTTCCCCTAACATAAGTTAGGGTTACCTCTTCAGAGGGGGGAATGATGGGTAAAGAAGTATGAGGGTAACCCTCTAGGTCCCCTCCCTCTTTGGGAGCTTTGTACTATTGCTCAATAAACTTCGCTTTGCTGACCACCAGACAAAAACAAAAACAAAAATGGGGCACCTAGCTGGTTCAGTTGGTTAAGTGTCTGCCTTTGGCTCAGGTCATGATCCCGGGGTCCTGGGATCGAGCCCTACATGGGGCTCCTTGCTCAGTGGGGAGTCTGCCTCCCACTCTCCCCATCCACGGTCTCTTGCACACAGGCCCTCTCTCTCTCAAAATCTTAAAAAAAGAAAACATGAGGGTACAAGTTCAAAGAGCAGACAGAAAAATTAGCCTTACCCAAGAAGTAGGTCATTTCACATTCAGAGAAAGGAACAAAGAGAAGGAAAATTTAGCCTCTACTCTATTCAGAAACAGAAATTATGGAAGCCTATGGGAGATGAGTGAGTAGTGACAGTGAAGGGGCAGGACTGCAAATACGAGCTTAAGAGTGTAGAAAAATATGACCTTCACCTTTTAACATGATAGCTTCAAAGTCCTGTATGTTCTTAACTCTCAAGTTCTGAGCCATTTCCTATTTTTGCATTAAGAAATTCAACTGGAATTTTATTGGAAATAAATTTTATTGGAATTAGGATAAATGTTTGAAACAATTTGTGAAGGAATGCCATGTTTACAATGGTCTTCATATTGATGACTATAGAATATATTACTCCACTTAAGTCTTTTACGTCAATAAAATTTTAAAGTTTTCTTCATGTAAGTAAGTTCTGCATATTTCTAATGAATATTCCTACAGATTTTTATATGGATATTTTGTTATTATTGCTACTCTGAAAGGGTCTCTTCAAATTTATTTTCTAACTGGTTATTGTGGGGAATAGGAAAGACTGATCTTTCATACTCATCTTTATGCAATCATTTTTTAAGCTCATTAATTCAATTTGTTTTTCTAAGATTCTCTTGGGCAGTATAGGTTTTCAATCACATTATTCTGAAGTTATTTCTGCCTTAAATGAAAAATTAGAAGCTCCATTTATATAAAAACATTTGTGAACCAATAATAAGTTTTATTTACCTGTAGGTACTTTCAAGTTGTGTATCCAGGAAGGTGTTCTGAAAGTAAAATGTCACACATTCTTCTGCTGGAGGTTTTTCAGGAACTTCAGGCAGGCAAAACACCACCCAGGAGTGAACTTCAGCAAAACTGAACTGGCCTGTTAAAGTCAGTGTATTCATGGGTCTGTAATTTAATAGTGGAGGTACACATTTGTGTGTGGGACTAAACGGATGTAATTTATGTACACAACACATGAACAAACAGAATTCTGCAATAGTGGTTAAACAAATATAAAAGTATCCACGAAGAATTTCATGGAAAATTTCATGGAAAAAGGAATGCTCACATCTGTGCTTTTAATATTCAATTAACATAATAGCTTTACAAATAAAATTCAGTTTATTCAGGTAGACTTCATTGTTTAAAAGTTCATCTATATAAACTACAAAACACACTTACACAATTTCCTGAAGGAAAGAATCAGCATAATGTGAAGGCAAGGAATTGGGCTTTCAAGTAAAATAGGCATGGATTTGAAACCTTGCTCCATTATTTAGTAGCTGTTTACTAGCTCTGAGCCATTGGACAAGTTAGAGAAAAATACCTGCAACTGGCAGGGATATGGAATAATACTTTGTTTTGCAAATTCACACACAGACATATGCACATATACACAAAAGGCTGTAAAATAAATTTAAAATGAATCAATTGGATAATTATAAACAGTTAAGAAAATGCAAAGTTTAAGGGATTAAAGATTCAGGAATTTTAAGAGGATACAGGATTAAGGAATCTAAGAACTAGAAGGGGCTTGTGGTATCAGCCAGACCAGCACTTTCATTTGCAGATAAGTAAACTATAACCCAAAGAGATTAAATGCTATTCCCAATGCCAAAGAGGAACATTAGATAAAATAAAAGATTATAATCTTAGTCTCTTTATTCCTAGTTTGCTGTTCTTTCCAGCACACCATGCATGCTACCTTCACTAACAACAATTTAGACTTTAAAACAGGAAGATACTGCAAAGAGCATCTATTTAATGTTTTCCAAAAATCTTCCTTAGGAATATTTTTCCCTTATATCTTATTTAAATTACATATATTTAAAATTACAAACTGCAATAGAAAAAAAATATGGAGTTTGGCCTCTAATCATAATAACTGTTTCCTGTCAGCAAGTTACTTTTCCAAGACTCCATTTCTCATCTGTAAATTGGAGACATTACTACCTGTCTTGCTTACTGTCAAACTTAAATGATATTGCCTATGCACCTAGCACAATGTACAGCTGAGAGAAAAGTATTTAGTAATGGTTCTTTCTTTCTCTTTTTCATTTAAGCCCATGCCCTCTCATCTTTAGGAAAGAAAATGAAAAACTACCAACAGGAGGATGCTTAAATTGAAAAAGCAGTCAGAAATAAGAGACTATCACAACAACTGCTTTACCAATAATCCCTGAGGTGAAATAGAAAGCAAATATAATGTTTGAGGCTAATATTATAAGATCCCATTCACAGAGCAACTCAAATTCTAAATCATATTTATTCATCATAGGTGTTTGGGGGAGAGAGCTATTACTCTACTGATAGCAGAATGGTAATATATGAGAAAAATAGCAAAGTTCAACTCAAACCAACCTTTAAAAGAAGACCAATCTTATATTAAAAAATATGAATCCATACTGTTTAAATATTTAATTTTTAAAATGTATAAACAGCTACTGGAATTTATACTGTAAAAATCAGAAGGAAATTTATTTGCATTACAGAATATCCTAAAAAATAAATTCCTTCCTCCTTTGTCCTACCTGTCATGATCAATAAAGTGAGTTCTTTGATGAAGTGAAAGGGGTTTGATAAGGTATTGGCGGACCTGACAGGTTTTAGGCTGAATCCTTGGAGTCACGTATGCTTGAAGTGTGCCATACTGGCCTTCAATTGAACGAATCTGATTTAACACAAAAGAGCAAAGAAAATAAAAATAATCTAGCAGCATAACTTAAATGTTATCTTAAAAATGCTCAACATAAGTAATCAAGTAATTAGACCTTAATATCCTCTGTAATATTCTGAAGTAAATAATGACATTCTATTAAACAACTACTATTTACCTAGAGTAAAGGAAAAATTTAAAAGATTTTGGCTGTCAAAAGCAAACTTTATAAAAGTTATCCCCACCACATACATTTAGGTGATTTGTAAACACTTAGCAGTGCTATGCCGTTCCAAAAAACAGATTCTCACATACTACCCACCACATCTAAAAACAAAGGTATATAATATATTTCATAAGATTCACATAAAAAATGGTTAAAATTTACATTTTTGTTGAGGGGATAAGTGAGTTTTTCAAATAACTAAAACTTAAATGGAATATTTCATTTCACATGAGGGTATTACAGCATACTTATTGTTATAAAAATCTATTGACAGAGGGGCGCCTGGGTGGCTCAGTTGGTTAAGTGTCTGCTTCAGCTCAGGTCAGGATCTCAAGGTCCTGTGATTGAGCCCCCTGTTGGGCTTCCTGCTTCATGGGGAGTCTGCTTCTTCCTCTGTCCCTCCCATCGCTCTGCTCTCTCTCTTTCTCTCAAAATGTTTAAGAAAAAAAAAATCTATTGACAGAAAAAATGTTACCAAGAACTTAATTCTTAATTTTCTATGAAAATAGAGAAGTATATACCATCTAATTATTACGTATTTGGACTAGGAAATTCTTTTGAGCTATTTTAAATATACCTGGTTGGATATCCTGAGAATTCAAAACACTTACCAGAAAATACTAATTCATTAAACTGTGAAGAGCTAATCTTAAAGGAGTTGGAAAGCTGTCCAGCTTCTCCCTCCTGGCCTACTTTCCGCTCCTCTCAATTCACATTCATGGGATAGACTGTAGTACTTGTATTACAATGGTAACTTCTCTAACCTAGCTGATATTTTAATTCATAGTTTTCTTAGCATGTTGCAGTTTGGGGGGGGGGGTGGCATGGCAGCGAATCAATGTTTTACCTCAATGGGGAACATAAATAAAAGTTTAAAGCAAGGTTTTTTGCAAATGTTACACTGCAAATATTGCTCTAAATGAAAAGAGGAAAGATAAAAAGATAAAAAATGAAAATACAGACAAGAAATAAAAAATACATCTGATACAGCTATATTTCAGGGTTTCTTTTTAAAAGGTAAGTCTACACTGACACGTAATTTTTTCCACTATAAAAAATCATATTGCTTTCTTTGAATATAACAATTCATATTCATTATTAAAAATATAAATAAAGAAAAATTAGGATGAACATATAAGTCACCCAAAATCCTGCCACCCAGAGATGATCATTATTGCTATTTTGTAGTCATGCCTTCATACATTCCTCTATGCAGATGTACAAAAAACCAAAGTATAATATCATATGAATAAATTCTATTTATATTATAGACATCTTTGTTTTTATTTCTAATAATCACTTTTTCCCCTTTGCTTTTCCTAATCTCATCACATCCCACCCACTCACATCCCACCCATGCTCTCCCCCTACTGCATAATCTATCAGACCAGACAGGTGTGTTTCTTTTCATACCTTTCTTACATATATAAGGATTTTATCCACATTTTGTTTTTCATGGAATTCACTCCATGTTAACAGGAATAGATCAGTGAATTTTTTATTGCAGCTGTGCTATATTCCATGGAAAATATAAATAACTATTTATTCAACCATTCAATTATTAAATATTCACTCTGGTTCCACTTCTCTGCCTCTACAAACAATGCCACAGTTAATTAAGTACATATCTGTGTGTATAATACTGTAATTTTATTGCTATAAAATAGATTCCTCCAAATGGGACTACTGCCTATTTTTCCAAAGTGGCTATAACAATTTTTATTTTCTTCAGCTATGATTGAGAGTGTCCTTTTTCTCAACCCTGCCATCTGGTGATGTTGCTTTTTAAAGTTTTTTGCCAATCTGCTAGATCCAGAAAATATTTTTTGTTTATTTTCATTTGAATTTCCCTAACAATAAGGTAGAACATTTTCTTTTAATATTTCTTAGCTATTTTGACTCCTTGTATGAACTGTCTATCCATCTTCTTTGCCTACTTTCCTTACTGGGTAGTCTTTTTTGTTGATTAATAAAGTTATAGGCAATCTTTGTATTTTTTTGATATTTACCCATTACCTAGAAGACAACTAAATTTCATTTTTAAAAATAATTAGGCACTTAACTCATCTGAATTTATTTTTTATAAATGGTATTAAGTTAAGAATCTACTTAATTTTCATTCAGATAGATGCCAATTGTGTCAACACCAATTTTTAAATAGAAAAAGTAATTTAATAGAATTTTTCCCTACATAAAAATGTCATGCAGGGCACCTAGGCCGGTTGAGTGTCTGCCTTCAGCTCAGGTTATGGTCCTGAGGTCCTGGGATTGAGTCCTGCATTGGGCTCCCTGCTCAGCAGGGGGCCTGCTTCTCCCTCTTCCACTCCCCCTGCTTGTGTTCCCTCTCTGGCTGTTTCTTTCTGTCAAATAAATAAATAAAATCTTTAAAAAAAAAAGTCATGCATTAAATTTCCATAAATGTGTAGTGGGCTCTTTCTAGACTATTCTGTTGTACTCCCTATTTAATTAGGCCTTGTAAATACCCTACATTATTTTTATTATAGAGTTTTTTGGTACATTTTACCATATGGCAAGTTAAGTTCCACCTTTTTCTTCTTTTTCTCACATCTATTATTGCATCCAATTTTAAAAAAAGAACACAGCTTTTTAATATTTTTAGGCCTACTTCCCAATTTAATGGCACAGTCTTGTTCAGTGGAAATGTAATTTAAAATGCTTATTAAGTTACATAAAAAATTTATTCCAGTTTTTAATTTTTCTTTCAAAATACACAAAAGGGAACTTATGCAGACTAAAATTGTTTAGAAAAAAACCCTACATTTCACTGGAATTTCCTTAACTAGATGTGAAAAAGTTATTATGTAACAGCATCTCTCTTGAAAAAAAAAAACGGGCTTTGAGTCTGAACATCATCAACACTATGATAAAAGTTGTAGTCCTTAATATTTAGATCATAAATAAATCAAAAATAATTTTTTAAAAACCTTACACAAACCAAATAACTAAAATACATTTGTGTGCTATAATCTTTAATTATAATTATAATTAAATTATAAAACTATAAATTATAAAATTAAATTAAAATCTCTTTTAATTATAAAAGAGATCATGTTACTAAATTCCTAAAGAAACATTAAAAGATTTTCTCTAGAATAGATGGTAATAAATGACATTGGAAATCTGGGTGGTAGGAAAATATAGGGCAAATGCTCAGATACTTCAATAACCAAATTATGGACCATGACTGAATCAAACAAACTGTAGAAACAAGAATCAGTGAAATCTAAATACTGAATATTTGATGATACTACGGAATTATTATTAATTTTTAATAATTGTTAATTAACAATAATTTTCAATTATTGTTAATCAACAATAATTTATTTTCATTAGGTGTGATAACAGTATTGTGGTTATGTTTTTTTTTTAATTTTTTTTTTTAAGATTTTATTTATTCATTTGACAGAGATCACAAGTAGGCAGAGAGGCAGGCAGAGAGAGAGGGAGAAGCAGGCTCCCCGCTGAGCAGAGAGCCCGATGCGGGGCTTGATCCCAGGACCTTGAGATCACGACCTAAGCCGAAGGCAGTGGCTTAACCCACTGAGCCACCCAGGCGCCCCTGTGGTTATGTTTTAACAAATAGTTCTCATCTTTTGGACATATGTACTGAAATATTTACAAATGAAATTATGAAATATCTTGTATTTGCTTCAAAATAATTTAGAATGGACCGTGACAGTATAAACAAGAATGCCAGGAGCTGATGACTGTTGAGGCTTAAGTTATTACCTTTATATATGTTTGAAACTTTTCCATAATAGAGAATTAGAAAAAAAAAAAATCCACTCAGAGGAAATTCAGGATGGGTAATTTTAGAGAAGCCAATAGCAGAGATAATGGTTGGGGCTGAATTAAAACCTAAATGGTCATCCAAAAGTCATAACTCCAAAATGACTCATTTCAGGGAGAAAATGATACAAAGAAACGATTATCATAGTAAGGTATAGCAAAGGGAAGAAAAGTTCAAGCTTTCAAGTAAAGGTAATTTCAAACGTTTTTACCTTGAGTTCCAGCCTTGTGGTATTTGCCTGGCACCGATAAGTAGCGAGAAGAAAGTTGTCATTTGACTGGGAAGAATTCAAAGTTGAGGAAGAAGGATGAATTCACGTTTTTAATAATAAAAACATCAATAATAATAATGGTTACCATTTACTAAGCACAATATCCTTTGGGTGACACTGAGATAAGTGCTATTTTTATTCTTGCAAACAACCCTATGTGAAGTTTTACTAAGTAAGTTTTAACAGACACAGAAACTGCAGCATTGCAGGTTAATAAAATTTCCCAAAAGCTAGTAAGTAATGAAATTAGAATACAAATTCATATCTTTTAAGACTCTAAAGCTCGGGGCGCCTGGGTGGCTCAGTGGGTTGGGGCCTCTGCCTTCGGCTCGGGTCGTGATCCCAGGGTCCTGGGATCGAGCCCCACGTCGGGCTCTCTGCTCGGCGGGGGGCCTGCTTCCCCCTCTCTCTCTGTTTGCCTCTCTGCCTGCTTGTGATCTCTGTCTGTCAAATAAATAAACAAATTAAAAAAAAAAGACTCTAAAGCTCATGCTCTTTCCATCCTGATCTTCTACAATAACACTTAAATATTAATTGTCCTAAAAATTTAACTGACAGCACACACTTCTAATGTTTATATCAAAAGACAAAAACATCAGTGTTTTGTGCTGTCTTTGACTTTAACAAATGCTTATAGAGGACTAAGAAATATCTCCTCTCTGAATTTCCAGCAAATAGCACAGTTCCTGGGATGATACTGTAAACACTCAGTACTTGCTTGTTGAAATAAACTTGGAGAGGTTACTTCAAATATTACTTCCTGAACCCAAATATTAAACTACTAAAAATAGAGAAATAGATCTGTGTGCAGGAATTTCAAAAACAAAGCAACATGAAATATTTAGTATTCAATTTTCATGTACTGCTATTTCCCTATTTTTAATAAATAACTGAATTAAAAAGATGATAATATTAAAAAGAAAATTGGAGCATTTTAATTTCAAATCACTTAAATTTAGTAAACACAGAATATCAGTCCACCTAAAAATAAATATGCTTTCATATGAGTAAAAAAAAATGTTACATACTCAAGTATTTATGGCTCAGATGATAAAGATTAAAATATATGAAAGTTCTGGGATTAGGTTTGGGATGGGAGAGGGAGAACAGCATAAAACAAGATTGGTCATTTGTTGAAGTTAAATGATGAGTACATGGAGGTTATTACACTACTGTCTCTACTTCTGTATATACTTGAACCTCCATAACAAGGTTTTTTTTAAAGCCATCATTATAGAAAATGGGTTTTAAATTAGTATAAAATACTCATTTTGAAGAATCCTGCAGTGTGGTAATAAAATAGGTTAATCTTTTACAGCAACTAGGAAATTAAAATTTTAAGACCAAGATCTTTTTTTAAAAGATTTTCTTTATTTGAGAGGGAGAGAGAAAGAGAGAGAGAGCACAGAGGAGGAGTGAGAGGGAGAAGCAGGCTCATTGCTCAGCAGGGAGCCCGATGTGGGGCTTGATCCCAGGACCTGAGATCATAACCTGAGCTGAAGGCAGACGCCCAACCGATTGAGCCACCCAGGCGCCCTAAGATCAACTTGATTTTTTAAATGAAAATAAAAATGTAGGCCCCAATCTCTTACGTTTTATTCTTAAACAGGAATGACAAATATGGTACATATTATATAACTTATAAAATCTCTTATCAAATTTTTCTGTAAAATTATATTAAAAACTATTCCCTAATATAGCTATCAGCTTTGTTCTGCATCTACTCTTTTTATTCCTCCCTTTTTTGTGTGTATAACTACATGTCAACTCCAGTCACCACCTCCTGCTCAGGTTTGCCTTCTTCAATACAACTACTCCAGACATTTTCTTTACCCTAACTTCTCTTTAGGAGCCACACTTAGATCTGAGAATGCTAATCAGCTAGTACTAAGCAAAAAGAAGTGACAGAGTAAGCATATCCAAAAACTCCGACACAATCTCATCCAAGGTACTTTGCACATGGTAAGTACTCAACAAATGTCTACTCCATAAAGGTTAAGCAAGATTCAACAAGCCCAGAAAAGGTGAAAAAGAATAGGGAGAAGGAACAGACCATGTTCAAATGTAGGATGTGTGAAACTATACAGCATTTTCAAGAAATTTTAAGAACTTCAGTTTGGCAGAAATAATATGCATGGGAGGGAAGGTAGCAGCTGCTAAGAGATAAGCTAGAGATATAATCAAGAGCTGAATCATAGAAAGTTATTATGCCACAGTGAGAAATCTAGACTTACGTGTCACAGGAAATAAGGAATTTTTAAAAGGTTTTGAGAGAAGAAATGACACAGATGCTTATACTTTATGAAGACCTCTCTGGTGGCAGTGTACAGCAGAGCCTAGAGGTGAGAGGCAATACTGGAGGCAGAAAAACTGGTAGATGAGTAGTTTAAGCAAACATGATAAGGGCCTAGAAAGTTAACAGAAGTGGAAATGAAAGGGCTCCTGGGGGCTCATTCTCATTATATCAGGTCACGATCTCGAGGTCTTGGAATGGCGCCCTGCATTGTTGGGCTCTCTGCTCAGCAAGGAGTCTGCTTTCCCTCTATCCCTCCCCTTGCTTGTGCTCCCTCTCTCATATAAAATCTTAAATGAAAGTAAAAATAAAATTAAGAAATTAAAAAAGAAGTAGAAATGAAGCAGAGTAGAGATATAAGAGCCAAGGAGATAAAACTGGCAGAAACTAGTGACTGACTGGATTTAACAGATGAGAGAAAGGAAGGAATCTAGGACAACACCCCAGTTTTCTGGATTATCTGAAAACAGGGAAAAAGAGCAGAAGCAGATTTTGAGGGAAAGGTTATGAAAAAGACTGAAGAAGAAACATCAAACCCTATCAGCATTTACAGACTTGATTGAAAATGGCATAATAGAAATGAAAGTATCTGAAAAATTCCTTATAGTTTTCACTCACCTCAGAATCACAGCTGCTAAAGCTGACAACAGCAGAATTTTTATCCACATCAAGTAAGTCTATTGGAACATCACTCTACAGTCAATATTTAAAAAAACAAAAACAAAAACAAAAAACAAAATGGTTCAGATGGAAAACTAAAAATTTTCACAAAACATTTTCTCTTAAAGATTTTATTTGAGAAAGAGAGAGAGAGCACGCACGCGCACAAGAGCGGGGTGAGGGGCAGAGGGAGAAGCAAGTTCCCTGCTGAGCAAGGAGGCAGATGTGGAACTCAATCCGAGGACCCTGGGATCATGACCTGAGCTGAAGGCAGATGCCTAACTACCGAACCATCCAGTTGCCCAACAAAACATTTTCTCTAAGGGTTCTCTTTAGTTCTAGTTCATGGTCATCTTTAAATTTGAGCAAATGAATTTTCTTAATTTATATTTGATAATATGTATTTCTAGAAAATAAATATAATAAAGAATAAACATATCACAATGACTTTTTTTTTCTTCCTAATTTTATCAGAGATCACAGACTATCATCTCTCACCACCCCCCTTAAAGGATAATCTTCCTAATATGGCCATTCTCATTATATCAGATCATTTTTATCAAATATATTTTCAACTGTTTTTGATCTCCTCTGGAGAGGCAGTTTCTAGGACAGAGCTATTGCACTCTTTTCTATGTAAATGATGCTCTTCTAGAGTTGTTTAATGCAGCTCTTAAGCTAGCATTACTTAAGACAGATATCAGACTTTACTTTTTAATTAATAATCTGATCTCTCCTCCACATCTTTTTAAACCTTATCTTCTTCCTCATCTTTATTCTTTTCTCATTATCTGACAGGTTTTCCATCTTTCACTTGTTTTCCATTCATCCTATTATCATCTTTTTCCACTCCCTGAATATCATATAATTTAAAGAAAAACTAATTAAATATATTGTTGAATGGAGTTGTGTATTATTATCCCTAAATTTCACCCTTTATCATTATCAACTTTGTCTACTGACCTACCTAGAAACTGGTAGCTAATGAGCAAGCTGTACTGTAAACTACCATTTTAGAATCTGGAGCTTAAAAAAAGATTCTAATAATAGCACTAAATACTGCAGTATTCTGTCAAATCTCTTAAAATTCTCTTAAAGGTCAACCAAAGAACAAAACCTTCAACATTCCTTCTCATGTTTCCTGAAACTTAAGTCCATCAGTCTTTTGTTTAATACTTACAGGATAAATAAAAAATAAAGATGTAATTTAGGTAATCTAGAGCAATTGATTAGCTAACTGAAGATTAAGATAAGCCTTTAAAATTATCTAAACTAAATGCAATATTTAAAAGATAAACACTTAAAGGGGCACCTGGGTGGCTCAGTTGGTTAAGCGTCTGTTTTCCACTCAGGACATGATCCCCTCAGTCCTGGGATGGAGCCCAGGGTCGGATCCCTGCGCTGTAGAGAATCTGCTTCTCCCTCTCCCTCTGCCTGCCCCTCCTCCCATTCATGCTCTCTCTCTCTCTCTCAAATCTTAAAAAAAAATTTTTAAAAGATAAATACTTAAAATTACTGTCTAAAATTAAGTGTCCAGTAATAATTAGTGCATATGACTGGTCTTCAAAATAGATCCAATCACAAAACAAGTAAATTAGACATTTTGCTTACCTGTATTAAGACATTATCTATCGCTGTCTGTACCTCTAAGATGAGACTGTAGCTGGCATCATCTTTATTTAATGTAAACTTATCATTTACACTAAATGAAGGTACTGCTGATTTTGCTGTGCTTGATTGAGAAGATTGTTGATACTTCTCTCTTTCCTGTAGTACCTTATACTGCAGATGTTCCAGCTCACTCCTAGAGGAAAATATATACAACTCTGTCACCTAGAAGTATACACATTTGCAGTCCTTAGAATGATTACAAGAATTTGAGACTAACTTCTGCAAAATGGATTTTTATTGATGAACTAGAATTATGACACTAATAGGAACAAAATTTTGTTTCTATGACTGACCAAAAAGAATTCCACATTATTTATCTCTAATCTAAAAATCAAAACTCATAGTTGTAAGTATCAAAGCAGGTTGCAAATAATCAATTCTAAACACAAATCTAGTCACAGTTACATATAATACTAATCAGAAGAGAAACTGATAGTACTGGGGCTGAGAAACATTAAATTTGAAGAAACAAAATGTGTAAAACCAGTAAATATGTACCTTTCAATCAGAATTAGGCGAGACAGACAAAAGGAGGCTGCAGAGTATTCACATTTTGGGGACCACAGGATGATCATGAGCCAGGGGTACAGCTGAAGTTCTATCAACTGTTGAAGAGGATTTTGCTTAGACTGAACTGTTCAGGCATTGCTTCATTGCTTAAAGTCACTTCAGTTAAAGGGAAAAGCCATACGCAAATGAAGCAAATAGTAACTGAGGAACACATGAGGTTTAACCAGCCCCAGCTTAGGGGGAAAAGTCTGGGAAGAGCTTGGAGAAGATTTGTGCAATAAACAAAGGAAAGGACTCATTCGTCCAAGAAGTATTTACTGAATGCTTCATATGTACCTGTGTTGCAGCTGCTGAATGAACAAAACAGACATAAGTTTCTCAACTCATATTCACTGGCATCAGGAGGGACAGACTGGGTTATAAATGTACGGAATTATACTGAGGATGTGAGATAGTAGACATTAACTCTACTTGGTTCCTATCTTGGTTGAAAGAGCTTGCTCTCCAGGTGGCTTTGCTATAAACTGGCTTATGGTATAAACTTGTGTGGCTTTAGTGAATTAGTACTTGTAGCATTTTGCTGCCTTAAAAACCTGTGTAGCCCTCAAATGCCACCAAAAAAAGATTGGCCATCACTGACCCAAGAGGTTGGCAAGGGTTGAAGTAAGGAGAACAGTCATTAAAAGTTTTAGCAACTCCCACTTCTTTGTTATAGGAAGGAATTTTACTTGAGTCCAATGTCCCTTTTCATAGGACTTGGCAAACTGAATAGAACATAGAAGCAATCCTTGCATCTAAAGGAATCAATATTACTCATTTCCAGTAAGAAAACTGATAAGCCAAAGTTACAGATTCAGAAGAGTCCATACGAGCAGTAAATATTACTATTAATGAGGAATACAGCAGTCTGTGACGGTTTCTTTCTAATGCCTGTGAAGAAAACCAAAAACTACAACTATCTATAACTAAACAAGTGAAAAAATACACTTTTTGATCTAAGAAAAAGTCAATATAGAATAAAGTGTATAAAAGTATATTTCTAACTTTGAAATACTAATTAGCACTTACTGCTAATTTTCCCAAACTAATAAGCTTTCCTTTAAGAAGGTGACAAATGAATTAAAGGGTATACTTCCTTTCAATAAAATATTCTGCTTCTATCAGTAATTAAGAAAAAACTACTACTTCATGAAATGAAAAAAAAAAAAAGCAAACAAAAAAATCCAAAATTACCTTAAAGAAGAAATTTTATTCTGCATCTCCTGATTAATTTTCAGTTCTTCTCCTGGTCCACTTTCTTTATGTATAGGCTCTGTGGTCAGACCTGTAACCCAGCCTGTAGAGATGAAATTACAATCATGGACCATTAAGTGCTGCTAGTATTAAAAGAAACCCCAAGTATACATGTCCCTTTGTCCACCAACAGCAACCTCATTTAGTCCTAGGACTTATTCTCCTTCAAAAAAACAAAACAAAACAAAAACCAAAGAAATCAAGCTGGAAAATATTCAAACCATACTGAAATTACATAAGCATTTTGTGATACTGTTATTTTGCCTCAAACACTATAATACTATAACTAAGGAAATCTTTCACTTCTTATAGTTTTAGTTTTCAAGTCTGGAACAAGTCAACACATTCTAGCAAATACTTGATGAATTAAAACAGTCTCTCAAAAATCATTTTCATGGAAAGTAAAAAAAATTTCTGACATTGGCTATTTTGAGAATGCAAAAATGACCAACTCAAAAGCAAGGAAATTTTTATAAGAAATGTAAGCAATAACAAAACAAACTAAATTTCAGTATTTCTTTTTAAATCAAAGAATATCATTTAATTTTCTTTTTTATTCTTATTATTTTTATTTCTTTTCAGTGTTCCAGAATTCATTATTTATGCACCACACTCAGTGCTCCATGCAATATGTGCCCTCCATAATACCCACCACAAGGTTCACCTACCTCCCACCCCTCCCCAAACCCTCAGTTTGTTTCTCAGACTCCACAGTCTCTCATGGTTTGTTTTCCCCTCTAAATTCCCCCAACTCACTACTAGAGCATGCTAAGTATCCTAACAAATATTATTCAAATATTAACTGTTTTATAAATCAATACACCCACTCCTTCCCTCATTTTTTAATCAATAAAGGTTTAATGATATAGGTAAGGTTCACTAATAGCACTTTTTTTAAAGAGTAGTCATCAAAACTAATTTATGCAATTTAAGTTTTTTCTCATTTGATTCTTTACTTATTACTATTTACCATACCTGAATATGTGGATACCACAATTTCATCATAGCCATCTTTCCCTATACAACCACCCTGGATAGATGTGACACTTTCAGACAACATCTAAAATAAATTTAAGATCAAGCACTTAATTAGTAACTAAAAAGTTCACATATTAAAATAAGCCATAAAACTTACTTTCCCATTTCCAGACATTCAACATATGTTTATTGAATACTTAGCATGTGGAAACAATGAAACTGGAAGGCAAACATCCTGCACAAATGGCAGAAAATCCCAGTGCTTTTAAATTTGGGGAAAGAAGATTGAAAATGACTTATATATTTGTGTGCTGCACTTAGCCTCATCAGTCACCCAATGAGCAAGATCATTTATTTATATAAAGAAGTTTTTTGCTTTTGTCTTTAAAGATTTATTTATTTTAGAGAAAGAGAGAGAGAGACAGAGGTGACAAGTTATTAATAAAACTAACATTATAGTCAAGTATATACAAAGTAAAGAATGAAAAAAAAATGTATACACCAAATCAGAATAGGGAAAAAAACAACAAAAACATTGGAGCATAATCAGGTGTCCTCTTTTCCATCTGTACATTATAGAAGCACATGAGCATGGGGTAGGAAGGGCAGAGTGAAAGGAGAGAGAAACTTAAGTAGACTCTCCCCTGAGCCCAGAGCCCGGGGTGGGGCTCAATTCCATAACCCTGAGATCATGACCAGAGAGGAAACCAAGAGTTGGACACTCAATCAACTGTGCCACTCAGGCACCCCAAGAAAGCAGTTTTTTTTTTTTTAAAACTACATAAGCAAAACTCCCAATATATTTAGTCTATTATCTGAATTCCATATACCATCTCCCAAATAGTTCTTTTAACGAATAAAGAAGATGATAGCCTATATGATACCTTTAGAGAATTTTTATCCCTGTATTATCTATGTAATATACTTTCTCTATACATCAAAACATCTGTATTTGCTGATCTGCAGTTAAAGCTGAGAGGTAGCACCAGTAGAGAAATTAGACAAAGAAAAGTTAATTGATACTGAATTGTGGTTTTTTTTTGTTTTTTTTGTTTTCAAAACAGCCTCAATGAATCCTGCCAGAGGCAGGATGGGAAACCATGGACTAGAGAACACCACTTCACAAAAATGAAAGATTCCATTTACAACAGAATGACTCTCCATGTAACTCTGTACCTTGGGCTAAACAAGCTAAACTACATTTAAAATTTGTGAACTAGAATTACTCTTAACTAGTAATTCTTCACATATAGTAAACTTTTGGGAGGCTAGAAGTGAAATTGCAACTTTTCTCTCTGCTTAAAGATATTTTGATATTGTCTTAACAACATGAGTTTATCCTAAAATATTATTTTGAGACAACACAGTCTTGTTTATGTTACCCAAACATATAAATGTTACACCTGTAATCTACTATACATTATAGAAACTAAGGCAAAATATTTAATACTTCAAATATACAATGCTTAGAAACCAAAGAAGCAATAATTCATTATTCAGCTGGAAGTAATTCATTATTCATTATTCAACAGTCTATTATTCAAACACAAGAGTGGTCTAGAGATTTTGATAACATCAAAGGTGCAATATTCTAAGCCAAACACAAGTTTTTAATATATTTGATTTAAAAAAACCCAAATCATCATTTTCATCTCTATAATTTTTGATGAGTAAGCATATATAGTCTTTTTTTAAATGAACTGACCTGATCAAATCGTAGAACAGGCTCATTTGCATTGTCAAAACTGTACACTTCCACCATTCCATCATCTCTCCCAACAAGTAAGTCTTTAACCCCATCACCCACAATGTCAAAGCTGTCAACACACAAAATCCCTTCAAAAAAGATGACAGAGGTGACAAGTTATTAATAAAACTAACATTATAGTCAAGTATATACAAAGTAAAGAACGAAAAAAAATGTATACACCAAATCAGAATAGGGAAAAAAACAACAAAAACCTTGGAGCATAATCAGGTGTCCTCTTTTCCATCTGTATTCATCCATTTCCAAGACTTTAAATATAATCTAAATAGAAATGGTTCATAAGTTTATATCCCCAGCTCTGGCTTCTCCCCAGAGCTCCAGACTCATATATCCAAATCTCTATTCAGCATTTTCTTTGAGACATACATTTGCATCTCTAACTTTCCATGCCCCAGTAAAAACTCTTCATTCCCCTTTATCAGACCCCCTCAATGCTCCTTCCCCAATCTCTCATCTCAATAAGGTATTACCCAGTTCCTCAGGCCAAAATTCTAGGCTACGTCTCTTCCTCTCTTTTTCTCACTGCCCAGATCAAATCTCTTAGCAAATCTTACCAGTCCAATCTTCAAAACACATACTGAAATTGTCTCCTTTCCAACTACCATTAGCTTAGCCTAGGCCACTTATATCTCTAGCCTAGAGTACAATAAATTAGAACAACCAAAACAATGACTTCCTAATGAATCGCCACGCTTCCAATTTTGACCTGCTTCCCCCCAAATGGGGGCGGAGGTTTGTTTTGTTTTGGTAGATCATGTCATACTCCTACTTACAATTCTCCAAAGGTGTCTCACTGCACTTAGATTAAAATCCAGATCCTTTTCCAAGGCCCACAAGGACCTACATGATTTGGATCTATGCTAATTCCCTGACTTCTTTTCTTGCCATACTAATGCATGGTCTCCCCTCTGCTCCTCAAATGAATCAAGTGTACCTCTGCCTCAAGTCCTGACTTTTTCCTTCTTCTAAAGCACAATTTTCCCCCAAGTTTTTACACTACTAACTCCTTTTCTTATCAATCAGATCTCAGCTCAAATTTTGTCTTCTATAAGATGTCTTCCATTACCACCCAGTCTAAATATAGTCTTTCTCCTTTCTCCCATCACTAATACATCACCCTCTGACATTTCTTTCAGGTGACTAAATTAAGCTATCTCACTTATTTGCTTGTTTATTCTCTGTCTCTCCTAACAAGTATTTGTTGAAGGAATAAATGAATATATGAATAGAATTACTACATCTATAATTAGCCATCTCACTACCTTCTAAGTCAGATATAAATTCCCTCAGAAAGGTAAAAATTCTTTAGAAAACAAAACATTCCCTGACCCATTGGACTTTTTCCTTGCCTCCTATCAAATACTCTCAAACTCAAATTAATTTTCTACACCAAACAGTGAATAATGGATTTGAGCAGAGAATGATGTTATGGATGGACATTAGCTCATAAAACCCTGTCTATCCTAAATTACTATTAGCATTTCTTAATTAATAATTATGCCAAAGTATGACAGACCTGCTAAATAAACAAATAGTAAGGTGGCTCTGTGATATGTTAAGTCTACTATGTACTATGAATAAATAAAATAGAATGAACTATATAATTTAGGATATTTAATAATCACTGAAATTTCAGAACTAAACTACATCAAACACATACCTCCCCGCTTTTTCTCATTTCGAATTTCCCACTTGTGTACTGGTTTGGAGGTAGTGATCTGAATAAGCCCAAGTTTTCCATCTGATGTTCCAAACAAAAGGTCTTCTCCAGAGTCACCTAGGTATAATTAAAGTCAACATGTTATATTTATCCCATGACTCATAATATCTCTTTAAAACTGCAATTTTTTTCAGATACACTGACTTTCACATGAAAATCTCATTTAAAAAATATAAAAAGAACACTTACTTTGGGAGGCTGGTTATATGGTGATAGAATTTTACACATCAAAGAGATAAAACCCTTCCTCATCATCTAATTTTAAGATGAGGAAACTAAAAATTAAAGTTCACTAGTTCATTACTGTTAGTTACTGGCAAGTCATCTGAAGACTACTGTCTCAATTCCAGTTCATGTTCTTTCTACAATTTCCCATTTTCACTTAATATATAGTTAAATGATTAAACCTGAAGTATCTAGACTTAATTAACATAATGCACTCCCTTATTTGACTGTGATTACCGCCATTTCCATTGTGTAGTGCTAAAACGGTAGGTGGGCCAGGCACTTCAGTTTCATACATCACATCCGATCCCTGAAGGAGAACAAGTATTTCAGAACTGAAACAGAATGCAAATTTAAAATAATACAGGTGCTCATAGATAACATCAGTAGTCCTATAAATAACTCTAGAATAAAACTGCTGGAGAAAGTTATGCTGTGATTATTAACTTGCCTTTGTTAGTAATTTTGTCTATGTTAACTCATTTTAAAATACATTAAAAATGTAAAGATCAAGAAGAAATATACAAGATAGTCTACACTTCAAATACTTTTCATTTTAAATACTTCGCCCAAAAACTTGACTGACGCTGGTAAATTTTCCTATCTAAGGTTTCCAGGAACAAGATGTTTCTTTTTTCCAGTTTAACTTAGAGCACATTCAAACATTTAAACAAACCCAACATTACTTCTTAAGGAGAATGTCAGCTTTTCTTTTGGATATTTCCAAAACCTACTCTAGTAAGAGGACAAATGACCTGTTACTTAGATAAGAAAACAAAACATGTCCACTTATTTGTCCTTTTAAAAATTTTGCCATTTGGAACATTTTCACTTAATACACAGTATTTGTGAAGCTGTTAAAGAATGAGGTAGAAGTACTTATACTCACATGGAAAAAATATGATTAAATCATTCAACAAAAACCCCCACAAAATTATAGTAAATATGGGATAACATTTTTCTTTAAAAATTACATATAGAACATATAAAAGTCATATGCCTTATCTTTTATTTTAAAATTACATTTAAAACTTCATAGGTGTCAAGTGTATAAACACAAAAAAATACACAAAAAAAACTTTAAAAAGGGCTACCTCTGGGGCAATGGATTGCTTACAAATGGGGAGTCAAAGGAGAGTAGGAATATGTGAAGGGTAGAGCAAAGGCTTCAAGTTTTAACTTCCCACAAATCCTTAGTCATTTTTGTATTTTTACAATAAGATCATGGATCTCTTCTTGTTAAACAAAGCAGAATCCTCGAATCAGCCAGACCAATTTCTAATTGAATACTAGCCAGATTCTTTTAAAACCTTATTCAAACAACTCATATTTGGAAGCACAGGCTATGGAAGAAATTAATCATTCATGCCCCTAGAATGAACCTTGTACATAAACTGTTTTTCCCATAGAAAAAAAAAATAAAACCTCATAGAACGAATGGATTTTCCTTCTATAAAAAGACTGATGTCAAGAAATGGACACCTGGCTACGAAATTCCAAAGAGTGAGAAAGCCGGTGATGGCGCAGAATAAACGGCCAAATGTTTTGTGCACTATCAGTCTAACTTTCTAACCCAAGCAATCCACCTGTTCTAGGTTAGGTGCATTTAAACTTTGTTTTATGGATTCTGGTGTGTTTATGTATGTGTATCTTATTGAAAGCCACTTTTGAGATGGACATAGTTATAACTCTTATTACTAATAACAATGCCTTATGTAATTGTTTTAACCACTCATAGTTTTTAATATAAATATAAGGACAATAAAATGATTTTTCTGTCATTCATTTACTTATTATTATTATTATTCATTATTATTTATTATTATTTATTCATTTTTATCATTTACTTATCCAACAAATACTGAGTGCTTATTCTGTTTCACATACTGTCATAAATGTGGAGTAAACAAATGACACAACCCTGATCACAACTATCCCTTCTTTGTTAAAACCTAACATCCTCTCTACAACCCAATTTCCTCCGTTAATTTGATTTTTGGGGGAGGGATGAGTAATGGAGGAAGAAAGAAGAAAAAAAAAGCTAGAAGGGGTTCTTTGTAGCAAAGCCATCCCATTCAGACTGAACTAGCTCAGAAATTATGCATGGGGGCAGAGAAGCATCCTTTTCCCATATATGCCTCTCCAAAAACTTGCGAAAGATCTCAATACATTTGCCTCAAGTTAAAAAACATTAGCTCACCAATTAAAAAGCATTTTTTCCAGATATAATTTTACCTAGGACATTTAAAGTGGTAGTAATAAGTAAGTTATCTCAAGGACACATTTTTCAGCAATATTCATTTATATAAATTATAAAAAAACATAAAAATGTAAATAACAGAAACCTGTAAAACTCTGAGCACTCTGTCCTGGCAGGCCAATACCGGTGTAATACGAGGTAATCTTTCCACTGGAAGGCAGATGACATCATTAATTTTGTCCCCAGAAAGGTAATAATGTTGGTCTTTGCAATCACAATAATGGTTATAGATGTAACTTGCACTGAGAAAGAGGTCTGAGCCAGATATATGCCTGAGAACATTAAAATTAAAAATATCCATATTTAAAAAAATAAGCATAGGAAACTCCTGAATTCTTCTGTTATGAAAATAAAAGTTTATCTATACTGTTTCTATCATTTTATTACAGACTTAAAGAATAGTTTCCCCCCATTTCCCTCACTTAATTTGTAGCCTTTTGATAGAACACTGATTTTACTTTTTTTTAAAATTTTATTTATTTATTTGACATAGGGAGAGAGATCACAAGTAGGCAGATCACAGGCAGAGAGAGGAGGAAGCAGGCTCCCCGTGGAGCAGAGAGCCTGATGTGGGACTCGATCCCAGGACCCTGAGATCATGACCTGAGCTGAAGGCAGGGGCTTAACCCACTGAGCCACCCAGGCGCCCCCAACACTGATTTTAAAAAGCTGAAAATCACAATCTTAAGGCCTCAGCCATTTCAAAATTAAGCTTAGAAAAACTGAAAATAAGACAATGATAACTGTCTATATCTGAAGACAATGTCAAAAATAACTTTTTCTGAATGTGCACTGTGTGCCAACCACTGTCCTAACAGATTTATATGTATTAGCTTAATCCTCATAAATCTGTAAACTAGGGACCATTATTATCCCTTTTTACAGAGAACAATAAAATGTTAAGTAACTTGCCTAATGGCACACAACTAGTAGCAGAGTGGATTACAGCTCAAGTAGCTTTTAGCTCTAGAATTAGCTTTCTTACTACTATACTAAATTGTCTAGAAAAGGCTATTGGAAGCAAACCTACTTTAAATGATAAACAGTGGGGGAAAAATGATTTCATTAGAATTTTGTCTTGAAAAAAGAAATGAAAAAGAGTTCAAATTATATTTAACAAAATTTAGGCAATAATCCTAACAATGTTCCAATTCTTATATTAAATCCAGTTTTCACTGGGGGAGCTGAAATTTTACAAAAATCATACACTAGTGCATTACCTTTCACTTCTAGATTGCTATAACCATGGAATCATAAAGAAGGTAATTTTATTTGAAAGTTTCAACTATTTCTCCACCACTCTAAAGTCTAGTTAAAAAGTTTTGGTACAAAATTATTCCCTATGCTATAATGATCTTCACTGATTTTCTCTTTGATTATCACTTATGTGGCCTCACTTTGTGGCTGTGCACATGATTTTAGTAGTCCTCTTAATATCATTTTTATCAACCTAATGAAATTCTTTTTCAAGATTTTAAGTTTCATCTTGAAATCCATCTGCACTACGCTTGCAATTATATTGCAATTAAACATTTTCCAAAGTATTACTTGTAATCACTACTGTTGACAAGAGTGGGGACAGATAGAAGCATTCAGCAGGGAAGGATGCCTGAGTGGTAACCAACTTTGTAAGTGCTCAGTTTCTTATTGAATATTTTCAAGTTATAACCTTCTTTCCTGTGCACTCTTATAAATCTGGGGATTCAGACAATAAATTTTTAAAATATTGAATAAAGATCTTCTCCATCCCACCTCTTTCATTCCAAAAAAAAAAAAAAAAAAAGGTTTAAGAAACTAGCAAAAGAGACTATTGGCTGGGAAACTCCTGATTTTCCTCAAACCTCTCTACATACCTTTCTGAATGTGGAGTTATGCAAATTATTAATTTATTACTTTGATTTTAGTATCTCACATTTGTCATTGTCCATTTCAAAACTATTACATTCTTGTTAACCACTGAACTCACTCCCGCACCATGGTTTAATTTTTATCTAATCTCATCAGAGCGAAGTTTTCCAGCCTAGACATCAGGACATGTGATGTGCAGTATATAGAATTCTGCAGGACAGCTGTGTACCTCATAGAACTCTGGACTGAATAAGTAGTTTTCAGACCAAGGTCTGCAACTTGGCTGTTGTTGTCAAATGAATTTTTTTCTTTCTACCCACTCCTAATAATTCTGATTCTGCAGGTATGAGTAGGACAAGAAGTCTACTCTTTTAAGCTTCCAAGGGATTCTTCTAAGTAGCGGTCTGAGGACAATGGATTAGATAAACTTTAAAAACCTCTCTAGTTCCTCATGATTCAAAAAACGTATATTTTACTTGTAAAATCTCACAAATCAGAAAGCCATTAAGGGAGTTATTATTTTTTTTTAATTCAGGGTCTTACTTGATTTACCTGAAATTATAGCCTATTGGTAGTTAGCAACTTTGACAGCCAGGCCTTCAGCAAATGATGCTACCTCACAACCAAAACGACCACAGACAGGAAAGGAACAGAAACCTAACTGTCTCTAGGTTTCTTTTACTTTTTTCTTTTATACCTTGATCATGAATCAACTGGAACCATTTAGTCAAAAAAATGAATGTGTAAATACTATAAGAGTCTTAAAAAGAAAACATTTTGACAGCCAACTGATTTTTTACTGATTCTATGTTAATGAGTTTCTGACTAATAAGGTACCTTTAGTCAATTTTATTTCCCAGGAAACCTAGTAAGATATGATACTTAATCTGATGTTTGTCACCTATCCAAAATATTATAAATGGATTTGTAAAAATTAAAAAAAGGATAAACATACATAGCTTTAATGCTTTCAGTGAGGTTAGTTTCAAAAGAGAGGAACTGTTTTCCTCTCTTTGTGAAGCCTCTGATCTCAGATCCTGCAGCAATAAAAATCTTCTCCTGGGGTGTGTTAAGAACCCCTCCTAGCTCCAATCTTGCAATCTTCTGCCCGGGTAAAGTCTTGAACACTGCCTGCAAAAATCATTGGGGAAAAAATTAAGTACACAAATTTACTGTAAGCATTTTCCTTTACTGAAAAAAAAAATGCTGTGATTTCAAACAACAAAATATTATAGTTTCACTATAGAAACATCTTAAGATATGAATGTATTTACTTCAGTGAGTCTTCAAGGTTTTTTACTAAATATCTTCTAAATTTGGAATATTTATTGCCACACCTATTTCAGCCACATCATTAAAATCTAAACTTCTGCATCTCAAAGTACAGTTCATTAAGCAGGGGCATCAGTATGATTAACCTTATTAAAAATGCAGAATTTCAGGCCCAACCCCAACTCTACTGAATGAGAACCTGCATTTTTTTTTTTAAAGATTTTATTTATTTATTTGACAGACAGAGATCACAAGTAGGCAGAGAGGCAGGCAGAGAGAGAGGAGGAAGCAGGCTCCCTGCTGAGCAGAGAGCCCGATGTGGGGCTCAATCCCAGGACCCTGGGATCATGACCTGAGCCAAAGGCAGAGGCTTTAACCCACTGAGCCACCCAGGTGCCCCAAGAACCTGCATTTTAATAAGATTCCCTCACTGGCTCCAATGGACATGTTTTTGCATTTTAATTATCTTTTTAAAACTAAAGTCTCCTGTTTCCTTTATAATTTTTATGAATTTTAGTACTATAAATAAAAGGCTGTAGAATTTACCAAAAACCCAAATGTGTAACTTAATATCTAATTGAATACATTTTTTTAAAGATTTTATTTATTTATTTGACATACAGAGATCACAAGTAGACGGAGAGGCAGGCAGAGAGAAGGAGGGGGAAGCAGGCTCCCTGCTGAGCAGAGAGCCTGTTGCAGGGCTTGATCCCAGGACCCTGGGACCATGACCTGAGCCGAAGGCAGAAGCTTTAACCCACTGAGCCACCCAGGCACCCCTGAATACAACATTTATATCATTAATTTTTCCTTGGTTATTTTCCATTTAATTATTGGCACCAGCTTCTTTCCCTTCCCTCCAGTAACTTTATACAGAGACTAAAGTATCTGGGAGAATATATGAATACTGGAAACACTGGGCTTCTGACAGTTTTTAACTATTCATCTTTTTATAAATTCTTTATAATGTATAGTGAATATAAGTCTTCACAGCTCAGACCCATTGCTTATAAACTATGATCTGTGAATATGATGATGTACTAATCACATCCTTGACTAGCTTCCATTAAGTAGCAAAGGTGATTAGATAATCACTTCCATGTTACATAAGACTCCACCATAGCTGGCTGGACAGATTTTCCTGCTGGCCTGAAGAAGTAGGTCACCATGTTAGAAAGTGGACCTGTGAGAGGACCACAGGGCTAAGAACTATGGGGACCTCAAGATGATGAGAACAGGCCCTGGTGTACAGACAACAATAAAGTGGGACCTCAGTCCTACAAGAGCAAGAATCTGAATCCTGTCATGTGAGCTTGGAATAGGACCCCAACCCCAGAAAGGAATAGAGCCTGGCACTGCAGCCATGTGAGACACTGAGCTTAGACTCCTGACCCTCAGAAACTGTGCGATAATAAATGTGTGTTGTTTTAAACCCTGAAGTGTGAAGTAATCTGTTGTATAGCTAGTTAGCAAATGATTCTTCTGTTGCCTCTAGCCTCATACTTCATGTAACTGCTTCCCTCACAACGCATTTTTCACTGCTTTTACGACAAGTTTAACCTAAGAATATTCAATAAGTAATGTGTTTCTCTTTTAGAAAATCTGTTTTTCTCAAAAATAAAAAAAAAGCTATACATACCACTGCTTCTCCTTTTTTCATGCCAAAGCACATAACTACACCATCATGATCTCCAATAACCACCTACAATAGATTGAAGAGAATCTTAAATTACTATTATTATGCCCTATTAACTTATATGGGGGAAACAAGATTCTCAATATATAAATTACGACTTTAAATGTAGAGATCAGAAAATCTAGGAAAGTACCCCCACACAAAATAATACTCCAAGAAATTACAAGAAAATAGCAGGAAAGGAGGTATGGAGAGTCATTATGCAAGTAATTGGCCATTTATTTTGTTCCTACAATGTAAACAGAACAAGAGAATAGAGACAGAAATGGCAGGGAGGTCATTTTTTCTCAACTGGAGCATAAGAACGTGTTAAGATTAACTTTAAAATTTATTTATTTATTTATTTATTTGACAGAGAGAGATCACAAGTAGGCAGAGAGGCAGGCAGAGAGAGAGGAAGGGAGGGAAGCAGGCTCCCCGCTGAGCAGAGAGCCCGACGCGGGACTCGATCCCAGGACCCCGAGATCATGACCCGAGCCGAAGGCAGCGGCCTAATCCACTGAGCCACCCAGGCGCCCCAAGATTAACTTTAAAAACAGATTATCTTAAAATTAAAGTTGCAATTAAAGATTATCAATTAAAGTTGTGACTGACTTCTTTGATATTTTTAAAACCTTTGTAATAGAAAAATTTTAACATATACAAAAGTAGACATCACTCAGCTTCAACAATTACGAACATGTAACCAATGGATTATGTTGACATAAATGCAGAGGGAGATTTCAACACTTCCTTCTCAGGAATTGATAATCAAGCAGACAAAAGGTAAGGATATAGATTAGAAAATAATTACCTTGCTCTAATACATATGCACATATGTATACATGCATGTACATATATGTAGGACATGTGCACACATGCATAAATAAGTAATCATTCATCCTAAGAATTAAATTATAAATGTTCTTTTCAAGCGCACAGAAACATTAGAAAATTGACCATATATTAACACATAAATAAGTCTCAAATATCAATAACTTGATGTTGCAGAGCACATTCTTAGGTCCCTGTTTCTTTTTCTTTTTCTTTTTTTTAAGATTTTATTTATTCATTCATGAGAGACAAAGAAAGACAGAGGCAGAGAGAGAAGTAGGCTCCCCGCAGAGCAGGGAGTCCAATGTGGGACTTGATCCTAGGACCCCAGGATCACAACCTGAGCTGAAGGCAGACACTTAATCAACTGAGCCATCCCGGCACCCAACACCCCTGATTCTTAACTTTGTAGTAGGGGGATCCAAACCCTTTTGTGCATTCGTTGAAAGCTATGGACTACCTCCCCAGAACAATGAACATTCACAAATAATTATGCACACATTTTTAGGAGATTTATAGATCTTTGGTATTGGCAGATTTCTATTCAGATAAAAAAATACATAAGAACAGTTAAGGTCAATTTGAGGTTTTGTTTTTTTTTTAATTTTATTTATTTATTTGACAGAAAAAGAGACAGTGAGAAAGGGAACACAAGCAGGGGGTAGTAGGAGAGGAAGAAGAGGGAGCCCAATGACAGCCTCAATCTCAGGACCATGGGATCATGACCTGAGCAGAAGGCAGATGCTTAATGAGTGAGCCACCCAAGCACCCAAGGTTTTGAGTTTTTTAACACTACACTACTCTAATAACTTGTAAAAACAATAATCTACTACAGGGATTCCCAAAGTATGATTCTTAGACTCCTAGGGTCAACAAGAACTTTTTAGGGAATCTGCCAAGTGAAAACTATTTTTGTCAGTAAGTCTTTCTTTTTTTATACTTTTTCACTAGACTGATATTTACAATGATGGTACAAAAGGAATGGTGGATAAAATTGCTAGCATCTGGCAAGAATCAAAACAATGACAACAAACCACACCAGTGGTTACTGTGATCATCACTTCAAAGTACAGGAAAAAAATCCAACTTAATATAAGAATGTTCTTGATGAAGCAATAAAAATTATTAATCTTGTTAAATTAGGTCCTTGAGTCATGAGTCATGTCTTTTAGGCGTGAGAAAGTAGAAAATATGCATAAAATTGGGGCGCCTGGGTAGTGCAGTCAATTGAGCATCCGACTCTTGATTTAGGCTCAGGTCATGATCTCAGGGTCCTGAGATCTAGCCCCGAGTTGGGCTTGTGCTCAGTGTGAAGTCTGCTTCAGATTCTTTCTGCAGCCCACTCCCTAAAATGGATGGTTGTGGCGCCTAATGGCTCAGCTGGTTGAGCATCTGCCTTTAGCTCAGCTCATGACCTCGGAATCCCAGTATCAAGCCCTGCATTGGGCTCCCTGCTCAGCGGAGTGCTCCTCACCCTGCTCGAATCTGCTTCTCCCTTTGTTCCTTACCTGGCTTGTGATTTCTCTCAAATAAATAAAATTTTTAGGAAAAGAAAAATGGATGGATCTTTAAAAAAAAATAATAAAATATACATAGAATAGTTTTGTGGCAAACCAAAAAGCACTTATAGAATTGTTTCGGTAATAAGCTGAACTACCCAGTTTTTTCACGAAACAATTTTTTTTTTAAGATTTATTTTATTTTAGAGACACAGAGAGAGAACCGATGGGGCAAGGGGGAGAGAGAAACAAAGCAGACTCCGTCCTGAGCACTGAGTTGGACATGGGCTCAATCTTATAATCCTGACATCAGATCTGAGCTGAAACGAAGAGTCAGAGCTTAACTGACTATAACACGTAGGGCCCACAAAACACAAAACACAATTTTAAGAATGAAAGAACAACTGGCAACTATTAACAACGATTAATAACAAGTTGTTATTAATACTTGGGTATTTGTAGAGATTTTTTTTTTATAAACTGCAGGAAGTAAGCTTATCATTTTAAAGGAAAATAATTTAGAGTGTTTGTTCCCAATGATAAAATTTGAGCTTTCAAGTAAAAATAAGTACCAATAAGACATGTATCTGCCACTGGGAACTGGACAGCTATTCCATATTTGACAACTTTTCTGATGAAATCTGTAGTGATATCAACAAATGTGATTTGTTTGATACTCCATGATAACATTTGGTACAATCAACATTTGAACATTCAACCTTTGGGAAATCTGTATAACTCAATGAACTACTAATCTCAAATGACCATTAAAGATGCTATAAAACCATGCATGGGGCGCCTGAGTGGCTCAGTGGGTTAAAGCCTCTGCGTTCGGCTCAGGTCATGATCCCAGGGTCCTGGGATCGATTCCCGCATCAGGCTCTCTGCTCAGCAGGGAGCCTGCTTCCCCACCCCCCTCTGCCTACTTGTGATCTTGGCCTGTCAAATAAATAAATAAAATCTTTAAAAACAAAAACAAAAACAAAAACCCATGCATGAGTAAAAGATCCATTCAAAGTATAAATAGTTTTTAATGTACCTAAGTATGAAAAACTAATCAATATGGCTTCATATTCCACATTGCAACTAATATTTAAGAAACTACTATTTGTTGGGGTGCCTGGGCGGCTCAGTGGGTTAAAGCCTCTGCCTTCAGCTCGGGTCATGATCCCGGGGTCCTGGGATCAAGCCCCACATTGGGCTCGCTGCTCAGCGGGGAGACTGCTTCCCTCTCTCTCAGCCTGCCTCTCTGCCTACTTGTGATCTCTGTCTGTCAAATAAATAAATAAAAATCTTAAAAAAAAAAACAAAAACTACTATTTGTTAAGTATATGTGTCACATCATGTATAACGAGCCATAATTATCTGGAAAAGCTATTTAAATAACTCTTATTTTCAACTGTGTATCTATATGAGCTGGATTTTCTTTGTATACTTCAACTGAAACAATATATTACAACAGACTATAAAGAACAGACATGAGAAGCCAGGTGCCTTTCTCTGTGCCAGACTAAAGAATCTGCAAAAGTGTAATAATACAATGCCACTATTCTCACCAAATTCTTTTTGTTTTTTAAAATACAGGTATTTTTCATTAAAATTTCATTTATGTAAATGTAATGGATTTATTATTTAAAAAAAATAATATTTTAGATATTTCTTAGTTTTAATCTTAATATAATAATATTTATAGATATAATCCAAATAAACAAAAGTTCTTTGGGATGCTACATAATTTCAAAATGCAAAAGAGTGCTGGGAGCAAAAAGAATTTGAGAAGTTCTGATCTAGTAGACCAAATACAATAAATGACTATCAGAAATCTGTTGATTTATCTTAAAAAAATGTTGTTACATCAGGATAGTGTATTTGTTTTGCAGCTGTAAGTCTACTACTAACATTATAATTGCCTTATAGAAATCATAGGATCAATATTTCTATAAAAATAATAAATATTAGATAAATAGAAAGTTCAACATCAAAATACCTACTCTTTTTTTTTTTTAAAGATTTTATTTTTATTAATGAGAAAGATAAAGCGAGGGTGGAGGGGGAAGCACAAGGGGAGGGACAAGAAGATTCCACAACAAACATGGAGCCTCATGCCAGGCTGAGATCATGACCTGAACCATAACTGAGTTGGCCACTTAACTGATTGAGCCACTAAGTTACCTCAATATTTAATTTATTCTTAAAAAGATGATAAAGTTTAAAAATAACCTTCTCTATATCCTATTGCACTTTATGTTTGTTTTTCATACATACAATCTGGTACACACTAGTACACAACAAGTAAATTATTAACAGAAAAATGAAATATGTTTTCAACAAGTTTACTTATCTATTACAGACTGTACATAAAAATTAAAACATGCAAGAAAATTACTGTCTGTAAACGTCCCTTGGTATTCCAACCTCTGTTCAAGTTAAAAGAAATTTATTTACATTTTAACATTAAAGGGTAATTTACCAATAAAGAAATAATAAACCCCTCCTCTGTCAGAGATAAAGAGATAGGGAGAAACCAGTATCTCTACAGTACCTTTTGTGTAGTTCTATGTCTTGAGGCAGGAAGTAGCTTCATAGTCTTCTGAGAGGTCACTCCCACCTAAGGAAACACACCAGTCACCTAGTGAATGTTTTCTATTATACTAACTTGAAATGATTACATCAGAGAATGAAAGGACCAGGTGATTCAGATCATAGTGAGACTTATTTTTTATTGCAATTAGTGATATGAAATAATTATGATCAGTGATGAACTTATTTTTTGATGAAATATGCCACAAAAGTCAACATAGAGCACACCCAAAGATACTAAAATGTGTACTATAAAGTTGTCAAGCCAAAAATAATACATTAGTGGCAAAATACTTTTTTTTAAAATAAGATTTTATTTGGGGCGCCTGGGTGGCTCAGTGGGTTAAAGCCTCTGTCTTCAGCTCAGGTCATGATCCCAGGGTCCTGGGATCGAGCCCCACATTGGGCTCTCTTCTCAGCAGGGAGCCTCCTTCCTCCTCTCTCTCTGCCTGCCTCTCTGCCTGCTTGTGATCTCTGCCTGTCAAATAAAAAAATAAAATCTTAAAAAAAAATTTATTTATTTGTCAGAAAGAGAGAGAGATTGTGCACACAAGCAGAGTGAGCATCAGGCAGAGGGAGAAGCAGGCTCCCCAAGGAGCAAGGAGCCAGATGCAGGACTGGATCCCACAATCCTGGGATCATGACCTGAGCCAAAGAGAGATACCTAACTGACTGAGCCACCCAGGCGTCTCTAGTTGCAAAATACTTTACAGACAAATATTTCTAGAAGACTTCATAAAAAACTTCATACATACAGTAGTTAAAAAGTTTTTGTAAAGTGATTTAAAATCTTTGGAAACAGATTACAATTATTTAAAATGCAACATAGAGGACTTTTGTTAAAATGCAAAACATGCTGATGGCAATGACATCCAATCTGATGATGAAGATTATTTTACAAAAGGTATGGAAGACAAAAACAGCATGGCCTGTTCAGCAGGGAACTATCACTAGTGGTGCATAGTTAGGATAGGAAGCGGGGCGGTTGGGACCAATGGGGAAGTTGGAAAAAAACAACAGATCATGAAAAGATCTACAGATAATGTGGAACTACAATTTTATTCCGTATTCCAAGGAGTAGTATTAAAGTGTAAAGTAATCTGTTTAGATTTGCTTTTGTGAAACACCACTCTAACAAGTTATGTGAATGATGGCTTGTAGAGAGGTGAAGCTGGAGGCTAGGAGCCCAAGAAGATGAAAATGTGTGGTGCATAAACAATGAATTTCGGAACACACACGAATTAAATTAAAATTTTTTTAAAAAGATGAGAACATGAACTGGGGATGATGGAGATGGCAAAAACGGGACAGAGTCATGAGATGCTCAGGAGATAAAACCAATAGCAAAATGTGGTGACCAGCTCAAAATGGAAGATATTAAAGTGGAAAGTACCTAGCATAACTTCCAGGTAAACGGACTGGCAAACTTTTGTACCATTAACCAAATAAAATTACTGAAAAAGGCGATGGAAAAGAGAGACAGAATAGCTACAGCTTAAATAATGAGGCAAGATGGTGTAACAGAGAACACCAGCTGTGGGGTCAGAGACTTTGTAGAACTTCATTTTTTTTTTTTTTTTAAAGCAGATTTCTTTATCTGAGTCCCTGGATCCCCATCAGTAACATTACCTACTTCGAGAATTTTTAGGGAGATTAAATATGTTAAGCGCCTAGAATAAATTGCACGCACAGTAATTAGCTGTCGTCGCTTTTATGATGCTCTGGCTGGTGAGGTCCAGGTCACAGTAAGAAGTGTCTGGCGCGCGGGAGAAGCGGCTGGGTAGAGATGGAGATTCGGGAGTTTCAGGCCAACAGGTAGCTGCAGCCTGGGAGGAGAAGGGCCCCGGGGAGTCATCCGGGATCACGTCAGTTCTTTCTAGGCATCTTTAGAACCAGGCAGGAGCCAGCAACGCGGGAGCGTGTGCGCTTCTTTCCAAGTCCCAGCGGACCCTCAAGTACGAGCAGGGTTGCCCGTGACCGGGACTACGCGAGTGCAACACCCAGCCCCGCAGCACCTTCGCCGCCGCCCCCGCTCCGGGCGACCCCGGCAGACGTCAGTGGAAGGACAAAATCCTCTCCGGGAGCGGGGCTCACCCCGCGCGGCTCCCGCTTTATCCCCTCAGGTTTACCTGTAAATAATCCGCTCGGTTTAAATTTAGATCCATGACGGTGACACCAACGCGCTATCAGGCCGGCACAGGAGTGACAGAGGCTGCCAGATCCCAGGCCTCTGAGGGGGTGCCGCTCGCGTCCCCTTGAAAGACCAACCCCAGGAGCCTCAGTAGGGGATGCAAAAGCGAGGCGCCAGGGCAGCGGCGTCCGTATGACGTCAATGCGTTCGCGCGAGGAGGACACGCCCCCGGCTAAAATGAAGCCCCGCCCCTTTTCCGAAGGACCGCCCACAGACTTAACCTGCCTCCAATCAGAGGCAGAGAGGAAAGGAGGAAGCGATCCAGGAGGCGGGAGAAAGGTGGTTCCCCGGGGACTGGAAACACCGCATTGGCTCCCCCCCACCTTCGTCCAGCGCTAAGTCCTTCTCGGTGTCGACCCGCGGTGTGAAACCTGTGTAGATTCTGAACTACTTTACGTTGTTATAGGCGTTAGTTTACCACGGTAGTTATGAAACTTTTGGCCTTACGACCCCTTTGCAAAACTCTTACAAACCATTTCGGAGGACGCCAAAGACCTTCTGTTGATATGGGTTATCTATTGATATTTACTATGTTAGAAATTAGAACTGAAATTTTAAAATGTAGTTTAAAAACGTATTAAATATTTTAATGAAAATAACTTATTTTCGAATAAAAAAAGAGGCAAAAAGACTGGTATTATTTGCAAATCTGTTTACTATCCACCAGTAAGTCTGGTGAGTCCCAGATCTACTACTGCGTTCAGTCTGCTGGTATAGGTGGGGTTTTTTAAGTATATGAAGAATCCGGTCCAAAATCAACAAGTGGTAGTTTCTGAAAAGCTAACTGCAATGTGGAATGTGTCTTCATTACACAACATCCAAGAAATCCTATAGGTTAATATCACCATGGATTTCATCAGAGAAGGTATCAACCTCCGACATGAATACAAATTCTGCAATATTCTAATGTGTGTTTAAAAGGCCAAATTTTAAGCATTGGCAACAAATATCGTTTTCCTTGAAATGATAGGTTCCAATTTTGAATTCACAAGAAAGTGTATACCAAATATCCAAGTCTGAATAATAACTTTTCCAGTTGTGCTCTTAAAAAATAAGTATTCCAGCTAGCAACTCAATCACATGAATGCTTTTCCTTGAGATAGTACCCTTCTGTATTTAGTAGAAATGCTTTACGTATACTTCGCATTTCATCACACAGAATATTTAAAAAGAAACATATTCAAGAGTTGAAACTTAACAACTTTTACTGCTTCTCAAAAGGCATTTTTATACAGTTTTGTTTCCTGCCAATATGTGGCATGAGGAATGCAGTGACTATTACAATTTAAAGCTACTGCTTTGATTCATGTTTACCTACCAGCAGTGTTAACCATCATTGTTTTTGTACCATCAATGCAAATGTCAACACAGTGGAAAAGGCAGATAACATCTTAGTGTAAAGAAAATAGTTTCAAAATCACAGACCCTCTGAAAAGGCCTCAGTGACCTGCAGACTACCACTGGCCTATAGTGACCCAAGGTCTGACTGAGAACTCACCTTCCCTGATTCTTTCATCAGTCCTTCCTTAATGCACAGAGTGCTCTGCCTACAGAAATAATATATATATGGATGAGTAAGATACATCTCCTCTCCTAATTTCTTTGTTCTACTAGTGCAGAGTTCACAAGTGATGGTGAAACAAGAACTGAAACCCCGAGAAGAGGTGCTTCTTAGGTAGAAAAGTAATTTCCTGCAAGGGATCTGAGAAGGTTTTTGACTAGGTACAAGAATGTTCCAGACATTTTCTTTTTCTGAAGCTAAAATAACGCCATATTAAAACAGACAACAGTGCCTGAAGATGGGTTAACTGTGTAGCAATTTTGGGGAAAATACACATCAATTTAGAATCAAAAAATACAGATAAATTTCAGACATAGTTCGAAAAATAAAGCCACAGAAGAGATAGAAGAATATAGAGTTGTAGAATTTAGTAGAATTTAGGGTATTAGAAGGTATATTAGTTAGCTAGGGCCCCCATAACAAAGTACCACAAACTGGATGACTTTAAACAACAGAATTTATTTTCTCACAGGCTAGGAGTACAAGATCAAAGTGTCAGTAGGAAACCAATCTTCTGAGGCATCTCACCTTAGCTTGTAGATGGCCATCTTTTCTGTGATTCTTCATGAGGTCTTCCCACTTTTAGAGTTGTGTCCTAATCTCTTCCAGTAAGGAAACCAGTCAAATTGGATTAAGGCCCACCCTAATGACCTCATTCTAACTTAATTACCTCTTTAGAGGTCCTATCCCCAAATATAGTTGCATTCCAAGGTACTGGAGATTAGGACATATGAATTTAAGTGGTATATAATTCAGCCCATAACAGAAGGCAACTTATCTGATCTTAAGAGGAATACAGGAAACCACAAAGAAGCATATTAAAAATAAAGATGAAACACTTCAATATGTAACAAACATTTTTACATATAAAAAATTGGGGGGATAGGAGTATTATACATATTCATACAAATTAATAAAAATGGAAATATTATGATTCCAATATGTAAACAGGCAAAAATATGAACAGATATTTCACAAAGAAAGTTGTTTCTGAACAAACTTATAGAAATCTATTACCTTCATTTCTAATCAGTAATACTGAAGCAAGATATCTTTTTTATTTTGCCTTTCAGATTAGAAAAAGATTTAAGTGATAACACTGTAGGTTGCAGAGACAGCATGTTCTCATCAACTGTGATGCTTTAAACTGGTAATAAAACCCTTTTGAAAGCAATGTATCAATATGTATCCAAACCTATAAGTATGTGATTTTATTTTTAATCCCATAAATCCAATTTTGAATATTTAATCTACAAAAACAAAGCAAAGTAGGAAGTCATAATTAAGGGACCATTTAAAATAAGAACCTAACTGTCCAGTATAAAGGAAATGGTGCATGCACTTCATAGACTACTGCGTAGCCACTGAAAGTGAAAATAATGAAGGCTGTATAGCAATGTGGAAAGTGTTTGGGATAATAAAAATAGAATATAAAATAGTATATATACCATGATTACAATTATAGGAAAGGGCTTGTTATGAATTAAATTAAAAATTTTTTATTTGGTTATAGATTAAAGGATTATAATCTTGTTTTCTGTTTTCCATAAGATTTGTACATTTTTAAAAAGATTTTATTTATTTATTTGGTAGAGAGAGATAACATGAGAGAGAGAGTGCATGAGCAAGGGAGAAGGGCAGAAGGAGAAACAGATTCTCCGCTGAGCAGGGAGCCTGATATGGGACACCATCCCAGGACCCTGGGATCATTACCTGGGCCACAGGCAGACACTTAAATGACTGAGCCATCCAGACACCCCAAATTTTGCAATTAAAAATAAAATTGTTATAAAATAAAATTAAAAATTAAGAGTTTCTAAGACTCCTGTGTTTAACTCTGTGTAGCTCCCAAAGTGAGTATTCTTCTGTCCCTACGATTGCCAGGTTCTGATAAACGGTTATCCAGAACAGTAGGTACCAAATCTTTCCATCTATTTTCTTGTTTCCCTTCTCAAGTGCTGGCATTGCACATTAACATCTTAAGGAAAATTATACTGATATTATTCCTGTTTTTGCATTATAACAAATCAAAATATTGAAAACCTGATAAAGTGGGCAGGAATTATCTTTTCGAATATTACTCTAGGAAATTCGATACGTATTCCAGGGCTGGACAAAATCTTAGGAACCATTAGTCCAATGTTTTCCCTTTTGGATCCATAAACTATTTTCATTGTAGTACATACTCTTTCAAAACCCTTCAGGATTTTAATAATTATTTCTTTTTTTATTGTGAAATTTTGTGACTAAATTTGTACAGTAGGAGAATGCTTGTGTAGAAATGTAACTTTAAAGAAAAGGCAGTTTATTTTAGTTTGTTATATTATTTAAGGAAGCATTCTAAAATTCATCTTCATCCAATCTTTGCAATAAAGAATAAAATAAAAACATACTGACAATGCTTATTTCCCATTTAACAAGTGATGCCCACTGTTTATTTTACTTTAAGCTAATTGTGTAAAATAAAAAGGGTTTATTTTGAAGATCACATTTCTTTTAAAACATTGAAATGAGGCTATGATACAACATCAAAAATAGATAAAAAGAGCTTGCATAATATGATACTTGAAATTCGTTCATTTTACATCTAGAAAAGGCAAGTGATTTTTTTTTTTAAGTACCATGTTTTGTTTCTAAATGGCAAGGGTTTCAAAATATGAATTTTAAATACTTCTTATACAATTAGCTGGATTTTTATTCACAAAAAAGAAAAGCCAAGTTAGACAAAATTGCCACTATAGTTTCTCTTTTCAAACATATTTTAAGTTACTAGAGACAACTTGGTGGGCTACATTTAAAAAATCCAAAAACAAAAACAGATGATTGTATCTCAGATGTAATAAATATTGCCTTGAGAAAATTTACAGAAGTATTACACACTTCAGTAACTTATAAATCTTATGTTGTGGTCTTAAAGCAGTCATTATGAGTATAAATTAAACAACTTATAACTAAGAATACAAGCAACTTAAACTGCATTAAAGTTAAAATCATCACACAGGTGGAGATGGCTGACTGAATGACCAACTCGTAAGTATACACATTGGGCTCCACCAACACATGATATCAATTTGGAAACTCTCAAACTCTTATTTAAAAAAAAAATAACAAATAACCTCTTTAGATTGATTTAAAAAAAGAAACATGGGGAGAGAGATCATTATCACCTTGGATGATGATATCGACCCCCTGAAACAGCTCTATGACACCCAAAGACTGAGAACCTACTTGTAGCATAACCCTGTTTGACTGAACAAGGTATGAAACCAGATTTGTCTAGGGCATTCAATTAACTGTCAATGTGATTTCAGTTCTCTTCAGACATCATTCATAAGACAATTTACCCTCCCATTTACAAAAGCTTTCATTTGGCTTAACACATTTAAAATTGAAATATATTGGACATGATTGTGTAAATGAAATATATTGGACATGTTTGGGTAAAAGAGTTATCCTAAGTTGTACTAACTTTGCTTTTCATAATCACAAAATATGTTATTTTTAAGTTTTTATAGTGCAAAAAACTCTGAAAACACTGGATATTATTTTGTTTAGTTCCCTCTTTTATTTCAAGTCTATGAATCTAAGCTTCTCAACATATTGTGAAGGCCATTAAGTCAAGGGTCTTCAGTAAATTAAATACAGAAACACAAAGTGTCAAAAATTTTAAATAAGCCTAAGAAGCAATTTGAGGGTTGCCTTCTTTCCTTTATCTGTAACCGAGGAAAAAACTACGAATAGCAGCGAGGTTGAAAAAGAGATCTAGGACTTTGATAATTTTCTAATTAATCATAAATACCTAAATGTCTTCTGCTAAACAAATTGTTTTTGGTCCTGTTAAAATGTTCCCTTCCCCGAGTTGCCCCTGACTTCTTTGAGCATTGCTTTTAACCCCAGTGCACGTGTTAAAATGGTGAGGGGGGCAAGGACTTGCTGACCCAGAGCTGTATCATTAACCTCAAAGAGGTACTAATTTTTTTTTAAAGATTTTATTTATTTATTTGAGCGAGAGACAGTGAGAGAGAGCATGAGCAAGGAGAAGGTCAGAGGGAGAAGCAGACTTCCCATGGAGCTGGGAGCCCGATGCGGGACTCGATCCCGGGACTCCGGGATCATGACCTGAGCCCAAGGCAGTCGTCCAACCAACTGAGCCACCCAGATGTCCCAAAGAGGTACTAATTTTGACAGCAATTGCCTAGAGTAATCCTTACCTTGCCTCTATATTGCCACAATAATACCCAGGTCTTAGGATGAGCTTACTGGGGACAAAGTCTAGCAAGATTTGGATGTGCTGATTTACTGAAGGAATGTTCTCAGCAGAAAGGGAGGAAGGGAAACGGGTAAGACAGAGGAAAAAAGCTAAACCCATATTTGGTTTCAATTGGAGTCTGACTGAGCCTAATCCCTCCCAAAGCTCTAGAACATGAATTACACCAAAAAGTTGGCCCTACCTTGAAACAAGGGCCCAGCCTTTTTGTCTCCACCCCAGTCAATCTGTCATTGATATGGGGAAGAGGAGGCATAACAGCCAGGGCAAGGTTGCTTCCTCTCAGTGGAGGGCAATTCCCCGGGGAAGGGGATAGTTGGGAACTGCTAAGGAGCCAACACTCACAGAATCTGGGACATGCCTGCACTGGCCCACAAAAAGGATCTGGGCAGGACATCAATAGCATCAATAGTATCCACCGCACCTTGGCAACCCATCTTCCATCTTGGCTACCACCTAGAAGCTATGAAGAAAGAAAAAAATGAAATAACAGAAATATACCAGTTTTATGTAAGTATAGTCAAAACAAAACAAAACAAAACAAAAACAACCTACGTTGAGAACTCTATAGTTGTGGGAGGCATGGGCTTAAAAAAAAAAAAAAAAAAAAAAAAGGAAGTATTTTCTCACAGGGTATATATGCCATGAGCTTTATCTTCTTCCAAGACTCCAAGGATCCTAGGCTGGATCTCCTCAGATGAATCTGACACTTTGTCATTCAAAATGTTTCCAGTCCCAATTAGGAATATTATTAAATATGCTGTTCCATAGCTATAGGCAAAAACTTATTTTTCTTGGACTCCAAGATAATACTAGAAGACTGAAAGTATTGTCTATTATGGAAACTCCATGTCTTTACTGTTTTATTATAAACTATAGTAACATATAATGATGAAAAATCAATATTCTATTCAGTTCTGAGAGATAACATAAAATACAAAAAGTTTGAAAATGTTTCAGACAAAATACCATTAGCATAGCACAAAAGTTAATGAAATATTTTACAGTGTTAGTAAAACTGTATAAGTTCTTTTCTTACCTTAACTGTTTTAACTCCCCAAAAGTAGAAATTAAGAAATTATCTTTAAAGATCTTTATGTGGTACCATTTAATGTTCATTTTTATTTTCATGCCTAGAAAGCCTTCCTGTGTGATATTAATGATTTTTGAAGTATCATGTATTTAATTGGTTTTTAGAACCTATAAAACTATCCTTGAGCTATGATCAAAAATCATATTCCCATAAGACCTGACAAAAAAACAGAGTGAAGAGAATCCAGGTGATAAGCACAACTCTATAAGAGATTAAAACCCAGCTGGTTAAAAAAATTTTTTTGAGTGCTTTATGTTCTGTGAATAGATGAGGGATATTACTGGCCTATATCCCCTTTCTTATTAAAGTTGTGAGGTGGTGTGGATATTACCAGTATTCAGCTCAATTATAGAATAAATCAATTACAGGCTCATCACCATCCATTTTGTGTAAAAAGTGTAACTGAAATGCTTCGATAAGAAAAAGGATGTCAATCACTAAGTAGTGATAGCAAGAGATGCCTCAAAGGGAAATGAAACATACCTGGTGCTGCTTAAATATGTGTTTCCACGTAGACAGCCATTGCTCGCTCTTGGTTCTTCCCATACACATACCCTCTAAAACTCAGAATGAAGCTAATGGGCAAGATAGAAGTTAGTTGTTGATATCTTCTTTAGCATTAAACATCAGAGGCAGAAATTAGAAGGTTATCACAAAATAGCAACCCTGCATGGCTCCTAACTTTAAAAAAACAAACTCACCACCCCACTGAATAAATTCACATTACTGAAAAACAACAAATGAAAATTTAAGACAGAAAACAAACTCTATAGACTTTAGAAAAATCTTTAATGCATCGTTTTGAACAATTCTATTATTATTTAATTGCATTAAATATGTAATGTAATTATATTTTCTATTAATTCATTTCATTGTTAAATTCTTCATTCAGGGCTCAAAGGTTCTAGGATTATGAGTGATGCCAAAAATTCTAAGAAAATCTTACCAAGTCATAGCTGGTTATAAAATTTCTTTAATTTCTATTAGAAAAAAAAAAAAACTCTTAGCACTTGGACAAGGGAGGAATGCTACATGGTGATGGCCTTTTCATTTTTATTTGTATTTTTTTGGCAGTTCTGTTCAGTTGGTTTCAACATTTACTGAGCACCTACTATATACCAGGCACTGTACTAGACACTGGAGACACTAAGATGAATAAGACATGGTCCCTGTCTCCAAGGAGCTTACAGTCTCTTGGAGGCAAACAGGTAGTGCAAAGACATAGAGTTTATTCTAAAGTGGACAAAAGTGTCAGTAATGGAATAATACTGGGCCTTTAAATACAATGGCATGTCATTGTTTATAATGTCAAGGCAGACAATTAAAATGAAGAGCATTTTCATGTGATAAAACAATAAAATCATTAAGACCTAAGTTTTAAAGATTCACATGATAAAGGTAGTTAATACTAAAAATTTACACCATAGTTTTTCAAGTATTTCATACTTAGAAATATTATTGCCCACTTTTGTGCTATAGTCAAAGCCATTATTCCAGGTTACTGAGTCATTCACATCTTGGCATGCTAGGATTCAGTTTCTCACTGAGTTTATGAATCAGAACGGCTAATTCCTCAGTTGCTTGGCTCTTGTCCTCCAAAAGTTCATAACGAAGGCTGGAGATATCTTGCTTGATTTCTTTTAATTCACCTATAGTATTTGTATTTAAAAAAAAAAATCATTGGTAATTTGCTCTTTGGATCAGAAGAGAGAGTGAAATTCATACAAATGCATATAATATTAATACATTTGCTTCATAAAGTCCAAGTTATTTTTGTGGAATTTTTTCCTTCAAGATATTTAAGAAGTATTAGTCTTTTTTTTTAACTTTTTTTTTTAGATTTTTAAAAATTTGTTAGAGGGAGAGAGAGAGATCACAAGCAGGGGGAGCCGCAGGCAGAGGGAGAAGCAGGCTCCTTTCTGAGTAAGGAGCCTGATGCAGGATTCAATCCCAGGACTCTGGGATCATGACCTGAGCTAAAGGCAGACACCTAACCTGAGCCACCCAGCTGTCTCAAGAAGTATTAGTCTTTAAAAATACACTGACCTTTGAGGGGCACCTGGGTGGCTCAGTGGCTTAAGCCTCTGCCTTCAGCCCAGGTCATGATCTCAGGGTCCTGGGATCGAGCCCCGCATCGGGCTCTCTGCTTAGCAGTGAGCCTGCTTCCCCCTCTCTCTCTGCCTGCCTCCCTGCCTACTTGTGATCTCTCTCTCTCTCTCTCAAATAAATAAGTTAAAAAAAAAATTATAAAAAAAAAATACACTGACCTTTGAAAAAGTTGTAAGAAATAGTCCAGCTATGTTTTCAATAGTAAAAATCAGCTAAAGTACTGTTCTGTGGCTCAAACACCTCTTAATTCTTCAGCTACCTGATCTACAGCCAGAGTATCCCATTCTGTCTATAGAGAGTCTCTTTGGTTCCCTCAGACATAAGGGTTGAAACCTACATGGATCATCTCCTTTTGCTAGGATGGATGAAACTCCTAGCAAAAGGTGATTCAATCTGTTTAACAGGCAAATATTGACATGGGACAAGTAAATTTTAAGTCAGGTTTGAAGTAAGGGAAGGCAAGAAAAAAAAAGTAGGAGGGATTATTAGGCAAGGCTATGGTAATGAGCTTAGGGCCAAGGAACACTTTGTAGGACACAGAAAACCAATGTATAAGGAAGTAACAAGTAAGAAATTAAGTTTAGGTGTGATACCACTGGCAATGTGTATACACACAGGAGTCTCCAAAGGAGACTTTCTGGCTCTTAAAGCACAAGTATTCCCATAATTCAGCTTGGCAGTATTTTGAGTATATGTAGTTTGCAATTAAGAACTAGATGCTTTTGCAAATGATTGCAATGTAGATAAGCCATTGACATTGGAAGGTGAACTTTGGGGTGGAAATTTATCCTGAATCTAAGAAATTATTCTTCACAAATTATTGGTATTTTAACAAGCTTTCTGTAAAAGAATCACATGTAAAACATACCTTCCATAATATTCCTTGGTACCTTTATGATGCTTAAAAGTGTAATTTCTATATTCTTTTATATATATACACAAGCCAGAAACTTTTTATCTTAAAGAACTCTATTCCTCAAGAATATACATAAAACATTTGCAGATTCCTTTTTTTAGGCAAAAAAAAAAAAAAAAAGTGCTTCTTCCTTTCCCATCTGGCAATATGATTCTAATTTGAAATCACGAGGCTGGTCTTTGGTGAAGGAAATGGATTCTCACACCATTCAGTATCACATTTGGACTATAAACCCATGAGATCCCCTTTCGCGTCCCTAGCGCCATATCCTTCTTCCTTGTTTTTGAGTTATGGGGAAACTATTCATTAAGTGTTATTTGTAGTCTACCAACATGGGAAACACAAACTACTCAACCTCCTGGACTTCAGTTTCCTCATTTATTAAATGAGGATATTAAACTCTATGGTAGTTTAGTTAGAACTTTGTTCAAACTCCATATTCTTATTAACTCATTTTCCTCTTTGGAGCAAGGATATGGAAGATGCTCCTTTGTTTTTGATGCTGTCAGCCATCCAATTACCCCAGATAACTTTGTTTTTCTTGTCCTCTCCCACCCCCACCAGGGAGGTTACTGTATGAATGATCAGATTTCTGCTTCCTGAACTACAACCCCTTTCCATCCCATCTCCCTGAGACAGCTTCTTGGGCATCATGATTGGATTTTTGCTGGTCTTCAATCACACATTCATACACTTCTTTTCTACATACACGTATCAGGGGATAGACCAGATTTTCCAGGGATTCCTTGCATCCATCAAGTAAAGGTTTTGAAGGCCATCACCATTTTATTTAGTTTAGCCCTTTCTTTTATCAGCATAGATAGATCTATTGGCATCTCATTGCTATTAGAAGCTACACTTTCCATTTTTAAGGCAACTTACTTTTCCCAGTTTGATTTCTTTCCAACTCTGGGCCTGTTCTTTGGCCTTGCCTTTGGAGAAACGTTTTTATAGTACAGACAGATGCCCTGCCTAGGATATGCCTGGAAAAATAGGTACCTTAAATAAGGAGCCAAGAAGAAAAGTGAAAGGCAAAAGTGAAACATGAGATGAGAAAAATGGGTTACAGATTTCTTTCTGTACTACAAAGCAAAAATTTTTCTGAAGAAACGTATGTTCTATTTGAGCCAACCAGCCAACTATTTTATTGGAAAATGTTAAAGTTGCAAAAATGTTAACACTCATGTGAACTCACTGCAACAGAACTGAAACTACCGACTACTTTATATAATAGGACTTAAAAGGCTTCCAGAATGATTGCAGGTTTTACATTCTAAGAATCAGTTACAACACTGTGAGTAGAGATCAATTGTCTCTGATTGACATTTTTAATAACCTTTTAAAAGATAGTTTTAGAAATGTAACCTAAGATTCTCCTATCAATCTTGGAACTGTTGCCTGAGATTGGATTTTTAAAAGTATCCTTCAATATCAAGTTTCCCAAGGTCATTAAGTTAATTGCAAAAGGATGTTTCTCAAGATGGAGATGCTTACCTTCATTAACTTCATCATTTTCTTTGTCCACTTGTGCTTTCAGAACATATCGCTTTATAAGTCTTTTCATTATCTGCTGTTGATCAAAAAGAAATAATTATATCATCAATGATACACATAAGTAACCTGGATCCTATTCTCCAAAGAGATTTACATACTTGTAAAGCAAACACAGCTTGGGAGAGAAAAACTTTATCTAACTATATATAGAAGATTTCAGAACTCAACCATTTTTCACCTTCTATTAAGACTTACTGCATACCTACCTACCCCTAGGAATGGAAGAAGCTAAAAAAAAGTTAAGTTGGAGGAATTAATTCATGGTTTCTCTTTAAGATATACTGATACCACATTATTATCTAAAAACACTACCTTATTTCTCACTGTGAAAAAAATATAAATATATGTTCAACAGCGAAAAGTTGGAAATTACAGAAAAGAAGAAATAAACAAAGATCATTAATTGTCCCACTAACCAAAGATAATCGTTGTTATTTTGGTGTATGTCTTTTTAAATTTTGTATGTATACTAAATACTATATATATACACACATACATATTTTATGTTTTCAAAATACCATATATTCTGTGATGTTGTATGCTTTCTTCTCATAGCAATATATATTGTAAATATATTCAATCTAAAGAAATGCCCTTACAGGATAACTATTTATCCATAAGGAAAAAGTAAAGTAAAATTGGAGCCCTACTTTATACCATACACATGAAAAATTAATTCCATATGCATCTTAAATGTGAAAGATAAAACTTGTAAATCCTTTAAAAGAAAGCAAGGGAGAATGTATTTATAAATTCAGTGTAGAGCTGGATGTTTTTTAAACAAGATAAAAAAATTCCAATTATAATAGAAAAGATTGATGAATTCAATATTATTACTATTAAAACTTCATTAAAACCTCTGGTACTAGAGATACTATAAAGAAAACAAAAAAGCAAGCCACAAACTGGAAGAAAATATTGGCAATACTTACAACTGATAAATAATTTAATTTGGATCTAAAATACATGAAGAACTTTAATTCAAGAAGAAAAACTCAAATAACCCAATAGAAAAAAGGGCAAAGACAAACAGGCATTACACAGAAATGGAATCATGAATAGTCAAGTCAATAGGCATATAAAATAATCTCAAATCCTTTTCTCAGGGAAATACAATTTACAATTAAATGGAGACACAATTTCACATCTAAAAAGGGAAAAATATAATAAATTTTATAATGCCAAATGTTGGAAAGAATATGAGTCAATGGGGACTTTGACACTCTACTGGCATGAGTACAAACAGACCGCTCTGGGAAGCATTTTGGCATTATCTTTCAAAGTCAAACACTGGTACATCCTTTCACCCAGAAAGTCCACTCCTTGATACAGAGCCTGGAAAAACTTTACACAAGTGGACCAAGAGACATAAACAACAGTGTTTATAGCAATCTTGTCCAAAGCAGCAAATACAAACCAGGAAACAGTCTAAACAAAGATCAACAGGAGAATAGAGAAACCATGGTATGTTACACAATGTAATCTCATTATGTTCACTAATGAAATTAAATAATGAAATCAGTGAGCCGTAGCCACATAAAACAGGATGGATGAAACTTAGAAGCATAAATGTTGAATGAAAAATTCAGTTTGCAGACTTCACAAAGTATAAAATTATTCTTACAAAGCTCGATAAGTAAATCTACATAATGCATTGTTAGGAATATTTATTTAATATAATAAATTTATACTAGAAAAGGAAACTAAAGCAAGAGGATGAGAAACTCAAACTTCAACTTAGCAATTACCTCTTAGGTGGAGGCAAGGGGTGGGCCAGGAAGGAGCACCTAAGTAGAGGCAATGGGCAGAGAATGTCACCATTTTCAGGGAAGTGATGGTTTTCATAAGCATACATGTCATTATAATTTATTATGTGTTACTTACATTCTTGTACATATATCAAATACCACATTTAAAAAAAATAAAGGAAGGAAGGGGGGGGGGAAAGGCCTGAGCTGAAGTGAAGATATAGTTAAGAAAGTAGAAATCATGAAGCTAAGTGACCCATTAGATGCCAAGCTTAAGGAAAGGGAGAAATCTAGGAATATTCAAAATGTCTATCTCAAAGAATAACAGATCAAGAGAGAGACTATGCTACTGGAAAGGAAAAACCCATTTTACCAATTGCAGTAAAATAGAAAACCTATTGAATTCTGTGGAATCTAGACTTCAGGGCAGACTCATAGCTGGGTGGACTTGGCTTGGACCTGGTCGTTCATTCACCAAATATTTATTGAGAGCCAGCTCGGTGCCAGGTACTGTCCTAAATGCTAGGGATGCAACAGTAAGCACAGCTCCTACTCTATCTAATAAAATGTCATTGGAACAATTCACTATGATGGGTGGACATGTCAGGGATCTACTTAACCTTAGAGGACAGCAAAGGTGATTCCTATAGAAAGAAAATACAAAGAAATGGTTATCAGTTAAAAACAATTTGAAAGGCAGTAATACAAATCACTGGGAAAGAAAAGACTGACAAATAGTACTGAGACAAGAACTATTCTTAAGGGAAAATTAAAATTAGATTTCTACCTCATATCATATATAAAACAAATTTTTCAAGTCAAATAGATAAAAGGTCTAAATGTGAAAAGCAAAATTTTGAAAGGAATAGGGAAATATATCTTGAAAAAGCTAAAGGAAAGGATAAGCCATAAGGAAGAATAAATCTGACTATATTAAGACATTTTAAAACTTTTATGCAAGAAAGAATACCAATGAAATGCAACCTTATGTCAAATGGGATTTTTCTGGTTGTCCTGAAATTGTTGATAAATCCAAAACTGATGAGAAAGGATGCTAAGTACTCCATGGTCTAAGACCAAGCTGTCACTAGCAGTTGGGGTCAGCCACCTCTCAAGGCTTACTGAAACTCACTAGACCAGTACTTACCATGAATTTCCTCCTCACTTCACATAAGGAAAAGGACTGAGACATGGGAGGAATCAGGGGCTTTTGGGGAGGAGAGATTATTCTTTCTTTCTGGGTGGAAGGAAGGAAGATAGGGTACCTCCAGTCCCCAGAAGCCAAGGGAGGGGGGAAAAGCCAAGGCAATCACTCATAAAGATTATAGTTGCCTAAACCAAAGGCCTGGCATCCTGCTCCCAATTAAATATCGATCCCAGCAAACTTGCTGACCTGCTCCTGGCAATTAAGTCAGGGCGAAAAAAGAACTCAGTTAAGAGTATAACAGCCATTGGGTCAACCTGTACTCCCATTATTTGGCAAACAAAATTTCCACTGTATTGGGTGGAAGGCATTAATACACATCAGTGGGAAAGGGGAGTCTATTCAATGAATGGGACTGGGATAACAGGCTATCCTTATGGAAAAGGTGAAAATTAAATGTGAACCTGAAGTCAGTGCTAGATCTCTGCTTCAGGAGCTGGGCAAAGGGGAGGTAGCCTCCGTGGCTTTTTCAAACACTCTCACCATGCTCCCAGCCCAGTTACAAAGGCAGCATATGGGTGCCTGCCACAGTGAGGACGTTAAAACTTGTCCAGCATTAGAGAAGTAGTGACAAACAAGGAGGAAGCTGCACCCACAGTTCACTCAAGTGGAAAGATGCTTGCCCTTTGGCTTGTTCTTCCCACTTCACATAGCAGAGGACACCTTGATGAGTATATACAAAGCAGACCATAGCCTTTCTCCACTAGAGACATGGGAAGGTTTCCTTTGTGCTAGGAGTAAGGAGGAGAAGAGATTTAGATTTGATTTGGACATTCATGGTTCAAGATAAACTTAACTGTCTTCTTTAATTATAAACAAGAGACTTTTTAATAACCAAGTCACTGGAGCGTTATGGAGTCTTGACAAGATGTTGTAAAGGGATCCTCCATCCAACAGAAAAGAAGAGTCCCAAATAGGACAGTTAGTGGGAAAATATTGAAAACAAAGTTATTTTATACACTCACAGGCTGATACGCCCTAATAAACCCATTACCCAAAGTTAAAAGACAAACCGAAAAGTAAGAGAAGTTGTTTGCGAAACACATCAACAAAGAATTGGAATGGAGGTGCCTGGGGGGCTCAATGGGTTAAGCCTCTGTCTTTCAGCTCAGGTCATGATCTCGGGGTCCTGGGATCAAGCCCCGCATCAGGCTCTCTGCTCAGCAGGGAGCCTGCTTCCCTCTCTCTCTCTGCCTGCTTCTCTGCCTACTTGTGATCTCTGTCTGTCAAATAAATAAAATCTTAAAAAAAAAAGAATGGGGATGAAGAATATTACAGAATTTTGAGAAGTCAATAAGGAAAAGGCAAATAGCCAAGTAGAATCAGGAAAAGGAATTTAAATTCACAAAAAAGGAAATCTGAATGACCAACATATAAAAAGATGTTCAATCTCACTTAGTAATCAGAGAAGAGTAAATTAAAATAACGAATACATTCACACCTATGAGTTTAGCGAACATTTTTTCTTCCTAAAAGATTTCGTATCTATCGAAGAGCTGAAAGTAAAACGAATTCACATATACTCTTTACCTAGATTCACCAGTGTGAGAAAGTTGCTACCTTGCTTTATCTCACTGTCTATATATTATTATATTGCTAAGGCATTTGAAAATAATTTTCAGACATCATGTCCCTTTATCTCTAAATACTTCAGTATTCCCAAAGAACAAGAATATTCTCTTATATAACCATCCTACAATGATCAAACTTTAGAAAAATTAACATAGGTCAAGAACTGTTTAATACGTAGTTCATATTCAGTTTCTTTTTCCTGAGGAATAATATTGCTTTCAGATGTTATTTATCTTTAGTCTCCTTTAATCTGGAACAGTTCCTTGGCCTTTGTCTTTCATGAGACCCACATTTTTGAAGATGTATGGGGCAGTTGTTTTTTAGTAGGCAAATGTTTTAAAATCTGTTAATACCAAGTGCTTCTGCAAACAGTGAGAAACTCTTGTACCATGTTGCTGGAACTATAAACTGATAAACTACTCCCAGGTAGGTCATCCAGAAAAACACTTAGAAATGTGCAAAAGTAGACACTTACTAAGATCCTAAATACAGCATTATTTATAATAGAGAAGGAAAATAAGAGAAATATTCATCAATAGAGGAATGAAAAAACAAAATGGCTTATTCATACAATGGAATATTACACTATAGCAGTGAGAATGAAAAACAAGATGTACATGTATCAATATAGGTAATTCTCAAAAGCATAAAGTGGAAAAAGTGCAGAATACATAGTATATTATTTGTTTATGTATATTTTAAAAACATATAAAACTAGTACATAAAAATATGAATATACTTATGAAAGTAAAAATACAGAGAAGCATACATGGGAAGACCATACTTGAACTTCAAGATAGTAAAGATCCTCATGGAAGGATAAGAGCTAATGGGATAGGGTAGGGGCATTTAGTTATATCAAAAAATCCTTACAAAAAAAGGTCAAAAAGAATATGGCAAAATGTTAGCACTTATTAAATCAAGATGGAGTGGCACAGATGTCTACCAGGATATTTGTGGTACCATTCTGTGTATGAAATAGTTTATCATCAAAATTTAAAATATAATAAAATAAAAACTATTAAAATATTCTTCTGAGTAGGCTTTTAATGCTGCCTAACAAACTGATGTGCCTCACCAGCCTGGGCATTCATTCCATCTCCAGCAGCAATCGCCCTTCGATTATAATAAACAGACAAACATTTTTCACTTTTACAAACAAAGCTGTAAACACTTCAGCTAATACATAAACTGAGAAAAATTCAGAGCTTATAAGGGCTTGTTTAGAACCACTCAGAAATGTGTTATTTAGAAATCCTATCTCTACAAAAAATTAAAACTGCTTAAAAATTAAAATGAGGCAGAATGAGTAAAATGAGTAAAAAAAAAATCTCTGACTTTGAACAGGTCTTTATTTATTAGCTGAGTGAACTTAAGGTGCTTAAACTCCCTAAGCTCCCATTTCCTCCGTATTAAAAACTGGGGGTAATAAAAATTCAGAGGTTGTACAGATTAAATCATCAAGTGCATGTAAAAGCAGGATTTCTGCTTAGAAGAGGTTCATTCTTGCTAGCATTTTTTATGAAGGTAAAATGTGAAGACTAAGATATTGCTACCCATATGCTCTAAAATATTTAACATAACCCAAAACTATACTTAGAAAAAGTCTATGAAAAGATGTACGGTATTTTTAAAGCATATTTATTGCCAGAAAGAAAGAAGATAGGAAAATAAAATATTTTAAAAATTCAAATAAAGTACAGGTTCCCTAGAAACACCTGTACAGAGTCACTCAGATTAAATTCTTTCACTGCAGGTAGATACATTCATCTCTGACCTATAGGGAAAATTATGGTTATAGGTTTAAATTTTTTTCCCTTCAAAATTGGGTGTTTTAGGTTTTCCATGTATCCCATAAAAATTCTCATTTTTAAAAAAGCTTTTTATCTTAATATTTACAGTTTAAATATATTTATATGTACCAACATCCTAAATTTGAGCTTCTCTACAAGGCACGAAGATACCTGATGTTGGATTGAACTCAGTTTCTCCACACGTGGCACTACCTGGCAACAGTCCATCCCTCAGTTCATGTTGGAAAAATAATTCATGTGAATTCCAAAATTATGTACAATTCAGGGAAGGGGCAAAGGTTGGCCATTTCCATTCTATTAGGTGGCTTGTCTGGTGAACCCGAGGCAGTATTGTGTAAGCAGATAAAAAAGTGGGCTGTAAGGGCAAATTGCCTGGATTTGAGTTGTGACTCCATTATTTATAAGCTGTGAAACCTTGGCAACTAAAATTGCGTACTGGAAATGTTACAATATACATTGTAAAAGAGATAATATAGGTAAATTACATAGTAGGTGCTCAATTAACTATTATGCTCTAATTATCATGTATGCTTCTGTAAAGCAAATCTTGATTAACCAATCTTAATAATGATGGTTATATAGGCAAAGATCATAAAACATATGTGACACATAAAATTACCATTATAAATATTATCTTTAAATTTTCAACTGATTCCTTAACCAAAGCCAGTCCATTAACTAAATTGATGAATAACAGGTCATCATTTTCCCTTCTTGGTCAAGTTACTAACTAATGGAATAGAAAACTAAAGGAATAGAGGGTCTATAGATTAATTTCCACAGTTCACATACCTCTAGGAACTACCCAAATTTCTTGATATGATCCTGTGAATCACTCTTTAAAGTAGACATCGTGACTTTTGTAGAGTAGACTATGGATTTTCTCTAACCAGGGTATGGAAAGCCTAGGTAGTAGTTACCTTAAACATTATCTCTTGCAAATAAATCTGAGTTCCTTTCTCAACTCTCCATTAAGACTGTGAAAAGGAATGAAATGTGGGTGGTTGGATATATAGATATGCTTTTCATTCTCAAAAGGCATCAAAGCTTTTCTTCTCACTTGCTTATTTTTCACTGATTCAAATTCAAGTAACAACTGTGAAACATTCTCTCAAGTACTTTTACCTTCATTTTCTCATTTAATCCTACAGAGAAGCCAAATTTAACTGTTATCAGGAGTTCCATAATAGGGATAGTAGCAATCTTTAAAGTATGACTATAAGGCAAGACTCATTGGGAGATGGAGAGGAGAAGTGAATTGGGGGAAATCGGAGGGGGAGACAAACCATGAGAGACTGTGGACTCTGAGAAACAAACTGACGGTTTGGGAGAGGAAGGGTATGGGGGTTGGGTGAGCCTGGTGGTGGGTATTATGGAGGGTACATATTTGCATGGAGCACTGGGTGTGGTGCATAAACAGTGAATTTTGGAACACTGAAAAAAAATAAAATTAAAAAAGAAACAAACATAAAGAACTCAGAAGTGAAGAGTAAAATTTTAGAGAGGGAAGGGACCTTGGAAGTCACATGTTTTTCATATTTTCATACCACTCACTTTGAGACGGACTGACCCATCACCATTGCCCAGCCTCTGAACAAACAGCTGTGATTCAGGGCCTAAAACACTTTCAGGACAGCTGATTTAATCTATTTTTAGACAACCATAGCAGTTTAAAAACAATTCTTTTGTATTGCACCAAATCTGCTTCATTGTACCTTCTAACTACTAGTTCAAGTTATGTTCTTTAGAGAAACAAGAGAAGAAAATCACTTCTACTTGATCAGTTTTCAAATACTCCTCTTGGTTTCCCTAGGTTCTCATACCATTTCTTTATGTTTCACCTATACCACATAGCCACAAACACAGGGTTGTGTGATGTTCATCTACTTTTTTCTGCCCTTCCCTTCCTTCCCAACTCAACCCCACCTTTCCATTCCAGGGAGAGATAAATCCTTGAAGGCATGGACTGTAACTTTATATCCTTATAATGAAGGACCATTCCGAATAGTGGGAATCTTAAAATATGCCCTCAAACTCACTGTGAGTGAAGCTTAATATGAATGTATCATATTGCCTCCTTTGAGAAAAACTGCCATGTGCCTTCCAGTAAAACCACGCCCCCTATGTTAACCTTCATAGATTAGATCAAGGACTACCATGTGGGCCAAAGACAGCCTGATACTACCTGGGCCAAAGTTGTCCCCAAGTCAAAGAAGCTGGTGAAAGCAGAGCTGCTTCCAGAGACACCAGAGATAACCCAAGAACCTACAGCCTTGCCTCTGTGCAGCCTTAGAAAAACCTTCCATTTCTTAAGGTTACCTTAGCATATCTATGTACCTTTAACTTGAACTAACACAGGTGTTCATGAACAGAATTCAATCAAAGCCATCCCTCTAAGACCTTATGTTTTCAGAAAACTCATCCTTAGTTCTGTAAAAAAAAAAAAAAAATCTGTACATACATAACAAAAATGATCTCAGCATACTATTAATAATTGGTGTTAATATAAATAATACTGTCAATAATCAAAGAATTTTGGAAACTCTTCCTCTGTTGTACTTTGAGACACATTCGAATCTCTCTGTTTTTGAGGTAATTGGCGAGGGAATACTCATTTAGATCTAAAACACATAGGGTGGTAAAACCAACTGGTGATAGCCATGTGTTTTTTGAAGATGGATGAGACTACTTTTGAAAAAAATGTAAAGTCAATATGGTATTAACTCAGTTAATAATGTGAATAATTATCTGAGTTTAGTAATGAGAATAAAGCATTTTTGTGTATCCTATGAACTAAGTAAAAAAGTAATTCTTTAGAGATATTCCAAAAATATTCTAAGCTGTGGTAGCACCATTAGCATTGGTGTACCCCAAAAGGTTACCACTTTGAAGGAAATAATCCCCATTTAGCAGATTAGGATCTAGGATTTCTTTAAGGCAAGTCATATATTAAAATACACTGCCTAAAAATTATCGATAACAACTAAACCAATTGTTATCATTTGTGGAGTTCATAATAAAGAGATTTATCTAAATATAATCAAGGCATTTATATGAATTTTGATTGGCATATGAAGTTTGATAGCTGATCAAAACTTTTTTTCTCAGAGTTTATAGAAGCATAATAATTTGCAGACCACAAGAAGTTTGAATTTGACAGTAAACTTGGGAATTTCCCCCGCTTCTAAGTCATTCAAAAGCAACAAGGAGAATAAGAAACAGAAAGACAAGGTCCTTTGATGAAACTTAGAGACATCCATATTCTTTTTTAGAAAGGTTATATGAAAAGATCAAGTGGGAGTATAAGGAAATGACAAGGGCAGACATTCATGGCTGAGAACTTCCCTTGACTTTCTGATACAAAATCTTGAGAAGCTTAGAATAGAAAAGGGAAGGAGAAATTATCATCATCACTGGAGACAGAGAATTGGCACTGAGATGAAGCTGCACAATCAAATCTTAATAAACGAATCCTAATATTCCACTGACTTTCTCAAATATTACCCTCCCACAACTTACTACCCCTGGGAACCCAAACCTCTTTTCCTCTGTCTTGTCACGTCTCCCCAAATTTACTACCCTTTGATAAGATGGTATATAAGCTCCAAATTCAAACTACCCTCTTGAGTTACTCATCACTGAGTTCTCCAGTGCATGTACACTTTGTGTGTGTGTAAATAAACTGTGGGTTTTCTTCTCCTATTAATCTGTCTTTGTCAGTTTAATTGACAGGCCCCAGTGACGAACCTAATAGGTAGAGAAAAGATTTTTTTCTCCTCCTCCCTGGCAAGTTCTAATGATTTAATCAACAAAAGCTGGGAGAAGGGGGGAAATGATGGAAGAGAAAATAAACACATTGATTTTCTCATATTTTAGAGCTGGAGGATCAAAAGAGAAAACTTGCAACTTATAAATCAAGTAACAGAGATAGAAGTATGTGTAAAGACATAAAGATAAGCACCAAGACAAGTAATATTATTCATTTCAGCAGAGACTGCCAATTCTTTTCCTGGGTTTTTTAGCTTGGCAAATAGCCACTAGGAATTATGACATTATTTCCCACACTCCTTTGCAGGTAAGTTGTGCAGCTTTACAGAAGATCCTTACAGAACAGAGGATTGTCTTTCTCCCTATCACCTTCTAAATGTATTCTGGAATGCATACGTAAGAGCTAGAGCTCCAAAAGCTTTCTTGGACCATGAGAGCACGTTAGACTGAAAGCCAGTCATGACAGAATTATATGATCCAAGAGCCTTGGTCCCTGACATTGGTAGGTACCATACCAGCCCTGGAAATGACCCCCTCCTGACTTTTTGAATAGGTGAAGAGAAATAAATTTCTGTTTTGTTTTGTTTTTTAACTACTTAGTGGATGGTATTTGGTGGTTTTGTGTGGTTTGCACCAAACTTAATCCTAATTAATATGAATGATAAGAGAATACTTTATGATACTGAGTACACATATGAAGATCTGAATAAATGGAGAGATGTATCATGTTCTTGAAAAGGAAGTCAGAACATTATAAAGAAGTCAATTTTACTTAAGTTAATACAATCACGATAAAAATACCAATAGAATTTTTGCAAACTACACAAGCTGACTCTAAAGTTCAATATAAACAAGAAAGAAGAGCCATAATATTATGTAAAATAAGTCTTCAAGAACATGAATATGTGTGTGTTTGTGTCTATATATTTTGTTTGACTTTTATTCTAAACTATAATAATTAAAATAATATGGTTCTATCACATATGGAAAGCATAGAAATAAATCTAAGGAGATAAAGAAATTTCGTAAGTGATAAAGGTGATATTTCAAGTCACTAAAAGGATGCCTGGGTGGCTCAGTTGGTCAAGCATCTGCCTTTGGCTCAGGTCATGATCCCAGGACCCTGGGATCAAGTCCTGCATTGGGTTCCTTGCTCAGTGGGGAGCCTGCTTCTCCCTCTGCCTGCCACTCCCCCTGCTTATGCATGTGCGCTTTTTCTCTGACAAACAAATAAATAAAATCTTTTTAAAAAATCAATAAAAAGATAATTATTTAATATATTCAGCTATATAATCATCTGGGAAAAAATAAATTTGGATTCCCCACCTCACACTTTGCATCAAAATATATTCTACGTGGGTCAAAGATTTTCATATAAAATGTGACACCGTAAGTACTAAAGAAAAAGTGTGTTAAAAATGTCTTAAGTATTCTTACGTGGGGAAAGACTTTTCTAAACAGGATGCAAAATCTAAAGCCATAAAGTTTGTGGAGCTGACTATACAAAAATCAGAAAGTTGGGGAAAATATATTTTTTGGAAGATTTTATTTATTTATTTATTTATTTATTTATTTATTTTTTAAAAGATTTTATTTATTTATTTGACAGAGAGAGATCACAGCAGACAGAGGCAGGCAGAGAGAGAGGAGGAAGCAGGCTCCCTGCTGAGCAGAGAGCCCGATGCAGGAATCGATCCCAGGACCCTGGGATCATGACCTGAGCCGAAGGCAGTGGCTTAACCCACTGAGCCACCCAGGCGCCCAGATTTTATTTATTTATTTGACACAGAGAGAGAGAGAGTATGAGCAGAGGGAGAAGCAGGCTCCCTGCCAAGCCAATGCAGGGTTCCATCCCAGGACCCTGGGATCATGACCTGATCTGAAGGTAGCAGCTTAAGCGACTGAGCCATCCAGGCACCCCAGGAAAAAAATATTTAAAAAATACAAAGCAAACAGAAAAAAATTTTTTTTCAACTCATATCACAGGCAAAGGCCAATTTTCTTAAAAGAATTCTTAAAATAATTCTTAAAAGAATTCCTCTTAATTTATAACAAAAAGACAAGAAAAGTAAATACATAGGATCTCAAACATAAGGAACACTAAACATAACAAGATGGTCAAGTTCATTCATCACAAAGGATGCCAAATAAAACTACACTGTGATACCATATTCACCCATCTATTTGGCAAAGATTAAAAAAACCTCTGGTGATACACTGCTGGTACATTTAGGAGGAAAAGGGCTCTCTCATAAATTTATTGTAAGAATACAGAATATAAATTGACACAAGGTCCCTCAAAATCAATTTGATAACTAAGAAATTAAAATGTTTAGATACTAATTTCACAGATTTGCACATATTTCAAATGTCATATATACAAGGTTACTTACATATATACAAGTCATATATACAAGGTTACAAGTGTTGCTTGTAACAGCTAAATATTGGCCATATCCTCTATTTCCATTGATAGAACACTGACATATTAAATATAACCATATAATGGGATATAAGGTGACCATTAAAAAGGCTTTGACAAGCAATTTTGCAGAATGTGCTGCTTCAAGGAAACAATACAAAACTGTACCCATTAACTGACATCGCCATGCATTACAAATTCTTGGATCCTCATTCTTGTGATCTGGTACACATCAGAAATCTATAGATTTGATCGTCAAAATGATCAATCAGATGGAAAGTAAAAAGCTACAACTTCTTCTGAGTTGGAATTTAGCATTCAAATGTCACATCTAATATCAAAATGCAAAACACATTTTAAAGTAGTACTGATGAAACAATATAACCTAAGAATCCATGGGGAAAATGGATTACCTGGAGATGTGTATCAGGTTTCCATACTGTGAGAGCATTATTTTCCCAATATATCATATCTTTCACTGCTTTTCCAGCTCAAGGTATTTGAAGGTGTTCTTTGCAAACTGTGGCAACACTTTGCTTTTAATATTATAAAGAACTCTTCTTCCTCAACCAAAAAAATGAGGACCCGGACCCTGATTTCTAAAGTCCTGTCCAACTAACATACTATTTTTTTTTCTGTACTGTTCTATCCTCATAATACATCAGAACACAATTCTACTCACTACACATGCACACACATACACGGAATTACATACAGGGAAAGAGAAACATCTACTGAATGCTTACCTGATAACGTGTTGGCTGGTTGAGAATGCTGTTAAAACTGTGTGATTCAAAAACTCTTGAGTTAGACTGAGTGAAGAGGTTTAACTAGGAAAAAATACAATTAACCTAGTAAATTAGAATACATTCATTGGGAAATCAAAAATATAATCTACTATATTCTCCTCGATAACATTTCTGGAGTCAACACTTCCAAGGAACATTTTGTGGAAGTTGAATTTCATAAATGATATAATATATTTCCAGTGGTAAAAATTCACGTGAGCAACATGCTCACACTTATCAAGATGTTCACAAGGTGTACTGCAGTAGAACTGAAAACGTATTTTAAAATATGGCTCACGGGGGCGCCTGGGTGACTCAGTCTTTTAAGTGTCTGCCTTTGGCTCAGGTTGTGATCCCAGGGTTCAGGGATCGAGGCCCACAATAGGTTCTGTGCTCAGCCTGTTTCTCCTCTCCCACTCCCCCTGCTTGTGTTTCCTCTCTCGCTGTCTCTCTCTCTGTCAAATAAATAAAGTATAAAAAACCACAAATCTGGCTCATACTAAACATAATTATCAAAATGTATTCATGGCATCTAGAAGGCAAAGATGCCTAGAAGCAATTGTCTGCTCCTGAGCCTATATTTGTCTCCTACACTTGAACAGAAACACGCTACAAGTTCAAAAGGTATCATTCAATATTTTATAACCCTAAAATATGAGCCAAAATAACATGTCTTCCTAGGATCATGGCCTTATACTGATTGAGATTCACAACTTTGAATAGAATAAGCTTAAAGAATTTTGATTCTCTTTTCTCTTTGGGTTTAACTTCACAGTGGGTAGAAGGGTAGAAGGAGAAAGTAAGAGTAGCACACTGTTACTGGCTACTCTTCATGTATGTGAGCGGGACCTGCCTCTTAACTCTTGGGCAAGCTGCTACTGATAAGGTATGATTCAAAGGCAGGGCCCCCTGTGCAAAAATATGTACGCCCCATCACCTGACTTCAAAGCATCATAACTCAGGAACGTGTGGGATGCTAAGAGGAAGGTAGTGGCACAATCAAGCCAAGAAAAAACCTGGGCTAATAAAATTAATTCTCCTCCTTGCCACTGGAGGTCAGTATCTGACTGTTGACTGAGATCAGTTCTAGTGGTTTGGACAAAGGATTTCTCTGGGCTCCTTCCTCTCTTCTAAAAAAGAAATAACAGAGACATGTAATTTCTCCAAAGTTTTACTAAAGTCAGTACACAGACAGTATTAATATTCATGGTATTAATAATATTAAAGAGATTTAAACATCTTCCTGCATAATTTTAAAAAATTCAAGCAAAATGACAGCTTTAAACCAGATCTGGGGAGACTGGGAAGCCAAGGCTCAAAGCTTCTGAGAGATCAGTGCTCAACTTATTTTCCACTTCCGGCAACTTTTCTGAAAAAAGCTATTCTTTCTGCCAATGGTGCAATACAGGCGGGGCAAGACACCCCAAATGAAGCACATCTGCTCCCCTCACAACCCTTTGTGCGAACTGCATTTCCCTTACAGGGGCCGAGGGAGACACAAGCCACCTGAACGCGCACTCTTGACCTGAGGGTATTTCCCCCCTTCAATGCTGTGGCACTCCCAGGAATGAAGTCAGTGAAATCAGTCTTCTACAGAAAGAAAACTTCAAGATGTGTTGGGCAGAGGGGCATGGGAGGGGAAAATGGGCCAGTAACCAAACCAGAGCAGCAGGTGCTGAGTATAAGGCAACCCGTGCAGTAGAAAGAGCTAGACATCTGATGCTGGAAAAGTTGGATTCCACACCTACCCCGCCACTGGCTAGCTCCCTGACCTTGCATAAGTGCACCACTTTAAGGGTTTCAGGGGTCTTATCTATACAACGGGAATAATAATAATACCTACCTCACAGTGTTGCATGAGGCTCAAGTGTACAGCAAAGCACTTTGTGAACTGTGAATGAGGAAGGGCACTGATATTTGTTGAGGCTGGAACTGTGTACATCTCAAATCACCCTCACATTAACCCTACAGAGTTTTCTCTTTCAGATGGGACAGCTAAGTTTCAGCGTAATGAAATGACTTCTCCACGTTACTCGCTAGGAAGCCATTAAGGCCCCAAATTCAAATCCGAGTCTAACGCAGAGGCGCTCCTCTTTACACTGTCCTGCTTCTCACCGTGTACACGTGAGCTACTATTTGAAATCATGGGATGATACAGTCAAATCAGTGCCCTGGAACTGAACAGCCTTAAGAGCCCACATCCAAGTAAAATTTAAAAAGGTTTCAAAGGCTTAAAGAATAAGATGCCGGGGTATTACAAATCTTGGAAATGCACATCAGTTTTTTTAAAGTGAGAAATTAGATTGCAGGGATCCGGTCTTTTTCACCAACTTCAACTGAGAGCAAGTACCTACCTACTTCTGCTAAACCTGCCTGTACTTTATGGAGGTAACGCTGCCATCTGGTGGGCTCCCAGGGTATCACAACTACAGGCCATCTTCACAACTAAGGCAAAAATGCTATTTTAACTCCACCCATTTGCTCCTCTATGTCTTGCTCCCTGTTATTTGAGGTCCTGCTCACATCATTTGACTCCCCCACCAATTCTATCTCTGAAAATTAAGTTCATGATGATAAAGTACTATCATAAAATTCATCTTTGTTAAAATCAGAGTATGACTCAGTCTAAAATCCAAGTATGACTTAACTGGGACAACTTTTGGACAAACCATTCTTAATTATTTATAAAAATGGTATTTATGGTTAATATTTGAGGATGCTCTTAGGTTTGTGCCAATTTTATGATAGTAAAGAAAAAAAAAGATTACTTAGCCCAATCAAGAGTTTCTACAAATAAGAATATGGTGGAGGTAAACTATGCATACACCCAAGAGGAAAATGTGAGGTTAAAACTATTTAACATCAGGGGCGCCTGGGTGGCTCAGTGGGTTGGAGCCTCTGCCTTCGGCTCGGGTCATGATCTCAGGGTCCTGGGATCGAGCCCTGCGTCGGGCTCTCTGCTCAGCAGGGAGCCTGCTTCCTCCTCCCTCTCTCTGTCTGCCTCTCTGCCTACTTGTGATCTCTGTCTGTCAAATAAATAAAATCTTAGAAAAAAAAAAACTATTTAACATCAGAATAACAGGTGAGAGGCATGGAACACAAGAAAACCAAAGTGTTTCCCTACAATAACTCTTTTGTTTACTTTTAACAAGTTAACAAGGTGTTTTTGTTTTTAATCTGGTGCTTTGCATGAAATTCTGACCAAAAGCAAGATACAGACTAAGTGACTTCTTGAAACATTATGCAGATATTAAGTCTTAGCTTGTGAAAGACTACGGAACAAACAGTAACTTTCAACATCTTCTAAGTTCACACATGAAAATTACTGAACAAACATCAAAGACAAGGAGAAAGACAGAACAGTCATCCTCAGGTCTTGGTGAGTTTTGGATACCTACCCTGGACTTGGAGTTACCCATTCCCATTTCTATATCCTTCTGTAGCCGGCTCCTCCTGCATTTGGAAAAGTTAATGATCCGCATGACGAAATAAACAAATGACTTCGGACTAGGAACTAGACTGAAAGGTGGAGGTAATGTTTTTCCATCATCAAAATAAGATAACCAAAGTTTTGAACGGGCAAACTTCCATTCTACATCACTGTCATCCTGTGTCATAAAAACAGAAAAGAAACAATGACTCGTTTTGAGTAAGGGACAGGCAGGGCTAGATAGGGGCACATAGGTGATGGCAGGAGCGGGCAGCTATGGGATCAGGCTCACAAAAGTCCCCCAAATGCAAAGGTGTAAGGTAACCAGAGAGAAGGGAACCAACCAGACCAGCCTCCCCAGGTGTCAGAAGTGGAATCTTGTTAGGACAGCTACAACAGTTCCAATAAAGAATTATTGGACCCTAAAAAGGAAGTAAGCCATTAAAGGTGTTGTCACTAATCCTTACTCAATGGTGCTATCAGTAGAGAAGTTCAATAAAAGACCAACCCTCAAAGCCCGCAGTGGCAACCCTGTCAGGACCCCTCTCACTCCTGAGAGCTTTTTCTCTATTCTCGCTTAGTAAACTTGTATTGCTTTCCTCACTCTCCTTTGTCCGCGAGATTCATTCTTGAGCTCTGTGAGACAAGAAACTCGTTCTCCCCCTTCAATTTTAAAAACAAAATATTCCAGTAATTGGTTTCAGTAGGATCATACAAGGAAGCTAAATTACACTTTTGAAAAAGAAAAGTGACTTATATACATTTATCTGCATATAACCTCTATTGGCCTACATATATTCTTAGCACCACTAAGAATGTTTTCATTTTTCTCTTCCATATGCCTCTGTCTCTACCCAGTGAAACTGAACCAGAATGTCCTGTCCCCCAGCCAAAGATTAAGCAAAAATGCTAGAAAAATTCAAGGTCAAGGAAAGGACAAAAATTCAAGGTCAAGGAAGGACAAAAAGATTAACTCCTCCCTCCCTTCCCACCCCTGCCAATTCCACATATTCAACAGGACTTCCCCACTCTTCACCTGGCCTCCCCACTCATCGAGACCCATCCAAGGCAGGCTGTAGACAGACCATAACACACTTCAAGAGCAAAAGAAAAAAAAATAGCACTAAGCTGAATTGTACTTCGGAGGTTATGTGTCGGCCATCTGTCCTCAAATGTCATATGAGGCCCTCAGTGGCCTATTCCTATCTTGTTTGTCCTTTTGATGAAGCATAGCTGGAAGGCAGGCAGGAAAGGAGAAGGAGCCCCACCCTAAGAGGAAACTACCCTTAAAAGGATTTTATACCACCCAGGAAGGAGCTCTTCACCTATCCCATGTGATAGGTGACAAAAACCCGATTGGGTGACAGGCACAGGGAGGGTTGATCAGATTACAACAGCCTGTCTCAACAAGACCAAAAAAAAACCCCTAAACTTAGAAACTCTGGTGGCCACCCTTTTGGATCCCCTCCCTCCTTGGGAGTCTCTTACTAACACTTCCCTATCACTCAATAAACCTTGGCTTGCTTCCCACCACTCTGTCTGGTCTACCTCTTCATTCTTCAGAGAGGTGTGACCAAGAACCACGTGCACCAACAGAAGGAGAAAATATCCCTTTTATTCTCTGTCCTGGACCATGGTGATGGAGAGAAGAAATGAAGAGGAGGGGGTTCAAAGGTGGGAGAAGTTGGCTTGCTTATCTCACACTGCCCAGACTGCTGTTACCACAAACAGATACTCAGGGTCCCACAGTTTTCATTTCTGGGGGACCTAACTTCTACTTTGAGATACCATTTTATGTGTCTCTAAAACACACACAGTCTCAATGCACTTAACAAACAGCAAAGCACGAAAGAGATATTGAACACAAACCTGGAGGACATGGAAAACACACACGATGATGAAGGAAGGTACCAAACCAAGCCTAATCCAAAACAAGTAGAGTGACTTCTAGAATACTAAAAATTCTGACTGGATACAGAACATCATCTGGGTTTGCCAGACATCTAGGAATTCCCCTACTTGATGAGGGAGCAGGAGGCTGGCTGAGGACAAAGCAAAAGCTGGCACCTTGCACCCCCTCTCCTCCCACTCCCCTCGGTAATATGTGTGACATTCTTCAGGCACCCCTGACTGCCCTAAAAGAAAAACAAATAGTTAACTTGCAGAGATCACAATCCTGCAAGACAGGAGTCTCCCTTGGTTTACCAATGTCCTAGAGATTTACAACAAAGAAGCTATCTTAACAATAGCACAATTTCCAGAGGCAAATAACTCAGTTCTTCAAGCCCTAAATAAAGTTAAATTTCTTCTAAACCCAAATCTCACTAACAAGGACACTTGATAGGAGAAATGTGGAAACTTTATCTCTAGATCTCCAAGATAGTGTCGAGAATCATTCCCAAGCCTATGGCCCATTGATATACATCTAAAGGGTCTCACAAGAAGATTTTTACTAGTAGTAATAAATAACCTTTCTCCCAACAACAGCTAGCCCCTCAAGGTCCTGGAGACCTTGCTTCCAAAATTCCTTAGAAACTAACATCACCCCCTTTGTTCTCACCTACCCAACTCCTGTGTATATAATCAGCCACTCCTCAGGATAATGGCACAGCAGCTCTTCCTGCCCATGGGTCCTGTTCCCGTGCTTTAATAAACCACCATTTTGCACCAAAGATGTCTCAAGAATTCTTTCTTGGTCATCGGCTCCGGACCTCAGCCCACCGAACCTCACCTATGTTCCAGAACTTCATCATACTGAGATCTTTCAGATGGTTGCCTGGCTAATCTAGGAGAGAATAATTCCCCTACAGCCAATAGCCAATAGTTGTAGCCCCTAATTTCAAAACGTTTGAAATGTATTCTGAGAGGAGGCAGAGTGATGATAAGTTCAGGGGGACCCCTTTTGTGCTCTTAGAAGACACTGGAGGCTGTGAGCCTACCTACCCAGGAAGAAAATGCAGGGAAAGGTCCTGGCTCCCTCTGCTTGCCTCTTAATTTAGAGGAGCTGGAAATCCACCACAGGGCACAGAAACAGATGTAGGATACTATTAGAATGGGATGGCAAAAATAGACACCATGGATAGAAAGCAGGTTTACCTCAATTTCTTGATATGAGCTATTAATCATAGCAATTAACATGTTGAGTAAAACGACCACCATAGTTACATTGTATATTCCATAAAGAACGTATCCAATATTCTCTATGAATTTGTGATCGTATTTGAGCACAACGGAAGTGACTTCAGACAACCCAAATATCGACCAAAACAAAGTCTTGAAACTTTCTTCTACACTGTTGAGAGAATAAGGTACACAGTAAATAAACTGACAGTTTTCAGTATGAAAAATTCAAAAGAGAAACCTGATAGGGTTTAAATTCTATACAGAGGTAAAAATGCCTTCATTAAATATCATCATAATAAACACCACGAGTATAATTATTTAAATCAGGTTTACTGGAGTAGAACAAGGCCAGGATTAAAATCATATACTCGCTTATAAAAAAAAAAAAACATATTCCCTGCACCATGGCAGCAGGGAAGAATGAAAACCACCTACATATGCATCAATGGGGGGAGGGTAAATAATTCTGACATCTATATGATGGATGGTATGTGGCCACTGGGAAAATGAGACAGATCTATTTACATGTGTTTCTATAAAACGATATCTGAGATCTATTAAGTAAAAAAATAAGATATAGCAAGAGTGAAATAGTCTACCATTTGACTAAAAGAGAGGGGTTTACAAATACTTATATTCTTGTTTGTGTATAAAATATCTCTGAAAGTATCCAAAAGAAACCATTGCCTCTGTGAACTAAGGAGAAATAAGAGGCAGGGGTCCAGTGGTGAAGAAGGGACATGCTTTTCACTATAGACACCACTCCATGAATTTTTTGCCACAAGAATATATTACCCACCCAAAAGTTTTGCTTAACTGGAAACGAAGAGGAGGGAACAGACTGAGAGATTTCTATTCTTTTCCTTTAATTTATACAACTTACTCCCTGAGTCTTCCATCACAGCAATGAACACATAGGCCTCTACCAGACTATTTACCTACTTTTATCCCCTCAATGATCTTTGCCAGCTGAATTTGCCTGATTTGGGCCTAAAACCAAGTTGTACTTACTGCTTTGTGAAACACAAAAATAATCCTTAAATTAAACAATTAGACATGTGGAATTCCATTACTTTGGAAAAAGTCAGTCCTTTTTCCAAAGGAACATTAATGGGAACAGTCCAGTTTAAAAATATATATATAACAGATTCTAAATAACAATTTTGTAGATTTACAGGTTTTAGCACTAGTTTGTTTATTCATCCCATCATTCAGCAAATGCTGGTGGAACACCTATTAGGTTCTAGAAAGTGTGCTAGACCCTGAGAGTAGAAGCCTGAATAGAAAGGTTCCTACCTCTACACAGTTACTCTCTACCACAAAACATTTCCCTGCATGATGTTATAGCATAGACGGTAGCAGGAGACTAAGAAAAACTAGAACCTCTCTGTTCCTTGCCGTTAATGTAACAGGATCCCCAAATTCTCTGACTCCTTCATCTTGCTCTCTGGCAGACCTTCTCACCTCTAACTTCGAGAATACAGATTCCCGAGAATCTCTGCAGGGGAAGAGGCAGACAGCGGAAAAGGGGAGGTTCCTGAGCTCTGACTGTGGGCTAGAGGCTTTCTATCAATGACTTTATATAACCCTCACAACAACCCAGTTCCAATCTTATCGTGGTTATTGTAAGAAGAAGGAAACTAACACAGAGGACTGTTGAGTAACTTGACCAAAAGCCACAGCCAGAAACCAGCAGAGGCTGCACCCGCATCTGCATCTGCCTGATTTTCCAGCCTCTATCCTTTTCACCGTATCAAGTTGCCACATCCTCACACAAAACAGTGACAACAATGTGTTGTATAAAATGAGTTCTCACAGAGTTCAAAGGGGTGGCCATGTGCGTAGGATCTTTCCATCCCTTCCGGAGTGGGTTCCAACAGAACTTTTTTTCATTACAATAAAGTAAGTTTCAGTTCTGTTTTACCCCTAAGACTTGCTCTATATACCTATTTGAAAAAAAAAAAATCATTTCAAAACAATTTAGATGCCTGAAAGGGCTTAATATTCTATTTTAGTCTACAGGGAACTTATTGAAGGTCTAGATTCTTTCCAGTTGTGGCATGACAGGTTTACAAAGGGAGACAGGGAGGGCTTATGATCTCCCTACCTGCAATGACTACAGTACAAAAGGGAGGGCCCCATCCCTGCCCTACTAAATGCTGGTAAGTGAGAGTATCTCCCAACTAGAGGTCTCTAGGCTGAGGGAACTTCAAGGAACAATGACTAAGGAAGTTTAATTAAGGAAGACTTCCCAGGCAAGGTGAGTCTCCAGTGCAGATACCAGGGTGACTACAGGAAGGAAGCGGTATTAGTGTTACAGTGAGCTGTACAACATTTAGTTTCAATTTCTTCTTACTCAACTCTGTACTGATTAATGATGCATTAAAATAAAAGCCAATGCTTCTTTTTTGAATAATAATGGCTTCAAAAGGACAAAACTAAATTTAATGTCATACATAATATAAGAGACATCCAGTATTAAAAATTTGCTGCCTAATTCTCTTAAAATAGTCAGTTCTGTCTAGGATTTTTCCAAATTCTGATTCCATTCCACGCAAAGAAATGAGGCTTTGGAGCAATGTAATCACACATAAGCATTGTTTTTAATGGGTTTCTTTTTCCCCTTAAAAACATCTTTATCAGGATTTCTGAATTTTTTGTGTGTTCACTTCATTTGGATTTGTTAGAAATTCTCTTCATCATACTTTTTTTATATTTTACTTACGTGGTAAAAGCAGCATTTACTTTAGCTCCAAGGTAGTAAGAATACAGTATGAACATGCCAATCATAAAGGCAAGAAACACCATAATAAAGAGGACCATGAACTTGAAAATATCCTTCACAGTCCTTCCAAGAGAGATCTGCAAGGGGCCAAAGCTCTCATTTGCAGGAAGGATATATGCAATCCGAGAGAAGCTGAGCACAACAGCTATAGCATATAGGCCTTCAGATATGATCTGAGGGTCAGAAGGGAGCCATTTATCTCTGGCTAGAAAAAGAGAGAGAGAGAGAGATTAGAAATGGAACTTTTTGTTCATTGCTAGCTATGCAAAATAAATACCTTAAATAATATCTATTTTTTAGGTAGATTTTTTAAAAAGATTTATTTATTTATTTATTTGACAGACAGATATCACAAGTAGGCAGAGAGGTAGGCAGAGAGAGAGGGCGGAAGCAGGCTCCCTGCTCAGCAGAGAGCCTGATGCGGTGCTCAATCCCAGGACCCTGAGATCATGACCTGAGCTGAAGGCAGAGGCTTAACCCACTGAGCCACCCAGGTGCCCCTAGATTTTTTTTTTTTTAATCTTGGTTGAAACTACTCTAGATTTAATTAACTGCCCAGGCACTGTTTTTCATGTTAAACCAGAAACATATGAGTTCCACACTCACACGGAATCTTGTACTAGAGGAAACACTCTTGTAAAGATATGAAGCCTGCTTCACATTGAGTAGAAACAGAATCAAGTATGAAAGATACAGAAAGAGGTTAAAAATCCTTCATCAGACACAGACTGTGTCCAGAATGACAAAACAATTGACTTGACTAATTTGTTCCCTCAGTTACTAGATTTATTGATGTGCTATTCCGTCACACCATAGGCTCAGTTGGCACAAAACTTCTTTTTCATATTTCATGGGGAAATTAGTTCATCTGACAGTTTGTGCAAGAAAAATGGCATATTATGAGAAGTAAGAATGTCAACCGAATCACAATGGTGCTGTCAGTGTGGTATCTGAGCAAAACAACCTGTTCCCGGAAAATGTAATATGCTACTAAGGTGTAAAAATTTGGGGGATAGATTCTAAAGGAGGACTCCACCCCTTTCAAGGTCACTTAGTTCACAACAAACTACGGGATACTCATTCCCAGGAGGGTCAATGAAATACTATGTGGCTAATTGTGTGCAAACCTAATCATTCTCAGATGAATGAATACATTGTAGACATTTTCAACAAGAAAAATTAACATTTGTTGAGTGTTTAATGTGTACCAGACACAGTGCTTTCCCTTAACTCTATGGATTTGGTGTTATTATTATCCGCTCCTTAGAGATGCTGAAACCAATACTTGGAAAGGCTAAGTACTTGATCAAAATCATACACACAATAAGAAGTAAATCCTGAACTCACAAATTTCCCTCCAGATGACAGTCAATTAGATACACATGAAGACATTTAAATAAATAAGTTACTAAAATAGGATAGATGTTACACAAAAATACAATTTAAGCTAATTCTTTAATTATAAATGGTAATCATTTACTCATTTCATCTGGTCTCCCTGGCATAGAAAAATCCTTGTTTGCTGACAATAAGAGCTAAGGTGTTTAAATTTCACAATGTGTGAAACGTACATTTTATATTTTGGAGCAGGCACTCAGTCTTCTTCTTTAATAATGTTAACACGCCACTTGTACTTATCACAATGTAAGCCTTAATTATACTTGTAAAGAATTATTCTTCAAAATCAGAACACATCTGAACTCTGTGCCTGAGTTTCCTTATCATTAAAATAAGGGGTAGGCAATACATTTCTAAAGTCCTGTCCAGACTTAAGATTGTGAAACTACATGAAAATTTGCTAATCACACCTCCCCAGTCTGGCCTCAAGGGAGAGGAGGCTCACATCACTTACCCCTGGTTTGTGCTGGCAAGGATGGAATCACTATCCTTGCACCCTGGTTGTCAGTGGGGGTCTCCCTGCTCTTCATGATACAGAGAAGGTAGGCATGAATTCCCTTCCACCTTGTGTGGAGGGGCAGGACATCACCCCAGTATTTCTGCGTGTTTTCCAGAGCTTATGATCTCATGTCACTTTAGCTCCTACTTCCTGCCTCTGCTGAGTTTTTGTTCACTTCACCTGAACAGCAGCACAACACCTTTTACTCTTTTATCCCCTCTGAACCACGCTTTCAGAGACTCATCTTCCATCTCGATCAGTTTATCAAGCTATTTTCCCCCGTAGTTAAGACAGTTTCATACCCTAAGAAGATACACTAGTAATTATGTTGTTGGGCTCAAAGATAATTTCCTCCTACCCTGCAACATCTTCTTTGTAGAGATTTGAACACTGAGGCACAGAGAAGTAAATTAACTTGAACGAAGTCACAAACAGCAAGGGAGAGTCATAGCCTCGACAGGAATCCAGTTTTATATAGTTCCATAGCTCATGCTCTCGCCTCTGTTCATATACATTCAACACACATCTCATACTAAACATGGACAACTTCCAAAGTGTGGTTTCAGTACCTTTCCTGAGGACCTTTCATATGAGGACCCTGCAGTCAATAACTTACCATAAGTGAAATACTGGATCTCCGGTGGAAGTGTAACTTCACTGAGGTCGCTCTCTTGGACATAACTGTCCACATACTGCTGTGCTTTTGTTGCCTGAAGGAAAGCTAGGAATCTGGCCGTGAAAGCAGCAATGAAGATGGAGAGCATCCCGAAGTCCAGCACATTCCACAACTGCAAAATATATTCCCTAGGTCCTTCCAGCCAGAGCTCCTTACACTCAGACCACATCATTCCTGTCACACAGGAAGGTACAGATTATATCTCACAGCTTAGACAGAGAAGCTCATACTTGGTCCACCACCAGTCCCCATCTAGAAAATGCTCCATAGATAAAGCAGCATATGAGGCACCACAAAGCACCCACTACTGTTCAGCTCCCTGACGCCCTGGGGAGAATCACATGGAAGAAAAATCTTTACTAAGTCAGAATTAGAATTTGGAATAACAGAGTTCTACATCTGGTACCAGAAATGGGATGGGCAGGAAAGAGGGAAGGAAAGTAAGCAAAGAAGACTCTTCAAGTCAAATGATTTTGCCCTGTGAGATTTTGGAAGGAGAGGAGAAAATTCATCTTTGTGAATTCCAATGGTTATCAAACCACAATAATTACTGGTGAAACAAACCCCTAAATGAGAAAGTTACGGTAGACTTTTAACAAGATCATTTTCCCAATCACACAGGAACACTTACATCATTCCCCTACCTTCTCTCCTCTTTCTAGTTTCATGCTAGGGAGGTGAGGAATATCACTGGACAAAGAAGGAACCCTTAAGCAGGGGCCCTAGGATGCTGTGAAGAAACAGAAAGCAGAAAATGCCATTCTGGGAGAAGAGGGAAAAATATTCCAATTTAACCATTTGTCCTGACCATGTAAGGGGAAGACATTGTGGAATTTCTAAAAAGGTATTAGCTCAAGATAAAATTTATAAAATAATTATTTGACCCAGGTTGAGTCCACAGGAGTGAATGAGGGGAGTAACCATGTTATTAACTCAGGAACTAAGAAGATACCAAAAAAACTCTGGGAAAACAGAGAGAACAGATAAAAGTGACTCTGCATTAGTAATGGTTAGATAAACTAGTTCCTACCTCCATTTTTTTTCCCTCTCATTGCCTAAAGTTTTTAATTTTAACATAGCTATTCAAAATGGACACCTGTGAGTCAAGATGTGAAGGCAGCCTAAGTGTCCAATGGTCAATGGATGGATAAAAATGTGATATGTATGTGTACACACACACACACACACACACACACACACACACACACTGGAATATTACTCAGCCATAAAAACAAATGAGATCTCAGGTTTCCAACAACATGGGTGGGCTTAGAGGGTATATACTAAGTGAATGAAGTCAGAGAAAGAGAAATACCATACGATTTCACTTCTGTGTAGAATCTAAAAATCAAAATGAAGAACGACACACTCTTCAATACAGAGAACAAAGTGGTGGCTGCTAGAGGGGAGGTCAGTGGGGGGATAGGAGAAAAAAGGACATTAAGAGGTACAAACTTCTAGTTAATCAATAAGTCATGGAGATAAAAAGTACAGCACTGGGAATAGTCAGTAATACTGTAATAATGTTGTATGGAGACTGTACTTATCGTGGGGAGCAGTGAGTAATATATAGACTTGTCAAATCATGATATTGTACACCTGAAACTAATATAACACTGCATGTCAACTATACTTTGCCAATAAAAATCTAAAAAAAGCAAAAAAAAAGGGACTATTATAAGGTAAAGTAACAATTAAGGAAACTCTCCTAAAAAAAACCTTTTAAACAAAGGCAAAAAATGTTCTTTAATTATCAGTTAATGGCTACTGGGATATTTCACAAGTATTTCAATGAAATATTTGATCATCATCAGTGAGTCACATTTTCATAAAATTTATAATTACTCAATAACTAAAGTTAGAAATGTGGTTTATTCATAATTAGGCTCATGTTACGCATAAAAATTTTTACTTAGTCTTAAGGAATACATTTCAGTATTATTAAGCTGCCAAATCACTCAATTATTTTGTTCTGCTTATCTTACAATGATGATGTTGTCATCATATAGCACATGACAACACTTTAAGTAAAAAAGCAGTCATACACACACACACACACACACACACACACAATTTTTTGTAGAAATTAGAATATTTAAAATAGTAAGCTCACCGAGAACCCAGACCATAATTAGCATCTCTGTCCACGTGAACTGGGTGGTTTTCACCCTGAAGATCTGCTTGGGATAGTCAATTACAGTGATATTGGGCAGCGTGGTGATGCCTTCGAATCTGTCTGAGGCATTGAACACAAGCAGGCCCAGGAAGATGATGAAAGAAGCAGCATGTGCAACAAACTTCATAAAAGGGCTTCGCAGAATTTTCCCCAGCTGTAGGACAATAGACAAACAAAGAAGAAGAAGAAACTTCTACTTTGGAAAGCATGGCTTCTGCTTTTGCAAATGACGATACAGGATTTTAAAAAAAATAGATGAAATGAGAAGACTTCCAAAATTCTGCTTCTGTTTGTGAAGAGCTATACATTATGAAAACTACTCTTTTTAGGGGATGCTGCCACCAAGAGTAATTTAAGAAGTCTTCAAACTTCATTGTTGCTAAATATCCAATTTGTCTTAGAGTTGACTGCATTCACAGGTGCATTTCTGAAAATCACAAGGCATATGCTGGTTATGCTTATTTTTACAGGAAAGACCACGCAACCAACATATAGGTTTTGAGAGTCTAGGAAAAGAAACTCCAAATTTGTAGTGTGTATTCTTTGTTACTTTATAATTGAAACTTTATGAGTTTGGAGACTCATTCATTTATAACTGAAGTGTTATGATGTGTTTGTAGTACCTAACAAGGCCTTTGAAGATTAAAAACCTTACTACTACAGAAATAAATTTTTGTTCTCATTTCTAAATATTCTGAAATCAAGCTGTACTTTGTATGCTATAAAAAAAGACAGAAGATATCAGAATCAGGTAAATGTTTTATGTGTTATTACCTCAATAAGAAGAAGGAGGTTCGCAATAACTAAAACCTTTAAGTAGGTTAACTTAATTAAGTCAGCCCTGAGTTTGGAAAATCATATAAATAGTACAAAAGCATCTCTAAAGTTCAGTGCATAATTATTTTAAGGTAACTCCTTTAAAATCCCATGTGATATAATGTCCTTAAAAGCCCCATGTTCTAGCAGAAATGAAAAACAATTCTGCCTGTCCCAAGGGCTTCTTCAGCCCAAGAATTAGGTACATTTGGTAGATTTATCAAATAAGTTCTCTAGCCTACATACTCAGAACCAACTTCAAACTCAGTCTGTGACCTTACAAAGCACAAGCGTCACATCTAAGAGAATGCAACTTCAAACAAATGTTTTGTATGTCTGGAACCTTAATTTGATGTCAACAAATCATGGAAGAATGTTAAGCATTTCTGGAGTTGAACATGGACGCAGACAGACAAGTGTCACATTTTCCATATCAGACACAGAAAAAGAAACAACACATTTGCACGCCGCTGTGCTGTTCTGCAGCTGCAAAGAGCCACATTTGCAGGAGCTCATCTGTAGCACACAGTGATTTCTTTTGGGTGGCCAAGTCTGTTTCTCATCAAGGCTGATTTTTTAAAACTTGAAATTGCATGAAAATAAAGCAGCATGCCTATCTTAAAGATGGGATATATGTAGGGAGCTCTTGCTATGCTGTCTTCTTGACACAGTCTAGGTGGTATACGGTAGATATAAAGGTGGGCTTCAGCAACGATTCGATTCCCTCCTTTCACTGTCTCCACTGGACAAAGAGTTCACCACACCATTTATTTTTTTTAAAGCCTTTATTTATTTATTTGTCAGAGAGAGAGAGCACGAGTGAGAGAGAGAGAGAGAGAGAGAGCACAAGCAGGAAGAACACCGGCAGAGGGAGAAGCAGGCTCCCCGCTGAGCAAGAAGCCTGCCGCAGGACTCGATCCCAGACCCTGGGATCATGACTGAGCTGAAGGTGGAAGCTTAATTGACTCAGCCACCCAGGCATCCCTCACCACACCATTTATAAGAGCTGCACTTTTCTAAGTGAAGAGAAAAAAAGAGTGGACTTCAATGTTCTAACTGATTAAGCTGCCCCCAAAGATGAACACTTAAAAATCAGACCTTTCCAGGTCATTTCCCTCAGGAAGGGAAATTATTTGCAGGGGAAGTGATTTTTGCTTTAACGCATCCTCTCTCATCATTTATAGATTTTAGACTTAAGGGTTCATATACTGGAGGAATGGTAAGGTACCTTCCCATGATACATATTAAAAGAACTTAGTCGACTTATCAAAACTGATCAGAATGACAGACTTTCTGCCTTCAGTTGCAGGGGCAGCTCAACCATGAAGTGAGAGGGATGAATATTCTCACATGTGTATGGTTCTTGCAGAGGGGGCCTCCCTCTTCCAGAAAGACTACTGAGCCAGAAAGATGACAGATTTCCAGGATCATTTGTAAGTGGCCTTGACTCTTCTTGAAACTGCCTCTGATTTAAACAAAATCAGACTTTGGAATATAAAAACAGGATTAAGGATCTCACAACAGCTTCTTCTCCCCGGCAGTGCTCTTTATAAACCTAATACAAATTCTGTCAGCATGGCTAGTATTCCTTCCCATATCTTGTTGGAAGATCTATGAGGCACAATTAAATTGAGTCTATACTGGCAAGTTGAGAGAGGGATAAAGGTAGTAAACAAAATGATTCAAGCAAAACTAAATAGATAAACAATCTAAAAATTCCAAAGCCCCCAACCCAAATTCTACCTTTTTAAAAATCTTCTGAAGGAACGAAGGGCTGGGGGAACCTGGCATGGACTTTCTGGAATTCTTCAAATTAACACCACTGTTCATGACTGCACTTAATACACCCAGCCTCAGGTCTCTTGACAGGTTCCAATGAGTTACTCTTCCAGTTCTCAGGTTAACTGATTCTTGGTACCACTGCTGTAGGGCTGTTCTCCTACCACAGGCCAACTCAGTTGACTCTCTGTTTATTAAGCTGTCAATAGAATTAGCAAAGTGCCACCTCACCCAGGTAGCTTTTCCTCTTGACTATCACGGGGATTTTATCTTAAAAACCTGGTAAGTATCATATGCCTTCAAATGTGGTCTATCCCACTGTACCAGATCCCTTTTCCTCCCTTATTTGAATTTATCCAGTCATTAAAAAGCAGAATTTGTGTTCCTGAGTCAATTACCATTCAGGGTAAAATTGACAAGAGACTTAAGTAGGGAGCTTTTTCTTTTTTTATCCCTAAAGCACACAGTACATGAACCACTGAGGAAATGGATGGAGAAAAACACGTACCCTGCTGCATGGTGCGATCCAGTAGCCAATGGCAAGAAATGGGAGGCCCAAGGCCACAACCAGCACAACCAGACACTTGATAGCTATGGTCTGTTCCCGCAGGCCTGAGAGGTTCTCGTACCAGATTGTCAAGAGCTGCTGCTGGCAATTGGGGTGAGCCACAAACTGTGGGCAGAAAGAGACGTAGGTTACTGTACCACTGAGGACACTTCAGCTACTGAACACTTGTGCATCCTAAAGATATTAATATGCACTTTTCTGGAATATAGGCACTAGAATATGCTCCTTTTCCTTACCTCCATTTCTCAAAATTGCTTCAGAACTAGTAGAATTAAAGTTGGCAACAAGAGGGTAAAATTGATGTTGTCCTTAATTACAGTTCTTTCTGACTGAAAGTCCCTGTAATTCACAGATTCCTCTCCAGAATCTAGGTGATGTATGCTTTCCTTTGTGGAAATGTGTCCCACCCCACTGTCTGCCAGCTTACTTGCATTTGGTTCAAGATGGAAAAGAACAGTCGTTTTGTTTATTGTAGACTACAGCTAAAAGAAAAATGTGTCAAATTTCACAAGCAATCCCTAAAATGCTACATGTAGGAAAAATATACACACCACATGCCCTATGTACATGTACGTACTACCACTGCAAATCTGCAAAGATCTACAAAAAGCCAACAACTGGCAAGAACTATGCGTGGTCCACACTTGCACTGCTTCCAGGAACTGGCATCAAATGTCCCTTCCTTCCTGTTTCAGTAATCTGTCCTCTTTTTGTTGCTTCCTCTCTCACAGGTCAAAAACCATGGACATGTATCTCCAACAGTTCTTTGTAACTACACTTATAACCAGGAAAAACTGAGCAAATTATGTTATTTTAGCCCTGCTATTTTATCGTGCCATCTGGTTTTGCTAAGTCATCTGCCAACATCTATTCAGAGGGACTGGAATTTCATTAAAGGCCTGTCCTTATGCAGGTAGCAGAATGTATTTGTAGTCAGGCTCGTGTGAAAAGGCTCCTACATCAACAGATGCCCATTTGTGACTAGATATGCCTGTCTTTGAATGACCAGGTGCACTTTGCCCAAACTTGGAAATTATTTAGCGTCATTCACAAATCAACTATGAGTACCAACATATCTTTTTAAAGGGTGTTTAGCAATACAAAAATCTAAGTTTCACTCACCATCTTCTAAAAAAAAAGAATAAAAAATAACAATGAACCGTTTAGGAAGTACTCGTGAAGTGTTTGTTTGTTTATTTGGTTGGGTTTTTTTTGCAAACACGTAGCGGTAAAGAAAACAGCACCAGTCCCCAGCAGGTGAAGGGTTCATCGTTAATCAAGTTCTAGTTAATGATCCTGATGTCCTAATGATTCTTAGCAACTCTAGGCTATTCCTCAAGTTATTTGGCTATTTATTAATAACACATCTACTAGGAAATGAATAGGTTTCTATTTATTGGTGTATAGTTTCCCATTAGCTCTTCTAATTAAAAAATAATAAGAATAAAGTTAAAAAATAAAACCTCATCTCCCAGGGTAGGCAGTAGAGATGCAATTTCCCCCAAATCCCCACTTTTGCCCCTGTGTGCAAATGCCCTCTGAGAAGTCTGGTGAGAACCGCTCCGGTGACGGCTGTGCCACAGGGCGCAAAGGGTCTTGTGCTGGTAGAAGGGGAAAGGATGAGTTTACAAATATTAGGTTTCAAGTACTTAACTGAATTTATTTCAATAATACAAACTGGGAGGATTTGGGAGATTTAAAGTACTACAAAGAAGATGCTATCTTTTCTCATTTAATGAGTTCAATATGAAAAAGCATATTTTATCTTATAAGTGTCTTTCCATTCAATAGTAAAAATCCCAGCTCCTAGAGCTCACTCACTAGTCATTGCTAGTTGCTAGGTCTATATCAGATCTCCTTTCCAGACTCAAGAGCCTGCCACTCCTCCGAAGTTCTGATTTTTGATTAATATAGTTATTATTTTAACTTGTCATAAAATCCGATCAAGGCTGAAAACGCTGGGGGTTTGGTGACAACTTTCTAGGGTTCTTGTTGAGAACTCTGCTAAACTTCCACTTCTGCCCTATACTCTACCGGACCATCTTCCTCCTGCTTTACCCCTCCTCCTGGTTAAAAATTCTCATCTCCTCTGAGTTCCTACATGCCATTCATTTATTTATTCATTCACTCTTCAAAATGTCGTACACTCTTCCTGTGAGCCAGGCACTGTGTTAGGTATCTGGTAGAATAAGGTGAAAATGGAAGCATCAGTATGCATAAAGTGATACGCCTTTCCTGTTCTAGGGCACACAGTAAAGCTCTCAATAAAAAATGAAAAAAAAAAAGTGGAGAGGCACCTGGGTGGCTCAGTGGGTTAAACACCCAACTCTTGATTTAGGCTCAGGTCATGATCTTGGGATCGTCACAGGTTCCAGCCCCACACTGGGCTCCACACTTGACGGGGAGTCTGCTTGAAAGTGTCTCCCCCACTTCGGCCCCTGCCCGACCCCTGCCTCAGGCTCACTCGTTTGCTTTCTCTCAAATAAATAAATAAATCTTTAAAAAAAATGGGGAGAGTCTCCTTATGCTTGCCAAGATAAATAATCAACATTTAAAATAGTACTAGTTTGAATGTTGGTCTGAAAGTCTTGCTGTTTGGAGGGTCTGCATTTGTGAGAAGTTGGACAGATGCAAATAAAAAGCCCTCCTGTGCCTCCAGCTAGGCTCAGCTGAGGCTGGGGAACAGTGCCTTTGGAGAAATCCACAGGTGGAAGAGACAGTGTCATCAATCAGATTACCACCTGGGAAGCCAACACGCCCCCCCCCCTTTTTTTTAATAGGCTGAGGGCTTCTGCAAGATAGAAAATAGCCATGAAGTTGAGAGACAGGTGACATGGGTCCATATAGAATTGATGGACAAATTCCACTTTTGTGAGTGTCCAGCCTTTCTCTCTTAGGTTTTAACTCTTGAGGACAGAAATATTAATGTTGCAGCATGGCTCCCTCTTCTTGTTCCTCTTCTTCCAGATAATCTTCAAATCTGAAGCTATGCTTTATGGCATTAATTGGACTGTACATATAGGTTGCACAGCCCTTAAAGATGTGATAGCTATCAGTGCTTTTCATATGGCATTATGTAATGATCAATCTTTGACCCACTGTGACTTGCACAATGTAGTGCAAACACTTAATGTATGTTAAATAGTAGCCCAAATTGTGGTGTTTGCATTTTACTTGTAACACTTGAAAATCCGGCTTAACAACTATATTTCCTGTACTGTTAATTCTACTCTCTTCTTAAGTAATACACCAGCATATGGTATCTATTCATTCCTTTCAATTCATAGGAAGAAAGCACAAATGGATATTTTCTTCCAATAATTTAAAATCCTAATGCAAGCACACAAGAAACCCTAAATAAAATAAAATAAAATAAAATAAATGCAATAGTAACAAGTGAGGGAAAAAAGTTAATCCCCTTGGGAGATGAGTTCTGTTCTTTTCAAGGACTTCAAAATAGGGCAGTGATCTTTCTCTCTTAAAATTGTTTACTTCCTAAAAAGTCTCCTAGGCCGCCACACCAGTCATAGCCAGTCAGTTAAAATTTGTATGCTGCATCCTAATTTCAGTGGACCAGCAAATTGAAATCGTTACAAAAATAATGCCCTTATTTGAGGTTTTCTGATTTAAAAGGAGAATGCCTGACACACAAGAAAATCTCAATCTTTCAATGGAACAAAACTACTGTAGCACAGAGAAGAAACATTTTTTTTCCTGCCAAATGACTAACAGATTGTAAACTGAACTGCTAATCAAGACAGGTTAATGGAAAACAATGAGATAATTTTCAACTTAAAAAAACATTCACGTTACACTGTCTTATCGTCAAATCAGCCCTTACAAGAACTACCTTCATGGGACTACTGTTGTACAAAAACATGGTAGGAACACTCTGTTTTTGTTTTTAATGACATGGTTGGAGGCACAGTTCATACCATTTAAAATACTGCTATGAATAAAAGCTACGTCATTCAACTTCTTTTTAAAGCTCTTTGAGTTATGAAATATACGGAAAACTTATATTGTATAAGTTTGCGGGATTTCGAACCCAAGTGCAAAGTGTTCTGTTCTTTTTTGGTGCTGGGCAGGAAGCTGGCCAAGAGTCTGCCCAGTGTGAGACTCAGGACGGCACCAGCCAGCACATGCACTCTACCCAAGGTCTCTGTTGTATATTTGCCACTCTCACTGCATTGTTCAATTTTGGGAATTAGGGAAAGCACACCTTCTTCATACACAATAGGTAACTGTATGTACATATATTACCGCATGTCTCTTTTCTAGATATTTCTATAGTTTAATCTCACCATGGAGAAAGTAAGAGAACGAAGAGGAAGAACCCAGGAAATTTCTCCCCTTTCTCAATAGCTCAGTTTTCCACATTCGATGGTCTAGCAGCTTCTAGTGTCTTTTACATTTGTCAAGGACTTCTGAAGAATGGACGGAGCTTACTAGGAGCAGTTATTTCTATGTGGGAGAAGGGACTGATGTTCATCCTCAAGTTGCACAGAAGACAGAGGAACAGGCAGAATTAAAACTCAGAGCTTTTGGGGAGGAAGTAAATAATCTATTATTCTAACTGGAAAATAACTGATGTTTTTGCCTTAAAGTTAATCTTCTGTACTCTTTCAAAAAATCAAATTTCATCTTTCACTCTATTCCACTCTTTTTTTTTAATTTTTTTCCATTTTATTTTATTTCTTTTCAGTGTTTCAAAATTCATTGTTTATTCCATTCTTTTTTTGTAGAATAACATGGGTAACTCTACAAATAGTAATAATATTTACTATCTTTCCAGTTTTATTATTTATCTTAAAGGCACCCCAGATATGATTCTGGGATGGATAATTGAAAACATCCACTCCCTGCCAGAGAACACATTATTGTTTGTTCCTAATCAGTAGTGTAAGATTGCCCATTTCACCAACGGCATTGAGAATACTTTTTATTCTTTAAAAATTTGAGACAGGAAATATTATTTGTATATTAGGATGCATTTATTTTAGTACCAGAGGGTTTGAAAATTTTAAATATGTTTGTCAGCCATTTGAATTTTCTGTGAGTTGCTCATTCAAGCCCTCTGCTTATTTTTCTGCAAAGCTCTAGAAATTTTTCTTAAAAATTTATTTAAGCTTTTTGGACATTAAGAATATCAATCTTTTGTATGTTAGAATTGAAGAATTATACCTTTTTCACACTGCCCTTTACTTTTTTTGTTTATGATCTTTCTGTGTTCAGAAGTTTTAAATTGTAGGTTGTCAGATTGTTTACCTTTTTGTTTTGTTATTTCTTTGACTACTTTTGTATTAGAAAGTCCTTTCTCACATAAACGGAAACTCATGTTCAGATCAGGGGACCTGGGTGGCTCAGTCAGTTGGACACCTGACTCTTGATTTCAACTCAGGTCATGATCTCAGGGTCATGAGATCAAGCCCCACACAGGGCTCCATGCTGGGTGTGGAGCTTGCTTAGTGTTCTCTCTCCCACTCTCTCTCACCCTCCCCCACATGTGCACACTGGTGTACACTCTCTCTTTGTCTCTTTGTTTTAAAAAAAAAAAAAAAGTTCAGATCTCTCCTCTTCAGGTCTTTCGTATTTTCATTTTCTTGACTAACTGCCACTGAGCTCTGTAAGGCCTGGGTAGAACTCGTGGTGTGATTCCTAGGGAAGACCTGAGTTCTGGGGACTGTAAGGTCAGAGAGAAGATAGTAGTCTAAGAACCTGAGCGGGGGTACCTCTTGGGCATGTGGCAGAAGAGGCTTCCTGAATCTCTTGTGGGAAACAGCTTACCATTACACAAAACTGGTTTCCTTGGTGGAATTATGAAATGATTTGAATAAATATAAGTTTATTATGTTATCAGGAAGAAAAAAACTCTATCACATATATTTTGAAACTCCAATGCTTCGCATGTAGCCTTTCCCTCGAGCCCTCCAATTGGGGAACCCTGAGTCACACACCATGAGTCCACCTGCCACCCAGGCGGAAACGGTGCCTTTCAGAACTGCAGACTACCTTTCAGAATACCTCAGTGTCACAGTGGGTAGGGTTCACATACCACTGTAACCCAAGAAGTGGTTTCGCTTCAGGACTGGAAATGAGATGAAGGAAAAAGGAAGCACCAGAAGGGATGGGGTATCTTTCCTCCTTGCTAGATGGAGACACATGAATGTTGTGAAGAACGAAGGAAGTCTTTTGGGCTTTTTTGGGCATGCTAAAGTTTTTATATACATTGAATGAAGCTTCCAAATCAAATACTTTAACTAATACTCCTTTTATAACATAAAACAAACAAACCCACAAACGCCTGCAAAGCCCTAATCTCCTTTCAGTTTCAAATATATTATTTTGTTGTTTCCTGGCAGTTATTTGACTGATAACAAATTTATTATTAATGACACTTCATACGTTGTAAGCTATACATCTATTTATTGAAGATTAAGATGCCAGGAAGACATTCACTGTCTCAAAACAGTTTGGTTAACAGAAGTACATCTATAGATGAACTAATATGTCTCTGCTAATATGACACTTTCAAAGTAACAATAAAGAACCAGTGACAACTGAAATCAATCCTCTCCTCTCAGGCACTAAAGAAAAGAGGTGTGTATTGCAAGATCTGTGAATAAATGTCCAGACAGATTTCTAAAAATGGTTTAATATTAATCTTATTCAAAATTATCTTTTTTTCCTTTAATATAGAAAACCTTAACTAGTAAGAATGCTCTAGAGAAAGACAAGAACTATAAGATTTCACTCATACGTGCAATTTAAGAAACAAAACAAGCACAGGGGGAAAAAGAGAGAGAGAGAGAGAGAGAGGAAAACCAGGAAACAGCCTCTTAACTACAGAGAACACAGTGATGGTTACCAGTGGGCAGGAAGGTGGGAGGATGGATGAAACAGGTGATGGGGATTAAGGAGGGCACTTACGATGAGCACCAGGTGTTGTATGGAAGTGGTGAATCACTATATTGTACACCTGAAACTAACGTTACCCTGTATGTTAACAAACTGGAATTAAAAAATAAAAACTTAAAAAAAAATACTCTGAGAGGAAGGCAGTTGAGCCCATTTACTTATAAATGGTAATTCCTTGAAAAGTCATTTCACATCAGTATTTACTAAGAATCTTCACATTTCCCCCATCTTATTAAGTTGATGAAGATCTGTGATTAATAGTTGACTAAAACCTTGTGAACACTATATGTGAAAGTTCTCTGGATTGTGGTAGAATCTGTGCGGGTGTGTGCGTGTGCACATGTGCACGCATACGAGGAGAGAAGAGGAAAGAGAGGAAGTTTCCCTTACGCTCACTTGCTGGTAGGGTGCCCACACTTTCCTCTGTTCCACAGGTCAGCGGCATATGCACAGGCTTCCGTTCTGGCTCTGGCTCTGAGTAAGGTTTCCGGAGGCACAACTTAGATAAACTTGTTCATCCATCTCTAATGATTCTGTGAGTCTCCTCAGATCCCTTACTAAATTCCTTTCTGCCTAAAATGACTGTAGTCTATTACTGAGGACAGAACCCAACACAATGAACATGAAATCTGAGTTTGATGACGAAAAGCTAAAATTCATTCTGAGAATGAATTTTCATGATGTAGAAATGTTATCAGCTAATACATGTTGAATAATCCCCCTGCACTAGACCTGTGCTAATTACTTTATATGCATTAGCTCTTATAATCTTATAAACTACTGAAAAAACAGTTGCTTTTGTGGTACCTACGTCATTAACTGAGCAGACTGAGGCTTGGCCTGGCTGTGTGACTTGCCCATGGCCACCCAGGGAACAGGCGGTTAACTGAGGACTTGAACCCCTGCAGGCTGGCTCCCTGCCCTCTTAAGCACCATGCAGGGAGAAGAGAAAATTCAGCTATGCAGAGATTAACCAGTTCATGAAACTAGATCTATTCCTGAAAACAGCTTACTTCTTGGTGACTTGTCAGTTTCTCTTAGAGTACGAAAACATATCAGCTATATAACATATAAATGCTGCTAGGTTATAGATAACTGAAATTTTTACTATAGTAAAACATCATAACTATAATTTTCATGATTTACAAGCCCTATACAAGCAGCAAATATATACACTTAACAGTTTATCTGCAATAAGCAGAGTAAAAAGGTAATCATAAATTTTATTTCTGGTATCCACGGCTCTGGACCTAGACACGTTATTTAAGCTTGGCAAACCTTAGTTTCCTTGTAGATTAGAAATGCCATCATCTATTTCACCTATTTTATAGGTTAAATGGATAATAACATAGGCTTGTCACAAGGATTAACATGACAGTTGTAGCAGTGACTTACAAAAATGTATATAAGTAACATTTTATTATTTTTAATTGCATTGTAATGAGCAGTTCACAAAGTTCTTTTGTGTATCTTAATCCACTGAAACTGTATTATCTGAGATAGGAGAGATTATCTTCCATTCACATGAGGAAACTGAAGTTTAAAGAAGTTTTATGACTTATCCAAGGTCTCACAGCAGACAAAAAGTGGACAGGATTGCAGAAGCTAGATATCTGACTCACAACTTTACCATACTTTACTTAATCTCTTTCATGACAAAAAAAAAAAATCTTTGATCAATAACATCTTTATAATTAAAACATTTTCCCGGGATTATGGCATAGTTGATATTACATGTTTATTCCAATATGGTGCTGGATAAAAGCGGGCCACTCACCTTTTTCACTTCATACTTAATAGCAAGCTTGACACGACTCAGGGAAGCTTTATGCCTGTGTAGCTCTAGAGGCTCTGTGGATTCAAGATCTCCATTCAGAATAGCTTCTACTTCTTCTGAGTCCCGGCAAAGATCCAACACACCCACTACAAAGTCTTTGCATTGCATGGAGAGCTTCCGATAGTCATTCTAAGAACAAGAGTTTTAAAGTTTAATTCAAGGAATTTGCTTTAATTCAATGGAAAGTATTTAGAGTTTTTGTGAATTACAAAAAGCGGTCCCTTCTGGGTTAGAAGCTACTGTTCCTACATGGATGCAAGGCTTGCTGAGTTAGACACAAGTGGGATTTGCCCCCACTCCCGATCCCAGCCAGTACCTTCTGCAATCCACCCACTCTGAAAATGGTACGCACATTTGTTCCTGGTTTGTATTAAGAGATGTTGGCTAAATGCTAATGGGTACAGACCTGAGGACCAAAAAGAGCTGCATCTCTCATATAAACAATAGTTTCCTTAGAGCCAAAAGAAAACCATTTCTGGGGGTGCCTAGGTGGCTCAGTGGGTTGACCCTCTGCCTTCGGCTCGGGTCATGATCTCAGGGTCCTGGGATCGAGCCCCACATTGGGCTCTCTGCTCGGCGGGAAGCCTGCTTCCTCCTCTCTCTCTGCCTGCTTCTCTGCCTACTTGTGATCTCTGTCAAATAAGTAAATAATATCTTTAAAAAAAAAAAAAGAAAACCATTTCTGTAGTGCAAATTGGTTTAAATGGTAATTTTTCTGAAGTGGCGATAGAAGATTGACTATACATGAAAATAACTTGTTCAGTTTCTATTCTCCGTTGCCTTTTTGGAGACATAGCTTCTCAAAGTGTAGTCCTACAATCAGCAGCTTCAACAGCACCTGGGCTTGTATTAGAAATGTATTCTCGGATCCCATCTCAGTTGTTCCGACCTAGAAACTGAAGACAGGGCTCAGTAATCTGTAAACACACTCTCCATGTGTGTATGATACACACTTATGTTTAAGAATGACTGGTTTCTAGTGAATGAAAAGGGATGGACAGGCACCAACAGAGAGAGGAGGTATTTTTCCTTGTTTGTCTGAAGGTTATCATGTCCTGCAGAACTGGAAGGAAAGAAATGTCTGATTATATGTAATTGAATTTTCAGGGGTTACAGAATATCAATACCTGAGAGAAAATTTCCAGGCCACTGGAACTAACACCTCGCTAAAAATAATCTGTGAATCTTTAATTTCATTAGCATATTTATATAGTGCCATGGACTGGGATAAGGAAGTCATTTATCAGCCTTCCCTGTTACCTTCTGAATGGAGGTCTATTTCTAGCTCTTTGGTTCCAGTCAAGGTATCAATGACCATCTGTTGGGAAAGTATCTTACTTTCAGAAATCCCAGTTCTACTTCTACGGCTTTCACTAAAATTTTTAAGAAAGTTAACTGGATGATGGTCTGATTTGGCACACTTGAAGAAAACACAGTTCCCCATTTCAATATGGCCAGAGATACTGTACATGTCTAATAACCAAGTAATACCTAGCAGAGCAGAATTTCCAGGCTTCCTGAAATCCTACTTAAAACAAAAACATGAAGAATTTTAGTTTTTTTCTTTACTTTTTAAAAGATTTTTATTTATTTATTTGACAGACAGAGATCACAAGCAGGCAGAGAGGCAGGCAGAGAGAGAGGAAGGGAAAGCAGGCTCCCCGCTGAGCAGAGAGCCCGATGCAGGGCTTGATCCCAGGACCCTGGGACCATGACCCAAGCCAAAGGCAGAGGCCTTAACCCACTGAGCCACTCAGGCGGCCCTAACTTTTTTCTTTAAATAAATAACTGACTTGATGGCAAAAATCACGTCACCGACTAAACTAAAGAAGAAAGACTGTTTAAAGGCTACACAGTCTAGAAGAGTTTCCATTTCAGATATCAGAAATTCAGATAAGGAACAGTTACAGTTAATCCTTCTCCCCTCATAAGAGAATAGATAAAATGAATAAAAACCTCAATCTTTGGTTTTCATTCAAGCTGGTACCATGCAACTGATAAAATTAATAAAATGTTCAGCCTCTGGTTTCTATGCAGAGTGTCAGTTAAATATCCATCTGCCTTCCATTCCTGAAAGACTAATGAAATATTTTATTATAACATCCAGAAGAAGTATTAAATTCATGTCTGTTTCCATATAAAGCTCCCCTTTTAATGCAGTTTTTTTAGACGAAATTTCCTCATGTTACTCCTCAGTTCAGACTGTTCTATGAGATTTGGTACAATATAGGATGGCCATTTCTCCATTGATCAGAAAAAAAGAGACTATTTCAATGCTTGAAGAAAATGGTAGCCACCTCTGCACTTCAGGATGATACTAGCTCTACCACGAGGTCCAGCTGTATCTTATTTCATGACTTGGACCATTTGTCTGGTCTGCATTTTCTAGTAATTTTCTCTTACTTGAGTTTCGCTTAATCATCTTCATTGTGCCACGCTTCTAATACCATGGCTGTCCACGAGGTTACCACAAGGACCTGCTACCTTCCCTATAGAGCAGGAACTCAAAGCCCTGAAGACCTGCTCAAGCCAGGGGATGACACCTCGTCCTTGTCACAACCTGTCTACAGGTGTTAGCACATTTATTTTAAGGCTTATGGTTTAATCATCATTCTAATCGCTTTTTATCTGTAAGAGAAAAATTGAAATTCAGCTCTAAGGAGGCTTGGTTCGGTCAGATCCTTTCCCTGATAACAAAAATGGCAGGAGAGTATAGTGGTTAAAAGCACAAATCTAAAGCTAGACTTTCTGGGTTCAAACACTGCTTCTACCATCTATTAGCTGTCTGATCCTGTGGCATTTACTTAGCCTCTCTGATGAGAATATGCCTATATAATGTTGCTGCTATGAGGATTATATGCTTATGGCATGCTTCGTACACAACAAATACTATAGAATTACCTCAACGTTATCAGGCACAGCGCGTTAGATAGAATATCTAGACCCAGGACCCAAGATGCCTAAATCTAGGCTTAGCAGATGGGTCCTTAGCTAATAGGCTTTGTGGTCTCAGTTGTAAAATAAGAGGTCTGTACAGCCAGAGGACTCCTAGAATATCTTCCTACTTTATAAAGTGCCGTCTTGCTTTTGGATTATATTTCTTTAACTTTTCCTCGCAGCTCTACTGTGATGTAAGTTAAAAATTGCTTTTCTAATTTAAAGAGAGGAAAACTGAGACACAGGGGAGGCAAATGCCTTCTTTTAAAAAAAAAAAAAGGGGGGGGGCATCATTGACTCAGAATTGAGAAACTTCACTTTGCATTCTCACAGTTTAATAAATGAGTAGCTTTCTTACCACTGACATTTGGAGGATTAGACCTGGAGTCCATCCTGTCCAATATTCTGTTTCTCAGAATAGCTTCAGACATCATTTGTACATCCAAACTATTTCTTTAATAACCTGTCACCAGGCTGTCCTCCATTAATTTATCTAAATCTATATCCTAGAATGTTCAACCTTTGGGGGTAATGACCTTCACATGTTTTCACCATCATGCCTCCTGAATTCCTCAAGGAACTCTGAAAACTACACACTGCCTGAGAACCTTCTTGGATGCAGCTAAGGGATGGCAATTTGAGGCATGAGATGCTAATCTTACAGGCCATTGATAAGATGAAACAGGTACAGGTGTCTAAAAAGGGAAAAAAATCACTACTTTTCTACTAGGGACATCTTATTTTTTCATTTCAAGGCTAGTATTTTGAGTGCACCCTCTCTATGGAAATAATATAGCGAACACATGGAATAGGGCAAATTAGGTGACCTGTTTATCTCAGAAATGAGCTTCACTTCCACTGTCCTTTCCAAGCTCAGAGTCTCTGGGTCTGTGCTGTGAAATCACTATTTTCTCAGTCTGTCTAAAGCCCTGATGGATGGACAGGAGCGTAGGACAAGAGGGCAAAGAGATGAAAGGAAGGCAGATATGAAAGGAATAATAAGGACAGGCGAGAATAGGAAAGAAAAGAAACATTTAGTCAGGAGAGAGAGACTTGTCCTTAGAGATTGTAACTGCTGGAGAACCATCTGTGTCCCAGCTCAGAGAGGGTCATGCTATACAAGTGCTTTCCATATAGTCCAGAAAAAGGAACAGAGAGATTTAGATGACTTTTGCATATCCTTAGATACTTGGTAACTTTCTGGACTCTTAAATTCAGTTGTGTTTTCTTCTCTCTTTGCCTCTTGTAATATTTTCCCACATTTCAAAGGTTATCAGAGGTGACTCTTCAAGTCAGGGTAAAGGAGGTTCTAAGTATTATCAATCCAGATTTAGCCAGCTTCAGTGGAAAACTGAATAAGAAATTTTTTAAACTATCGCTTCACTGAGATTACTTCTCTGGGCAGAATTGCAAACATCATCATCTTTGATAAATTATTAAAGCATAATATTAGAAAATATTCCCTTTTGTAGACTCTTACAGATTTTCAATATATTATTAAGCAAATGTAAAAAAAAAGGGCTTGAATGACATTTGAAATAGTGGCAAATAAATTCAGAATTATATTACTAGGTCAAAAAAGCGATATTTAGAACTTTTTTACTTCAATGATTTTCTATACTCTCTGGACAGAATTTGAAGTTTTCAATTTGCTCAGAGACAACTCAGAGCAATGACTTAAAAATAAATAAATAAATAAATAAATAATTCATTTTGAGTCCAAGGAAATACATCTTTTCAAATATCACATGATGATTCTCTTCAAAGAGAGTAAATATAAGGTGATATTTATTTTTTCTTTGTATTTTTCCACATTTTTACAATAAATATGTGTAGCTCTTACATCAGCAAAAATTTTAATATAATAACCAAGTTATGCTACGTCCAGATCTCTATCAGGACAAGATGAAGGTTGATGAATATCTAGGTGATCTGGTGTGTAGGGGAAGGGAAACAAAAAACACGCAAAACTTTCCTGCCATTTTTTTTCATGATTTTGGTTTTTTAAAAATTTTTTAAGATTTACATAATTTTTTAAGATTTTATTTATTTATCTGACAGGCAGAGATCACAAGTAGGCAGAGAGGCAGGTAGAGAGGAGGAAGCAGGCTCCCTGCTGAACAGAGAGCCCGATGCAGGGCTCGATCCCAAGATCCTGGGATCATGACCCAAGCTGAAAGGAGAGGCTTTAACTCTCTGAGCCATGCAGGTGCCCCATGATTTTGTTTTTCAAAAGACCATTTTTCTAGAGCAGGTTTAGGTTCAAAATAAAATTAAGAGGAAGGTACATAGAGTTTCCATATATGCCCTGCCCCAAAATGTGCACATCTTCCATCATTGACATCTCTCACCAGAGTGGTACATTTCTTACAACTGATGGGCCTTCACTGACACATCATAATCATTCAAAGTCCATAGTTCACTTTAGGGTTTTCTCTTGGTGTAAATTCTATGGGTTTAGATAAATGTATAACAACATGTATCCATCATCATAATGTCATAGAATATTTTCAGTGCCCTAAAAATCCTCTGTGCTCCACTGATTTATGCCCCCACCCCCATTCACTCCTAGCAATACTGATCTTGTTACTGTCTCCATAGTTTTACCTTTCCCAGAATGTCAGATAGTTGGAATCATATAGTATGTAGCCTTTTCAGATTGGGTTCTTTCACTTAGTCATATGCATGTAAGGTTCCTCCATGTCTTTTCATGGCTTAATAGCTCATTTCATTGTTTCATACCATTTTCTTGCAACCCCTTAACCTGAATTATATTGCTAGTTGCATTTGTGCAAATCTCACTTAAGTATGTAAAACTGTAATAAGATCTGAAAGACAGAATAATCACTCTTTCTGTGATCTGACACCACAACACTAAAAAGCAGATTAACTCAGCATCGAGAAAATAATTTAAGGAATTGATGTCTACAATAATCTTCTTAGGTGGACAACAGGAGACAATAATCTGCTGAAAAGCAGTCTTTCACCAGAACCATGAAATCTCCTTTTGCCCCAGATTTAATAGGTAGAACCAACCAAAATACATAAGAGGATGTAGCAACTGAATAAAAGATAAAAATGTTCCATCATTCGTGTATAATTTTTATTAAAAAAATGCTTCTTAAAAATACTACTATTTGTGGACTAGAAATGATGTTCAGAAAAAGAAAAGTTCATTTATTAAAAAAATCCATTAAAACAAAACAATTTGCTATCCTTGTATTTCTGTGTTGACCCAATGTCTATGACTCACCACTCTGAATATACATTTGTGGATTTCAGGGAGAAGCATTTTTGTCATAATAAAATGACTTGAATTGTATTTCATGTTAGTCTTTTGACTTTCTATTTAAAGGGCTATAGAGATGTTTGGGCCAATAAACACTTCGTGCAAAGCTAAATACCCTTCTGTGTTGTGTGCCACCATACCACTAACTACAGAAGAGGCAGAAGAATTTGGGAGGCAAAAAGTCACACCTAATCCCTCCTTTAAACAAAAGGGATGGTGGTGGGAGGGACGGTCTTGCGTTCTACTTAATGCTCATCCACACAGAACAGCACCTTAACTATAGCTCTCTGATTCAGTGTACACCCAAGCCCAAAGCGAATTTATCACAGCACCATGCCGAGAGGGGGAAATCATCGAATCATTTCTGAACGACATTTCCAATCCCTCATTATTTTGAATCCGCTGGGCAAAACTGATTCCAGAGCAAACTTTGGAAGGCACCAGGCGGCAGCAGGAAAGCAGATGAGCGTGCAGGGTAGCCGGGGTGGAGCGCGGAGCTTACCTTGAACTCCTTCTCTATGTTGGCTAGCTTGGCCAGCTCGTTGCTGAGCTCCAGGGCGGTGAGCACCGGGTCCTCACTAGACAAGGACAGGTACGCGGGGCTTGCCAGCCCCTTGTAGGCATTGATCCTCGAGCGTGAGTGGCTGAAAGAGTCGTGCCTCTGCTTCTCCATGCAGTCTCCGCACTTGCAGAAATAGTCGTGCGGCCGCTCGATCCTGGCGCCCTTCATCAGCAGCATGTGGACCACCTCGTACTTCTGGCAGTGCGCCGCCAGGATGATGGGCGTGATGTCGGGCGAGAAGCGCGTGCCGTCCTCGTCGTAGGCGTAAAAGTCGTCGTCCTGGAGCTCCTGCTCACAAGGACTCAGGGTCAGGCGCTTGCTGGCCGCGAAGCCAGGGTGGTTCAGGATGGCTTCCACGATGCGCACGTAGCCCTTGCTGATGGCAAGCAGCAGGGCATCGCCGATTCGCGCCAGGTTCTCCTTCTTGAGCAGCAGCTCCGTCACCTCCAGGTGCTCGTTGCCGACGGCCAGCTGCAGCGCGTTCTGGCCCATGTAGTCCACGCAGTTGACGTTCAGCGTCTTGGACTCCTCCAGCATCTTGCGCACCACAGGGATGTTGCCATACTCCGCAGCGTCCAGGAAGCGCTCCTCCTCGGCGGTAAGGCTCGTGCCCCGGTCATTAAACATGAAAGCCGGGCCTCGTACCGCCTGGCGCCGGCCCTTCTCCCGCATCACCGTCTTGCGCCTGAGGGATGGGCTTCCCTCCGTGGACCTAATCAGCAGCAATGAAAAGCAACTGTAGACTATTAGGGCTTATTGCTTCCTCCCACAGATCCAGCCCTTTCTAAGTAGGCAACACCTACAGCTGACCTGCGGGCCCGCGGGCAGCTGGGTCAGTTGCTAAACAAGGCAACTGAAATTAACACCTGTACCTAATATGGGCTGCTTGGGCCCAGAGAGGGGCCTACAGCCTATCAGAACGAGGGTTCCTGTTCAAAAGAAAATGGCATTTGGAAGAAATAATAATATAAACAATGTCCAGACATCCATGCTTCCCTTGTGGCTCTGGTAAAGATGGAACTCACTGGACCTCGTATAAATAACCATACTAGTCTTAAAAGTCTTGAAAATAGAGGTCTAGCAGGTTCTTGGCACCAAAGCACTAGGATTTGAGGCTAAAGAAAGCAAATTTTTCAAGAATTAGGACAGAAGAATCCTCTCAAGTCATTGCTTATTTTTACCTAAGTAAAATAATTGATGGGGGCAGGGGAGGGGAGCTTAGGATTTAGGCCAAGGATCTTTCAGGATCTTACCTATGTTATCTTTTTCTCTTAAGGGTATCTTGCCTCTGCCCCCCCCCCCCCCCCCCAAAAACCTAACTTGCTTTGTTGAAAATAACTGTGACTTTGTAATGAGTTGTTTAATTACCAATATTATATAATTGCCTCTTTGAAGTAAAACGATATAGAATGATTTATGGTTTAAAAATCACTACTTATTGGGGCACCTGGGTGGCTCAGTCAGCTAAGCCTCTGACTCTTGATTTTAGCTCAGGTCATGACCTCAGGGTTGTGAGATCAAGCCCGAAGCCTCACATCCAGCTTCACACTAGGCAAGGAGGCTGCTTAAGATTCTCTCTCTCTCCCTTTCTCTCTCCCTTACCCTCTGCCCCTACCCAACCCCCTCCCCATCTCTCTTAAAAAAAAAAAATCATGGGGCGCCTGGGTGGCTCAGTGGGTTAAGCCACTGCCTTCGGCTCAGGTCATGATCCCAGGTCCTGGGTTCAAGCCCCACATCGGGCTTTCTGCTCGGCAGGGAGCCTGCTTCCTCCTCTCTCTCTGCCTGCCTCTCTGCCTACTTGTGATTTCTCTCTGTCAAATAAATAAATAAAATCTTAAAAAAAAAAAAAAATCTCTACTATTATTTTATCAACAAAGCAACTGTACACTAATTGTAATATCCAAAACAATGTACCTAATATCTACCACATTCATTGAGATTTTGCTGCATTATGAAAGTGATGTCATTAAATTGATGTGTACAGTGATTCAGGTTCACATTTTAATTTCTATGATGGTGAGTAAATTTACTTCTTTGGACTTCTTTACCCCAGATGTAAAATGGAAATTTACAAAATGCTCCAGAGTTTCCTCATTAGCACATTGAACAAAAAGCTTTTTTAGAAGTTCTGAGTCTCTGAAAAATGATGCTAAATAAACAACATAATTTTTAACACTGTGATTACTTTTTTTAACATTGTGATTACTTTTACTATTTAAATGGCTGTTATTATAAATACAAATCTGCATCTTCACCCTTAGCCAGTTCTAACATTCTTGCTGACTGAAATGCTCAAGATAAGCTCCTTTAAAATATCTGTGATTTTTGTTTTCTGTGAGTTGCAACCAAAAATACCAGATAAAGCTCTTTTTACATTACCGACTTTTGAAGCAAATAATAGTGGCAAGTTAAAAGTGAATGGCTGAGGGAGAAAAATGCTTTCTTTCTGTAATATATATTCCAGAAATACTTTCCACCATTGATAAAACAATATTCATAGAGTCAGGGGCTGAAAACTAGCTAAAGGGGACACTGTTCCTCTCCCTGGGGGCATGGGAGCAGAAGAAATCAGAGAGAGTTACCAGCCCCCGCTCCATTCTCACCTCTGTTGATCTCAAACCAAGAGAGGAGTGCAGAAGGCTTCCCATATGGAGACCAAGGGAATGTGGCCAGGCAAACCTAGGTCTTCAGAGGTGATAACCAAAGAGTTCCAGAGAGGCATGTTAACTCCAAGGACAACAGTGCTAGCCTGGCACCCCATTCTAGCTGCTCAACTAGTGTCAGGTGGTCAACTTTTTAAAATTAAATAAATGTGGCATTTATATATATATACATCTTTATATATGTACATAAATATGCACACCCATGTATGCACAGACATACCTATGCATTTGTAGCAATTTCCAGAAAGCAACACAAGAGGCTTTTAATTATAGTTATACTGGGCTCTAAGCAGTAGAACTTAGGAGCCATAGAAGGGAGATTTTTGCTCTTCACTTATATCCTTTTGCATATTTTGAATACTTTTAACCACAGTTTGAATATTTTTATTAAAAATAAAATGCATCATAGGTGCCTGGGTGGTTCAGTGGGTTAAGTGTCTGCCTTCAGCTCAAATCATGATCTCAGGGTCCTGGGATCGAGCCCACATTGGGCTCCCTGCTTAGTGGGAAGTCTGCTTCTCCCTCTGCCTGCCCTTCCCCCCTGTTTGTGCACGCTTTCACTCTCAAATAAATAAAATCTTTTAAAAAGTAAAAAATAAACACAGTAGAGAGCCCAGATATGAACCTTCAACTTTATGGTCAAATAATCTTCGACAAAGCAGGAAAAAAATATACAGTGGAAAATAGACAGTCTCATCAATAAATGGTACTGGGTAAATTGGACAGCTATGTGTAGAAGAATGAAACTTGACCATTCTCTTACACCATACACAAGGATGAACTTGAAATGAACAAAAGACCTCAATGTGAGGCAAGAATCCATCAGAATCCTAGAGGAGAACATAGGCAGTAACCTCTTCAACATCGGCCACAGCAACTTCTTTCAAGATATGTCTCCAACGGCAAAGGAAACAAAAGCAAAAATGAACTTTTGGGACTTCATCAAGATCAAAAGCTTCTGCACAGCAAAGGAAACAGTCAACAAAACAAAGAGGCAACCCACGGAATGGGAGAAGATATTTGCAAATGACACTACAGACAAAGGGCTGATATCCAAGATCTATAAAGAACTCCTCAAACTCAACACAAACAAAACAATCATATCAAAAAATGGACAGAAGACATGAACAGACACTTCTCCAAAGAAGACATACAAATGCTAACAGACACATGAAAAATTGTTCATCATCACTAGCCATCAGGGAGATTCAAATCAAAACCACATTGAGATACCACCTTACACCAGTTAGAATGGCCAAAATTAACAAGACAGGAAACAACAAGTGTTGGAGAGGATGTGGAGAAATGGGAACTCTCCCATACTGTTGGTGGGAATGCAAGTTGGTACAGCCACTTTGGAAAACAATGTGGAGATTCCTTAAGAAATTAAAAATAGAGCTACCCTATGACCCTGCAATTGCACTATTGGGTATTTACCCCAAAGATACAGACGTAGTGAAAAGAAGGGCCATATACACCCCAATGTTCATAGCAGCAATGGCCATAGTCGCCAAACTGTGGAAAGAACCAAGATGCCCTTCAACGGACGAATGGATAAAGAAGATATGGTCCATATATACAATGGAGTATTATGCCTCCATCAGAAAGGATGAACACCCAACTTTTGTATCAACATGGACAGGACTGGAAGAGATTATGCTGAGTGAATTAAGTCAAGCAGAGAGAGTCAATTATCATATGGTTTCACTTATTTGTGGAGCATAAGGAATAACATGGAGGATATGGGAAGATGGAGAGGAGAAGTGAGTTGGGGGAAATTAGAGGGGGAGACGAACCATGAGAGACTGTGGACTCTGAGAAACAAACTGAGGGTTTTTGAGAGGAGGGGGTGGGAATTTGGGTGAGCCTGGTGGTGGGTATTATGGAGGGCATGTATTGTATGGAGCACTGGGTGTGGTGCATAAACAATGAATCCTGGAACACTGAAAAGAAATTTTTAAAAATAAAAAATTAAAATAAAAAAGTAAAAATAAATAAGAATAAAATTCATGTTTTTAATGCTTATATATTTTAATCCCTTAGTTGACAAAATATTTTTTTTTTTAGATTTTATTTATTTATTTGTCAGAGAGAGAGCACAAGCAGGCAAAGCGGCAGGCAGAGGCAGAGAGAGAAGCAGGCTCCCCCCTGAGCAAGGAGCCTGATGCGGGACTTGATCCCAGGACCCTGGGATCATGACCTGAGCCGAAGGCAGCGGCTACACCAACTGAGCCACCCAGGCGCCCCGACAAAAGTTTTTAAATATGGGTGCTTATTGGCAACCATTACATTATAATCTTTCTGAAACTAATGAAATGCCCTATCAGTGTAGAATGGATATATGTTGTGTAGGGTAGCATGCTGAGTGAGGTGTGTGGAGTGTATGGTGAATGTGGGAGACACAGAGGTGCAAGACTGGATTGGGGCTGTGGTGTGTTGTGTGTGTGTGTGTGTGTGTGTGTGTGTGTGAGTGTGTGTGTGTTGGTATGAGGATGACTTTTAGGTGGACAAGAACTGGGAAATAGCATTCACTGAACTGCATCAAAGAAAGCTTTGTTTCAAGACCAAACTCTATTATAAGGTTTTATTTTTTTAATATTTTATTTATTTATTTATTTGAGAGAGAGCATGAGAGGGGAGAAGGTCAGAGGGAGCAGACTCCCCATGGAGCAGAGAGCCGGATGCGGGACTAGATCCCAGGACTCTGGGATCATGACCTGAGCTGAAAGCAGTGGCTTAACCAACTGAGCCACCTAGGCGCCCCCTATTACAAGGTTTTAAACAAATCTGATAAATACTGTTACTGTGGCAGGGGAGTATGTTTTTTTACTCCGAATGGTACTGACTTACTGGGTTCATATTTTTACTATGAAGCTACAAATTGGAACTCCTCATATGGCTAGAATTTCCATATGGCATAAAAGATGAATTTTGTGCTTACCAATGATACTAACATTTTCTATAACTGCAGAAGATATTTGCAGAGTATATATGTTTGAAGAGTTCCAGTCTATACTCAAATACATTATCTTGGGGGAAATAAACTCATTATTAAGGTGTCACATCTTAATGGACAGGGCTTTTTATCTAATGATTGCTATCTACAACAAAAATCACTTATAAAAACCCCACCTTTTCTCTCCAAAGAGTGTGATTTTAAAATACTGGAATATGATTTTTAATGAATATTTCTTTACATTTCTTAGTATGTAGAAGTTTTTTTCTTAGTATCTCTTCCTCTCTTAGAACTAATGTCTCCATATTGTGTATTTGTGCTGAAATGTGGCGTATTAGTACTATACAACACATATCACATGAGTCATTTTGATTTTATCTTTAAAATATTCTAACACTGAGTTAAGTGTGAAGTCAATTTCTGAATTAGAACAAATTATACACCTATTTCAAAATAAAAGAGCTGACCTAATGCTACTTATCTTCATGGTGGATTCATGTAGGAAGTGACTTTGAAAATAAAAAGATTTCTAACACCGTTTCTCTAAATGTGACATGAGGACCACCTGCCCCAGGATCATCTGGAGTGCCTATTATAATGCAGATTTCTGGGACCCATCATTAATCTGGAATGATAGAATGGTGTGAGTCACACTGAATTCAACTTGTCCACAATCATAAACATGGCCCCAATCTCAGCTGGTCTTGACAATGCATCTCCTCTAGCATGAGAAATAAGGAAGGAATGAGGGTGAAAGGGAGAGGATGCTTCGCTTTAGTAATACTAACACTAAAATCATTTTGCCAGACAGTTTCTTACCTTCAGATCCTCATCCAGTGGGTTGACTCATTCAGCCCTGCAAGGGTCCACTGCACAGGGCCTTCTTTCTTGTCAGAGCACTGAAGTGACCACTGACCTAAACCAGATGCTCTACAAGTACCAGTGTAAGCTCAGGCTGATATGGATTGCTGGTAATATCTGTCTGCTGTGGACTGAACTGGTTCCCCCAGAAACCGTATGTTTAAGCCCCAATCCCCAATGTGATGGCATCTGGGGATGAGCCTTTGGGAGGTTTGGAGGCAATTATGATTAGATGAGGTTATGAGGGGAGAGCCTGCATGATGGGATCAGTGCCCTTGCGAGAAGAAACAGCAGAGAGGTCTCATGTTCTTTCCCTCCTTCTGTCTCCCCACCTCAAGTTCCCCACCCCACTTCCATCCACTAGGGGAGGACCCAGCAAGAAAATAGCCACCTGCAAGCCAGGAAGAGAGAGCTTTCACTGGAAACTGACCATACTGGCACCATGATCTCAGACTTCTGACCCTCACAACTGTGAGAAAAAAACACTTTTGTTGTTTAAGGCAGTCTATGGTACTTTGCTGACAGCCCCAGCTGAGTAAGACAGTGACCATACATCTTAAGAAAAAAAAAATGCATGCTATATGAAACAAACTTTGGGTTCTTGGTACTTCTCCAAACACTTAAGCAGATAAAAAGTTCTTTCTGAGAAATACTTTGGTGTACCCAAAGGCAACCCTTTGCTCCATTCCATTCAGAGGTAAAAATACGAGTAACACTCCTCAGTTTTTGTAACTCTGACATAAACTCATCTGACTTCTAACAGTTTCCCTAAATGTGACAGGAGGACCACCTGCCCCAAGATCACTTGCAATGCCTATTAAAATGCAGATTGGGGCGCCTGGGTGGCTCAGTGGGTTAAAGCCTCTGCCTTCAGCTCGGGTCATGATCCCAGGGTCCTGGGATCAAGTCCCGCATCGGGCTCTCTGCTCAGCGGGGAGCCTTCTTCCCTTCCTCTCTCTCTCTGCCTGCCTCTCTGATCTGTCTTGTGATCTCTGTCTGTCAAATAAATAAATAAAATCTTTAAAAAATTTAAGAAAAAAAAATAAAATGCAGATTTCTGGGACGCATATTAGATTAAATCAGAATCTCTTGTGGGTGGGGATACGGAATATGCATTTTATTTTTTAAAAAAGATTTTATTTATTTATTTGAGAAAGGGAATAAGAGAGAGCATGAGAGAGAGAGTGTGAATGCATAGGCAGAGGGGAGGGACAGAAAGAGAAGCAGACTCCCCAAGGAGTAAGGAGCCTGATGGAGGGCTCGATCCCAGGACCCTGGGATCATGACCTGAGCTGAAGGCAGATGCTCAACCAACTGAGCCACCCAGGTGCCCAGGAATGTGTATTTTCAATGAGCATCCTTTGAAACTCCCAAGCACACTAAAGGTTGGGAACCTCCAGGATAAAAACAATGGGATTATCCTGAATCAATGACCCCAGACTATGAGACCTTTAAACATCTGTCATACTGGCCCTGCCAAAAGTAAACTTGAAATAACATGTGTGGGCAGTGCAGCCTAAGGGACAAGAGGCCTTATGTTCCTTTAGGTTCCCTTTGTTTTATTAACATTTAAAATTTGAACTTCAGGAAGCAAGTCCCTGAATCAAAGTAAATGAGAAGCCTGCAAAATGCCTTCACCAGTGACTCTTTAATGTCATGCCCTTGTTTTTATCAAGGATTGATATTTTTAAAAGGTTACTATGTCTTCTTCAAAATCCATTTAAAGGGTTAAAGAGGTCATCCATTATCATATCCATAACCACTGTACCTTTCATGAGGATTCAAGTACTAAAATTATCCTAGAATTGTGTAATAGGCCTCTCTCCAGATCAGTTTGCTTCCGTTAATCTAATAATATATAAACTATATAATAATATATATAAATATATAATACTATATATCATACTATATAATACTATATAACTATATAATAATATATAAACTATATGACCCTTGCCTTCCCCTCCCCCCCCAGGAAATACAGTAATTTAGCCGAGATCTAAAAGTGCTCAGTTACCATTACTATTCTACCCCAGATTTCTGGTATGTACTTTTTTCTCCTCCTAAATGATTTCTCACACAGATGTAAAATCAATTATCCTATATTCCAGGTGTTCTACATCTTTTTATGGTTACATTAATTCTTTTTTTAAAGAAACATAGTCTTAATAAATATCCCCTCACATGTCACATATTCCTGCATGGCCAGATAATGCTTTATTTGTCATTATCCAGGGACCCATAGGGAGTACGTACTCAAAAACTATCTATTCCATTGAGCTCCCAAATCTCTTCCCAGGCTCTGTCCTCTCCCTTGACCTCAGATCCCACACGTACAACTATCTGTACCTGGGTCACTCTAAAATGTCCCAACTCACCCTCTCCCTTAACAAGCACCCCCTCCAGATTAAGCAACTTTTTAATTTTATTTTTTTAAAGATTTTATTTATTTGACACACACAGAGAGAGAGAGCACAAGCAGGGGGAGCAGCAAGCAGAGACAGGGAGAGAAGCAGACTCCCCACTGAGCAGGGAGCCCAGTTCAGGGTTTGATCCCATGCCTGAGCCAAAGGCAGCTGCTTAACCAACTGAGCCACCCAGGTGCCCCCAGATTAAGCAATTTCAAGGTCATCTATGACTCACCATCTTGATGCTATCAGTCTCAAAGTTCTGAAGCTTCTTCTTTGGAATGTTTCTTGTACTGGACCCTCCCTTCCAATTCTCATTGCCAGCACCGTCCTCCAGATCTTTAACCAATCATAGCTGGATTATTACAGCTTTCCAGCAAAGATGACAGGAAGGAAAGCTACTAAACTTTACTCAGCACCCAGCATATAGGTACGTTTTTTGTGCTATCATATTTAACTCCCATTTAGTTACTATCATATTTAATTCCCATTTAGTTATGAAGCAGCTATTATTTCCCTTTCACAGATAAGAAAACTGGGATTAAAAAACCTGCCCACCATAACACAGATAGCAAAATGCAATCTGGGCTTTAACTGGGGTCTGTCTGACTCCAGATTCTTTCCGGTGCCACAAGCTACTCCTAATTTTCCTCCTTTTATGCCACAGCCATCCCCAGCATCTTGATCTTTTTAAATTCTGCTTTTACTCTCACAGGCCTCTTAAACAACCACAAACAAACTAGAATCCTCCGGGTGACCTTCAAGGATGCTGAGCAGCCAACCTTGTTTTCCTTGCCCCTCAGATTCATTTCTCACTGTCCTATAAACACATTATCCTGCTTATTTCTATACTGTCAAGGGTATTCCTATACAGTCAAGGGTATTTTTGGAAAAAAAGTAGTAAGGTGCTTTTCTCTTTTGTCTTTCCAAATATAGTACCTTTGCCCTGGTTGACTCAGGACGCCTTGCTGTGGGGGTAGCCGGAGAGGTGTGGTGGGGGGAAGGGCGAGTGGTTAGTTAGAGTTAGGTGGGTGTGTTTAAGGGAGAAGTAGAGAAGACAAAATTTAGAGGCATGCAAAGAGAAAGAGTAAGGTAATTTTCAGCTTTTTGTAGGAAAAATGGGATTTTGCAAGCAGAATCTAGGAAAGAGAGAAATTGTCTTGAGGAAAGATTCGCTCAGTTCCTTGATCTCTCTAATTAGTTCTGAAGGAACCTGATCATAGAATGTTCTCAACACCCAGACAAGACAGCTTTTGACTGCAAAGCCAAAGACATTCTTGTCCTAACAGAAGAAAGAAAAAATAGGGAAGTAAAAATTAAGATGTAGAGTCAAGAAAGGGATGAACCACTGAGGGCAAGAGATCTGGGACAGCCCAGCTCAGTTAAGTAGGGAATGGTGTGGGATTTCTTAAGCTACCCTAAGTTCCCATGTGGTGTGGACCCTGTGCTGAGAGCCAGAGACCCTCCTCCCTGACTAGGGACACCACTGGTGCTGTAAGCTGGATTAGAGCTCTGGAGCTCCTGGAAGCTGAGCTCAAACCATATATGCCAAGGAGCATGTCTGGGTTATAACAAAGGTAAGTCAGCCAAGATCAAGTTCTTTTCACTGACAAGCAGCACCCAAGTAGACAATGAACATCACCCAAAGACCAGAAGAATCAGAGGACAACAACTCTTTCTTTCTTCTAGGGAACACATAAGTTCCCTTCCTCCAGTGCCCAGATGCTACAGAGGACAGCGAGGGCAGGGGAAGGGGTGCTTTCTGAGAGCCTGAGCTATTTTATTCAGCAAGAGGCTATTTATTAAAAGGAAAATTTACTTTATAACATCAAACTAGGATCAATGAAATTGGCTTCACAGCATGTTCCCAGAGTGCCCTGAACTAGAGGTGTATACATGAACCATAAGGAGACTACGACCCCTTGTAGAGATTGGAGGGAAGAATCAGTAAGCAAAAGTTCCTTAGACAGGAACTCAAGGCACAAGGAGGCACTGTCCTCGTTGACCTCATCCCTGCATTAGTGTAGGGCAAGTCTTCCCTCCTGTTAACTCACATAACTGTTTAATCACTCAATTAACATAATTGCTTAATTGATTGTTTAATTTGCTTGTTGGATGAGAATAAGTATCTGTTTAGCAAACAAACAGAAAAACCCCCAAAATTTAAAAAACAAATTTCAACCACGAAATGGACATTTGGTTCATTTTTTTTTCTCTTCTGGTCAGCAGGCGGGAGGTTGAAAAGAAAGACCTATCACAGGTAGATTACAGAAGCAACACGTGGCTGCTCATCTAAGTTTTTCCAGTTTCTTGACCCTGTTACACCTGCCTCTGGGTAGTTCCTTTTGTTTCCATTCCTGGACCTACTCTTATTTCTGCCCAACTGACACTAAATCTATAGACAAAGAGACTCAGTCAGAATGGTAAATCACTTCTTTAAGGTCATTAAAGGATAAAGACTTAGAAGAAGGGAGCGCAGAGATCCTCTCCCAGCTCTCTGTACTCCACCATGCTGTCTCCGGGGAATTAGAAAAAAATGAATAAAGGTTGCAGATCAAAATAATGTTATTAAAATGTATGCTTAGTTTACGTTTTGGAACATTTGGGTTCTAGAAAGAACAGCTTCAAAAACCTGCTCTTTGGATTGAATCACCAACTCTTTAGGACTCAGCAACAAATGAACATTATTAAAGAAGTCAAATCCTTTATTGAAACGGAGAATTAGCCAACTACTCAATTCAGCTAGCAAGCTGGCAAACAGACTAATAACACCATCAGCGTGTGCCAAAGCCATGAGAGTAACACCCAAGTTGTTTTGACGAAGCTGTTCACCCCACTGAAGAAAGTGAACGTGCCAACCGGCCAGGATCCAGTCCGTCATTCTGTGAAGGGCAAGAGAAACAGAAGGAGCCACACAAGCTAAGTACTGCGAAAAGCACGAGGAGGTGGTGGGGGGAAAGCATCAGAGAGCAACAGCCATGTTACAGTGTTGGGAGTGGTGATAACTGGAAGTGGCGATAAGCGGGGGAAGCAGCAGGCGCTGACAAAGGACAAGAAAGTCAGAGAAGAAAAGTCAAAAAACAAACAAACCTCATAGGCCCCCTGGCAAGCAGGCAGGTGTCCGTCAATGTGCTGCCTCTGGAGACGCCCGACATCTACAGGATCTGGCTTTTCTGTGAGCGTGCTCGCAGGGAGGGAGGGCGTCTCACAAACAGCCTCAGTGGTGTCATCAAAAACACATGTTTTGAAAATCTCTTACTATATGTATTTGGAGACGGGAAGAAGTGGAGTGGGGGACACTCTGAACTTCAGTATATCCCCTAAGGGCATCAGCATGCAAGGCTAGAGGAAGGCAGCCCAATCTATTCAACTGCTTGGTGTATAGGGTGCTAGGGGGAGTCCCAGGTCCCACACTGCCTACTGCTGAGCTCACAGCTACCCACACCACACTATCACAGCAGCAACCAAACCAACAAGATAAGGAGTTCCATGTAAGAAACAGGAAAGCACAGCTTTCCAGCTTTCGTGTCTAAAGATTCTCATCCCACCAAAAAAAAAAAAAAAAAAAAAAAAAAAGTTAGAGATTCCAGCACTTATAAGTCTGGAGAGATATCTGGGTCTCCACAGTAATTAATTTCCTGACAGTTTCTGTTGGCCTGTGCTATATTCAGAATCCTCTAGGTATGAGTTTAATAAATCTATTAGACAATGCTAATTTGGGTTTATACCGTAATTGCCAAGTCAGAGAAAAGAGGCTGTTGTATATTTAAGGAGGAAAGCTCCGGTCTTCCCTCTTCATCACTTTCCTTGTCATCCCTCTCGCAAGCTCTTTGCCAGACCCCTCAGCAGCCAAAGCCAGAAAAGCAAAAGGGCCACTTAACAGTGTGTTCCTTCCTCCACTGGGAGCAGAAGGGAAGGCCCCTAATCATTGCTTGCGTGACATGATAATACTTCTTAAACGCATGTACCTTCTAGAACTTAGATGTTTCTGCTTCCAGGAACTGTGTTTTGTGTCAACTCTGTTAAACTGACTGTTGCATTGCCTTTTTTTTTTTTTTTTTTTTTTAAACAGAGAGAGAGACAGCACAAGCCGGGGGAGTGGGAGAGGGAGAAGCAGGCTCTCCACTGAGCAGGGAGCCTGATGTGGGGCTCAATCCCAGGACCCTAGGATCATGACCTGAGCCGAGCCAAAAGCAGATGCTTAACTGACTGAGCCACCCAGGCACCCCTGTATTGCTTTTCAATTATCTACTTTCATGCCTGGCTCTACAATGATACTGTAACACCTTATTGGCAGAGACCGCCTCCCTTTATCTCTATACAGCTGGTTTTTAATACGGAGCTGATGCCTATCTACCTATTGGAGCCAGGGGTGCACAGATGCATGAGTGCTTAAATCCAGAGAACAATTTTCCCCTCCAGCTAAAGAAAACTTTTTGTTACATATGAAAATGTGTGGAAATAGAGGCGGAGGGGAATTAGAATAATTCTTCTATAAAAGTCACAAATAATATAAATTAATAATCAGAAGTTAAAGTAATGTAAGCAGTTATTCTTCTTTTGTCAGATTTCTGCTTAATCACATTTAATTTTTAGTTACACCACAAAAAACTATCTGATGAATCCCACATCTCTTAATTTTGATATTAAAGTGATATTTAACAGAATATGGAGATAAATCTTAAAATTAAGAAGCTCTAATAATGAAGCTTATCTTCAAAAATAAACTCTTTCACAATACTTTCTAAAGCTAATGTTTACTATTTCAGGAATATTAAATGAATAATGAAATTAGAAGTCAAATATGAATTCGATGTGTAACTGAACAAGAATTGAGATAAAATAAACTCAATAATAAAATAAAAATCTTCTACTGACCCAAAAAAAGTTCATATTTGGCTACTAAAATATATTAGATGCTATTATATACATATTAAGACCTTATATAATATACATATAAACTGATTATATATATGTACATGTATATACTTTTAATATTATTAGAAGCAAAGGAATCTGGTTTTCTCTCACTATCATCTACATCCTAAGTCAAAAGTCTTACTGTTTTTTTTTAAGATTTTATTTTTTTGACACAGAGAGAGAGACATCACAAGTAGGCAGAGAGGCAGGCAGAGAGAGGGGGAAGCAGGCTCCCTGCTGAGCAGAGAGCCCGATGAGGGACTCTATTCCAGGACCCTGAGATCATGACCTGAGCCAAAGGTAGAGGCTCAACCCACTGAGCCACCCAGGTGCCCAAGTCTTACATTTTTAGATGCTTGTTCCTGTCTCATCACCCTGCAACCTACTTTTCAACAGAATCCGTATGTACCATTACTACTTGACAAAACAGATTTAGAAAAGCACAACTGCTATAGAGTATTAGCATCGTCATGCCCTTTCCTTAACAGGTCATATACTTGTGGACATTTAAATCTCATTTTTTTAATCTCATTTTTTAAAAGATCTAAGACCAAATCCATACTATCAGCTATTATTTGAATAGTGAAAAGTAGGGAAGTTTACTTTTTAATCAGGGATTTCTTTTGACTAAGTAACTGTAGACAGACATCCCTGGCCTAGATGCTAAATTAAAGACAAAACACTATACCAACCCTAATTATTCTCATAAAGTCACTGCTGAGCCCCTTATGCCCAAGTGTGAAGTTGGTCACCCATAGTTTACAACTCCGAGATCTTCTCTCTGGGGCCAGACTCCTATGTGCTCATCCTGCACGGGCCGCTAACCTGGCTTCCATGCCAGACTTACACTGTGTGGTGTTGAGGGCAGCGTTGAGAAGGAAGACTGCTGGTCAAGGTAAGAGCCTCCCTCCTGAGGAGACTGCTCAGCCGCCATTCACTGTTCTTTATGCATGCTCCCTAGGGGGACAATCTCAATCCTGAGCCAGGAAGTTTAAAGTATTCCTTCCTATCAAGAGCCTAGGAGCCCAGTAAAAACAGGTTTCTTTTGTGTCACATTTCCCATGGTGTTTTATTGCTTACTGTCAACTGGGGTAAGGGACTTTATGGGATATTGTAGGCAAAGGCAAAGCATAGTGGTTGAGAATATTGGAGGGTGTAGGAAAGGGAAAGAGAGGAAGGGTGGGAGAGAGAGAGAGAAAGAGAGAGAGAGGGAGAGAGGATAAACATTTGCTATCCCAGGAAAGCAATGAAAAATTCCTAAAATTCTAACCCCATCATTAGATGATGCCCCAGTCCTGCGCCATGATTCTCTCACCACTTTGATGTTAAGAAAAGAGAAAACCATAAATGATATTTGGAGGGGGTCAATTATGTTTTGAGATACTCTTTTCTCCTTTTTGTTTCCATCCTCAGTGCTCCCACTTAGCTTACGAACTTTCTCAAGTTGACCAGCCATCAGCAGTCAAATTGAAATGATGAATTAATTGGATCTCATAAATGAATTAATACTAATTAGTAGGGTCCTGTGTTATTCCTCCTAGGAGTAAATGCATTTTTAAATTTCTTTGAGGAAGAGAGAAAAGCTAAATCCAAAGGAGGCCACAGTGTGAACAGCACAGCCCTAAGAGCCTAGAGATTTCAGATGACCTGGGGCTGCTGTGAATTAGAGGTCAAACTTCAGCTTCAGTTTATCAATTTGTAAAAGAAGAGACTGGATGAGATGAGATCCTTTGCAACTCAAACAGTCTATTTTTCTCCCCCAAAATATTCTCTACTAGTTAGATTTAGGAAGTGTGGTACTAAGATGACTTTATGTGGGGGAGTTCAAATGACCCTCATATCACACTGTATAGCTTACTATCTACTCCACTCACCCAATAAGATCAGTCATGATTAAGAATAGTTTTCTTTCTGCAGTCTTGGTCTGTTAATAATATAGTCTTCACTAGGGCTTAAGTGAACATCTGAAGCATAATCATAGGGATATTTGGTTTCAAGATGATGGAATAGGGGCGCCTGGGTGGCTCAGTGGGTTAAAGCCTCTGCCTTCGGCTCAGGTCATGGTCCCAGGGTCCTGGGATCGAGCCCCGCATCGGGCTCTCTGCTCTGTGGGGAACCTGTTTCCTGCTCCCTTCTCTCTCTGCCTGCCTCTCTGCCTACTTGTGATCTCTCTCTCTGTCAAATAAATAAAATTTAAAAAAAAATCAATATGATGGAATAAAGGCCTCTCTTACCCTTTCTCCTCTTCAAAATTATCCCCCCTAAACAGCAAGGAAAACCAAGAAAAATAACATAGATTTCATCTTCCATGAAACCAGAAGACATTTGTTGATATCTGTAACTACACAATATGTGAAGTTGGAAGAAAGGTAAATGATTTAGTGGAGACAAGGGAGGTCCAACCAGAGTGCCAGAGCGCCTGTAACAACAAGCACGTTGATCCACCCTGCTCAATGCCAGAAAAGTCCCAGAAATTGAAGGCAAAATAAATCCCAGAAAGTAGAGATGGGGCAAGAGCCAAAAATAAGGGAATTGGCTGAAAGTCTGTATAAAGAGTAGGTAGACCTCTTTCCCTAGATCTCTACCCCACTGACAGATACCCTTGCCCCTATAAGAAAGATAGGATATGAAATCTCCACAGAAACAGAAACAGAAACACAGATGCTCTGGTGGGGATACCAGACCCAAGAGAGGGCAGGTACTAAGAACAGGGGATCTCTTCCCAGTTCCAGCATGAAATATTATATAAACACAAATTACTGCTTTTGTTATGACACATTTTTGGCAGTACTTCCTCTGAAGACAAACTAAACAGAATCTTCCTTTCTAGAAGGAAGATTTCTCTTTTAAAGATAATACTGCTAAGAAATCTAATGACTATGTGTAAGTATGTTAATACATATAAGGATTGATTCTTCTTCCCACGAGTAGACTCATTAGTTTCTCTCTTGATTTATCAGGTATTTGCTAACTATGGGTCAATTCTTCTCTTTTCTTGAAACTGTTCTTTCTAGGCAGCTTTGCCTTAGTACCCGCCTGCTCCTTCATCTTTTTCTGTGTCCTTTGCTTGCTACCCTTTCTCTGTATTCTCTAAACAACAACAAAAATAATCATTCCAAAAAGGGAGTCTAGAGCTCTCCTCTTTACATTCTTTCTTTGGATAATATCGTATACTCACATGACTCAGCAACTAGCTCCATCAGCCAGTGGATTCTCAAATTTTCCCAAGCTTTAAACTTGCATTCCCATCTTCCTGCTTGACACATCTAATCAGAATTATCTGAAAAATCAGATCCTCCTCATTGTCCTTTCCTTTTCAACAATGACATCAATAATCTTAGTTATCTAGGTCAAAATCCCCAAGTCATCTCTGACCCTGCTTTCTCTCTCTCTCTCTTTAAGATTTTATTTATTTACTTGAGATAGAAAGTGAGAGAGAGAGGAAGGGAGGGCATGGAGAGGGAGGGAAGAAGGAGAGGGAGAAGCGGGCACTCTGCTGAGCAAGGAGCTTGCCATGGGGCTTGATCCCAGGACCCTGGGATCCTGACCTGAGCAGAAGGCAGACGCTCAATCGCTCAATGGCTTACTCAATTAAGCCACCTATGCACCCCCACTGCTTCCCCTTTAAACCCCTCATGGGCAGTTAAGTTGCATATTGCATTGATCCGATCTGTGTATTCAGTCTTCCAATGTCTCTCCTTTCTATTCCACAGTACTACACTATTACAGATCCTAATCTCAGCCTGAATGGCTTTAGTAGCCCCCTAATTTATTTATTTGCATTCTCTCAATTGCCACTTCAATCCATCCTACTCTCAGACATCTCTGATCAAATTGCTGCTACTCTGTAACCACCCTATTGTAACAACCCTATTGTCTCCTCCTCACAAGATCCTTCATATTAATGCCCAAACCAATAGATCCAGCTAAATCTCACTGGTCTCCTACACACATTCAATGTTCTAACCAAGCTCAATTAGTGTTCCTCAGACATACCTAGCATTTGGGGGGAAGGGCTTCAATTAATTTCCCACTCTGTCTCTGTCTCTTAGCCTATCTTTCAGAGCCCTTAAAGGTTTCCTTGATTTCTCCATGACCTTACCATAGTCTGTCACTCTTTACACTTGATCCTTCATAGCTCCATCCTTGTGTGTATGTTTTAATGGTACTCATTTTACTCTAATTTATAGCATAGTAGCTCATGCCCAGTTACATTTCCACCTCTCCCTCATGAGATTTTAAACTCCTTGACTGCAGAAAAGTTGCCATACTCATCTTCGGGGCTTGCTGTACCTAACTTGCACTTGGTACATGCAAATGCTTAAGAATTGTCTTTGAATCACATGAGAGCTGCCTTCAGATGCCTTTCGGAGTTTCATCAGATACATTTAATAACTAAAAACTTCGAGAATGAGGTAATCTTGCCAGTGACAGACTACTTGGCCCAAAGTTTGCAAACAACTGGGAAAAGGAAAGTCTTGATGTGTATCAATGGTTGAATCAAGAGTTCTACCAAAGGGTATTTTTTAAAAGTCTTGTTAGTGATATAGCAGATGACATTCTTTCTCCTAAGTCAGTCTGTTTAAAATTCCCAAGTGGAATACTGGAGCACAGAGCAGTGAAATGAGCAACAGGATTACCCTCAGGAATCTTTTAGGTTAAAGTGGGATTCTATCTTCAGCATCCTGGCTGAATTTAAAGCCAGCTATTCTAGTCTGACTCCTGAAAATGACCCTGGGGCTTTGAGAAACTGGTGATCCTGCTCCAATTCCATCCCAGGCTTGTTGTGCTCACTCTCTGCGCTGTTAAACTGGGGCTATGTTCTACGTGAAGGTGGAATGAAGAGCTGATTTTTTTTTTTAAGATTTTATTTATTTATTTGACAGACTGAGATCACAAGTAGGCAGAGAAACAGGCAGAGACAGAGGAGGAAGCAGGCTCCCTGCTGAGCAGAGAGCCTGATGCAGGGCTGGATTGCAGGACCCTGGGATCACAACCTGAGCCTAAGGCAGAGGCTTTAACCCACCGAGCCACCCAGGTGCCCAGAAGAGCTGATTTTTGCTACAGATATCAAACTAGTGCCCGACGTTAGCAAACGACAGGACTCAAACATGAAGAGATCGCTGCCCTACCTCCCGAAGAAACGTTTATTAATGTTTGTCTCCTGAACATGACTGGGTCTTCTCAACCGCTTTACAAAGTAAATACACTAGGACATTTACTTGTTGAATTATGAAAAGTCAGAAAAAGAAAAAAATGCTCTGTTCTATTAGCAGGTAGACAAGTCTGCGATAGAATTTGCCTCAGTATTTTGTGTAGTTGACCTCAAACTCCAAAAGGCCAAGTGTGTAATCTCTGTTCCACCCTACTTTCTCAGATAAGAGGGCTGTGGTGACCCATTTAGTGTGGATTTAAGGTAGCAGGGAAAAAAATTAAATAATCAAGAAACTGAACTGGGTTATAAAAACCAAATTGGCAAAAGGAAAATAGGCAACGTCTTTAAACCTTAGAGAGGCTGGGAAGCATGCTGGCCGTGCTTTAATCCCTAAGAATATACCGTCCTTCCATTTCCTGGGACATTTCCACCCCAGGCTAATCTTAGGCAATAATTGAACCACATCGGGATGCGTCGCTCATTTTAAATGACAACCCTTCCCTACGCTATCTGCTCCTAGCCGCTGATTTCCGTTTTTTAATAAGCAAACGCGGAAGGGCCAGGAGCGGGTTCTGAGCCGGCTGAGCCATGCGAGATTAGGTGGGTCTGGAGGTCGCCCAGAGGGCCGGGACCCAGGGGTGTGGCAGCTCTAGAACAGCAGGGGGCGCTGCATAACCTCGGTCCCTTCACCAAGAACCACTTACCCCGCCCAGACGGTTAGTATGGCCTGCCACGTCTGGCCCCAAGTTCTCTACCTAGGTCTGCGCGTTTTTCCTAAAAAAGACAGTAAACCTCGTGGCACGCCCAAGGTATGTGACAAGAAAAATAGCATGCACCCTATAAAACTAAGGGTTCTCTTTTAATCCTCTCTATGTCTCGTAGCGGCGAAGGCTGGCTCCAAGATCTGGAAATTGAGAAAAGTTGCTCTTTCTCACACACTAAGGGCCGACCTCTACCTTCCTTTACAAAAAGAAAACAGCTACTGACCCTGAGCCGCCTGGGAACTACAGCCAAAGTTACCACTGAACAGTTCCCGCGCTGCCCCGCGCCCCCTCTCCCTTGGGGATCTGGCTTCAGTTTGCCCCCAACTGTGAACGGGCCGTCGAGAAACAATGCGACTGGGCAAACTTACACCCACACAATATATCGCACACCTTTCCTTCCCTTCTCCCCAGTCCCCTGGCCCGGCTCGGCACCGCCGGGAGCGTCGCGGGGGAGACACACTTTCCCAGCGTAGTTTCACGCTGGGACGCTGGGGAGGAGGTCGAAGTTCGAGCACGCGCCTGGGTCCATGGGCACCTTCGCATTCTCTGATTTCCTCGGGTAAGCTCAGGGTTCCTATGCCGAGGGGTCCCGGCCGCGGGGCAGTAGTGTGCATGTAGGAGAGGACGTGTCTGCCTGCTGCAAAACGAGTCTGGCGTCCGTTGTGTGGGTCCGGGGCCGTTCCGTGCGCTTGAACCGGGAGAGAGCCCCAGCCACGCCTTCAGCGGTCCCCAAGTCCTTACACAAAGCAGAACCAAGGGGACGAGCTCCCGACCGAGGTCTGCATCCCCAATTCGCCCCGAACAGAATTGTCATGCCATGCCGGACGACGTTTGGGGGTCCCTGGCACGTCGTGGGGCGGCCGGGAGCGCGCCATCCTGCCCCCCGCCCCGCACTGCCCTCCCGACGCGCGGGCCGCGGGCCGGCGGGGTACTCACATGTCCAGCCCCGGGGAGAAGGGCGGCGGGCAGTAGCCGTGCGGTTCCCGCGGGGAGGGCGCAGAGCGCGGCTCGAGCCCCCCGTTGACGCCCCTCCAGCCCCGCCGGCGGCGCTGCGGCTCCGAGCCTTCGTCCTCGCCCTCCTCCTCCTCTTCCTCCGGCGCGGGAAAGGTCACCCTCGCTTGCTCCTTGCACTTCCTGACCTTGGTGGACATCGCGCCCGCAGCGGTCCGAGCGTGGGGATGCCGGCCGCCCGCCGCCGCCGCCGCCGCCGCCGGGTCTGTCCGCGGCGCCCCTTCCGCACCGCGGGCCACTCGGGCAGCCCCGGGCAGCCCCGGGCGGGAAGGCAGCAGGAGAGAACGGCGCGGCCCGACACCGAGCAGTTAGAGGCGGGAACCGAAGCCGAGTCGCCGCCGCCGCCGCCGCCCACCATGAAACCGTGGGAGCAGCTGCCGCGGCTGTGGCTGCGGGGAGGAAGCCCGGGGCCGAGTGGGGCGCTGGTGCTGGGAAAGGTTCTCCCGCCCGGCGGCGGCGGTGCCGAAGCCTCCTCGGTGCGGGGCTCCTGTCTCCGACAGCATCACTTGCTAGGACACTACCGTTACTCAGGGTGAAGGACAGAGAGGGAGAGGGAGGGAGCGGGGCGGGGGGGGGGCGCGATAGAAGGAGGGGGAGAATCAATTCCTTATCAGAGCGAGCTGGAGAGGAAATCAGACCAGCAGGTAGGGAGTGAGGAAATCCGAGAAACTTCCTTCCGTATTCTCCCATTTCCCTGCCGGAGGATCTACACCCTTTTTCCACTTACAGACACAAGTTTCCTAAGGAAGGGAAAAGGAAATCGTCTGGCTTGCTAATTTTTCTGCATTCGTATTTACCCAATTCGACTCCAGATTTGTTTCAGCAAATATCACTTGGTCATTGTGTTACTCTAAGACTTAGTTGAAACCACAGAGATTTAAGTACATTTCCTTGGGTGCCTTTGTACCCCAAGAACGGTAATGTTTGAACATGCACGTGCTTCAGATTTGTTTGTTTGTTTTAATAAGTCTCAAAACCATCTGACAAGATTTATATACATTCCAATATTTTCTAGCAAAATTTAAAGTCTCCTTTTAAAAGTTTCAATAGTAATAATAATTAATATTTTTTTTTTCATTTTAAAAGTCAAAAGCAAGATTTCTTCTGGAAGAAAAGACTTGTGGAGTTTTAGTCAAAAGGAGTCTTAAGGATCAAAGAATTTATCCCTTGTTTTAGAAATAAGAAAACTGAGGCCTAGAAAGACAAAGTAAACTAGTCACAGAAGGCAGCTAGTGAGAAAACTCAGATTAGACTGAGGTAAGTGTATTTTCCAAGGCTTTCTATTGCCTCTATTGTCTCAAATATGCAGTTTTCAATCAAGTCCAACTTGGAAGAGTCACGGAAATACCAGACATGCTATGATAAGATAAAATAAGATACTCATGTTCTAACTGTATCAATTACACTGTATTTTTTCAGGGAGCAGTTCTTCCTGAAATTAAATAAAACATAGGTAAGGAAATGTAGTAGCTCTTTTCAGTTTAATTCTTTAAAATTAAATGAAATATTGTGTTTTATTAAGTTGATAACAAATCTGCATGTTTAAGGAAATGATATTTTTTGTACATCTGACAGAAAATACAAGTAAATATTGTCTAGTGCTTTACACTTGGAAGCAACTTTTCCATATTAGCACATGCAGAAATGGAGGTGTTAAAATCTTCACAATATATGTTTCTAGACCCCTTCAGTTCCACTTCGGAAATATCTCTAAAGCAAGACTGCTCTCTGCACCCCAATACCACTGCCTCAGTTCAGGCTCCCATCGACCTCCTGGTTCTCTGTTTTTATGCAGCCTATCTCTCCCCATACCATTTCATTTTCCACACTATTAGACAGACCATGCTCAGAGCAAGTCTGATCGTGACTTTTCGCTATAAAAATCTCTGGTGGCTTTCTACTGCTTTCAGGTTAAGATCCAAATTTGGCATTCCCAGCCCTTAGTGGTCTGACCCTATTACTTCACTCTTTCCTCCCATCCTCCCTCATACACATTCTAACTCCAATTACCCTGAACTTCTCACTCATCACCTGACATTCTAGACACTTTCTCATTTCCCTGCCTTTGTCTCCAGGACTCCTGTCACTGAAATATGTCTCTTCCCCTGTCCACCCTGCACACGTCTACTTTTTCCCAAAGACTTCGGTTACATGTGGCTTCCAATCTGATCCCCTTTCTATATCTCAGTGAAGTTCTCACAGCCTCTGGTCCTTACCTGTGGCACTCCGTGCATACCACAGTCTTACCACTGGTCACATCATACTGAAATTAACTCTGTGCCTGTGTCCTCTTTAGACTGAATTCCTTGAGAATGGTCTGGGGTCTTAATTACTTTGAGCCATTTGGGGGCTTATCTTTTGTTTTTGCCATTTAGCTCAGTACATGAGCTACATGTGTGCTGCAGAAGCTCAACAAATATTTGTTGAATTAATTTATGAAGTCTACAGCTTCTTTATAATTATGTTAAGTTCGTGAACTGCTTTCTTTTTTAAGATTTTATTTATTGAGAGAGAGTGCATGAGAGAGCACGAGGTGGGGAGAGAGGCAAAAGAGAAGGGAGAAGCAGACTCCCTGCAGAGTAGGGAGCCTGAGTACTCAGGGCAGGATCCCAGGACCCTGGGGCCCTGACCTGAGCCCAAGGCAGACACTTAACGAACAGAACCAACAAGGGGCCCCTTGAACTGCTCTTATTAGGCTCTGAATAGAAGCACTTTGGGAATGCTGGAGTTACCAGGGTTTATTCTTACACGCTGTATTAGTTTTGCTAGGGCTGCTATAACAAAGTATCATGGATGAAAAACAGAAACTCATTTTCTGACAGTTCTGGGGGCTAGAAGTCCGAGAGCAAGATGTTGGCAGGGTTGTTTTCCTCTGACAGATTCTAGGTGATCATCTTCTCCTATGTCTTCACATGGTCTTCCTTCTTGTGTCTGTGTCCTAATCTCTTAGAAGGGTATCAGTCATTTGGGTTAGGGCCTCTGACTTCATTTTTAACTTTAATGACCTCTTTAAAGACTCTGTCTTCTAACAGACATCCTGAGGTGTTGGGGAGTATGACTTCAACATATAAATTTCCAGGGGTGGAGGGGGCAGCTCAGTTCAGCTCATAACATAAACTAATTCTCCTGGTCTGAGAGAACTCTTTTCCCAGAGTCTGCTAACATTTTTATTATTAAGAAGTATGCCCCTGATATTATGCTGAGCGAAATAAGTCAATCAGAGAAAGACAATTATCATATGATCTCCCTGATATGAATAGTTTAAGAGGCAACATGGGGGGCTTGCGGGGTAGGGAAGGAAAAAATGAAACAAGATGGGATCAGGAGATAGACAAACCATAAGAGACTCTTAATCTCCCAAAACAAACTTAGGGTTGCTGGAGAGAGGAGGGTAGAGAAAGGGTGGTTGGGTTATGGACATTCGGGAGGGTATGTGCTATGGTGAGTGCTGTGAAGTGTATAGACCTGGCGATTCACACACCTGTACCCCTGGGGCTAATAATACATTATATGTTAATAAAAAATAAAAAATTTAAAAAAAATAAAATAGAAAACAAAATAAAATTAAATTAATTTGTATTTAAAAAAACAAAAAACAGAAAACAAAAAACAAAAAAAAAGAAGTGTGGCCCTGAGACTGATGAAAACCCAGAGGAAAGGAAATCTGAAAGAAGGTAGGTTCTTGAAGAGGGAGGAAATATAGACTTCCCTGGCATAAGCCAGCTTTATCTTATTTCCTTCTTTTGTAAAAGAAGATCTATCACTGCATATGTGTTGTTCACTGTCTGTGTATTCACGAAATGAGTGTTCGCCTAACATACATTCAAAATCCATTACTCCTTTGGGGGAAAAATCATTATTCAATATTCAGAAAATCCAACTGTTGAAGTTTATTTTCAAGAAGAGATGACCACTGAGGCATAAATAAAGCATAACTTTTATGCTAAGTACAAATAAAATAAAAATGATTTTTTAACCTGATAACAGAAGATGGTCTCCCAATTTCCTCCTAAATTTCTAAAAAAAATGCTGTATCTTCTTTCAAATCTATTTCACACACTGCAGAAGGCCCCTGTTCTCTTTCTCTGTGTCTTTCTTTTCCTTTCTCCAGTGCTGTCTGTAAGACACCTAATAAGAAGACACTTTTTAGCAGTAATTCTTGCACCCCAAGATGAAGGTTAGCAATTTTCTCAAGGGAGCAAGAGCATGGGAACAGGTATAATGTTCCAGATAGTGCACATTTTTTTTTCCTCCTTAAGAACAGAAGTTTTCTTATAAATAAATTTTGCTTTGCTTTTTAAAAAAAGATTTTATTTTTTTAGAGCAGTTTTACGTTGGCAGAACAATTGATTAGAAGGTACAGAGATTTCCCATATACCCTATGCATATATGCATATGCTCCCCCATTATCAATATTCCCCACCAAAGCGGCACATCTGTTAAAACTGATGAAGCTGCATTGACGACACATCATTATCGCCCAGAGTCTATCGTTTTCAATGGAGTTCACTTTTAGAGTTGTACATTCTGTGGGTTCAGACAAATTTAAAATGACATGTATCCACCTTACAGAGGAGTTTCATTGCCCTAAAAATCTTCTGTGCTCTGCCTGTTCATCTCTTCTGCCTCCCAACCCCTGGCAACCCCTGATCTCTTTATTGTTGCTGTAGTTTTGCCTTTTTCCAGAATGTCATAGAGTTGGAATCATACAGTATGTTGCCTTTTCAGATTGCCTTCTTTCACTTTGTAAGATTCATTTCGGTTTCCTTCATGTCCTTTAATAGCTTGAGAGCTCATTTCTTTCTTCTTCTTCTTTTTTATTATGTATTATTTGTTTCAGGAGTACAGGTCTGTGATTCATCAGTCTTGCACAATTCACAACACTCACCATAGCACATACCCTCCCCAGTGTCCATCATCCAGCCACCCCATCCCTCCCACTCTCCTCCCCTCCAGCAACCCTCAGTTTGCTTCCTGAGATTAAGAGTCTCTAAGGATTGCCTCCCTCTCTGGTTTCATCTTGTTTCATTTTTCCCTCCCTTCCCCTTTGATCCTCTGTCTTGTTTCTCAAATTCCTCATATCAGTGAGATTGTATGATAATTGTCCCTCTCTGAGTCACTTATTTCGCTGAGCATAATACCCTCTAGTTCCATCCACATCATTGCAAACGGAGAGCTCATTTCTTTTTAACACTGAATAATATTCCAGTGTCTGGATGTACCACAGTTTCTTTATCTACTCACCTAACGAAGGAACTCTTCCTTGTTTCCAAGTTTGGGCAATTATAAATATAGCTGTTAGAAACATCCATATGCAGGTTTTTGTGTGAACATACTTTGTCAATTTCTTTGGTAGATCCCAAGGAGCATGCTTGCTGGATCACACGGTAAAAGTATGTTTACTTTTATAAGAAACATCCAAACTCTCTTCAAAATGGCTGTGTGGTTTTGCATTCCCACCTGAATGAATGAGAATTCCTGTTGCTCCACATCTTCTACAGCATTTAGTGATGTCAGTGTGCTGGATTTTGGCCAGTCTGAAAGGCATGTAGTGGTATCTCATGGTTTCAATTTGTATTTTCCTAACGACATATGGTGCTGAGCACCTTTTCATATGCTTGTTTGCCATCTATATGTCTTCTTTGGCGAGGTGTCTATTAAGATCTTTGGCCCGTTTTTAATATGGTTGTTTGGTGTCCTATTGTTGAGTTTTAAGGCTTTGTGTATTTTGGATAACACTCCTTAATCAGATGTGTCTTTTGTAAATACTTTCTCCCAGTCTGTGGCTTGTCATCTCATTCCTTCGATTCTTCGCTTTTTAAAGTAAACCTAAGTCTTTAACTTTCTCAGCAGCATAAACTAGTAAGGGGGGAACTGCTGCCTATAAGAAAAATTGAGCCTAAAAAAGGAGGATCCCTAAACTTACAGTGTGGCAGTTAATACTCTAATGCCTTTTGTACCGAATTTACAGTGTCCTGTTAACTATAGGTCACTAATGCTCATAGGTCTCTTCTAGACAGGAGGTTTCAGGTACTTTCCTGCCTTAAAACACTCGTTTGAAAATTTCTTCATGAGTCACAAGTTTGGAAGTCAAAATGTTATTTATCACAGAAAGAAGTTGTAAGTGATGGTTATATTTCCTGGGCAGCTCACAAATGCCTAGTTAGCTTAAAGTTGGTTCAGTGACAGTTACCACCCCTGCGCTGGCCCAGAGGCCTGGAATCAAACCCCACCTCACTGCTTACTGGTTCTGTGACATTGGGATATATAGATACATGCTCTGTAAGATATAATCATAGTACTTATTTCATAGGGCTGTTATAAAGAGGCTCATTGTTCATTGCACTTAAAACTTTGCCTGACCCGGGGCACCTGGATGGCTCTGTGGTTAAAGCCTCTGCCTTCGGCTCAGGTCATGGTCTCAGGGTCCTGGGATTGAGTCCCGCATCGGGCTCTCTGCTCAGCAGGGAGCCTGCCTCCTCCTCCTGTCTCTCTCTGCCTGCCTCTCTGCCTACTTGTGATCTGTCTGTCAAATAAAAAAAAAAAAAAAATCTTAAAAAAAAAAACAAAAAAACTTTGCCTGACCCATGATGGGTACTGTGTAAGAATTAGATACTATTGGCTCACTCTTGTGGACTATAGAATGAATGATGGAAATGGGAAGTCTGGGTCCTAAAGCAAGGACCTACCTTGTCTGATTTCAATACATTCACTAAATGGTGTAATTGTTGACTTCCTTGTCTGTCTCCCAAATGGGACTCTAATGTTTTACCTGAGCTTGTCACAGCAATGTAAGCATACAACTGGAAGCATAGTGAGAGTTCAATAAATGGTAACGAGTAATGAATAGTAGCAGTGGCTGTTGCAACAACAGATACTCAATAAATATTTATGCATAGAAGATCCAGGAGTGAGGAGAAGGAGGAAAAGGATGTTCTTCCTCTGCTTTGAACACAGTGCCAACTTCAAGACTATCAGAATGGGTGCAATTTCTCTTGGGCATCTCCCTAGTCTTTCTCTCTCTATTCTTTCTCTCACATCTTTTCCTACCTTATAGTGCCCAGCCTCCCTGCACTACAGACTCTGACATCATATTGTTTTCATTTTCCCTCAGTATTATCTCTCTGGCCTGCTATGCCCCAAAACTGCTCCAAACTTCACAATTACCCTTCTTCTCTCCTACCAGTGAAAATTTTTATTCCTTCATAGCAGCCAATCTCAGCTAACTTTTAAAGGACAAGTATCTTACACAGATTCACACTCATGTGTGTAAAAACCCAAGAGTCCTTAACGCTCCAAGAGATTTACATTTTTCAGAACTGCAGTGATTATTCATTTAGTTGTGCATTGAAGTGAAATGAAAGGAGGGTGCTTTTGGGGAGGATGGAACATGCGGTTGAGAGCTGCCAAATAGCCAGCCTTCTCTGGGGTAACTTTCCTACAGAGTTTTGGACTTTCATTTTTCATCTTCCCACTACTAAAGTTACAGTACCCAACTGTTTTAAAATTGCCTCCATTCCTCTCCCCATCAGCATCTGCCCATAGTATTGTCAAGAAAGACTCCCAGTTTGGGGGGGGAGTGGAAAATGGGCTAAGGGACAGAGCTAGGGACTTTATGTATAATCTCAAGCTTGAGAAAATAGGGACAGAAATTTATTATGGTTCAATTCTCCACGGGTGCCTCACATTTCTGTACATCTTGCAAGCAGAGGCAATGGCTGCTTTTGTTCTGGAATATCTTTTCAAGGGTGTTTGTATTGAAAGTAGCCTTGGAAGACAGAGATATAGTCCCTCATGGAGCAAAAAGCAGGTTCGTTTACTGTCCACAATAACAAAGAGAATGTGAACAACGTTCACATGGGCTTACTTATTGTTACAAAAGATTCAGTTACCGAAGCTCAGAGTTCCTGTCTTGTAATGTACCCCATTGCCTGTGAAGGGATCATCTAGCTCTCTTCATGTCACTCTGTGGAAACTGAGACTCAGGGAACAGGCACAAATGCTGACACTCTGGCTCATGTTATTGTTGTGAGTAATGCACTGTCCTTTGTCTCTGGTCTGGGGGTTTTGTGCCTTCCACCAGCATCCATGAAACTGTGTCAACTTGTGAGCTTGGGAATAGTGTAAAATCTCAGATGCTTTATAATTCTTGACAACTATTATATCTACAGTTGAAAAAAATTCACAACTGTACCCCCCCAAGCCTGAACAGAAATCTCCAAGAGTAAATTAATTTCTTTTTTTTTTCCTTTTCAGTTGAAATAGAGTTGACACACAATGTTATATTAGTTTCAGGTGTATAACGTAGTGATTCAACAGGTTAATATGCTATGCTATGCTCCCCACAATCCAAGAGTAAATTAGATTCTTAAAGGAATTGTAATAACTTTCCCATGGAACTAAATGCATTATTAATTAATTTTTCTATGCCAATTCTTTTACATATTTGATAATTTGATTTTTTTATGTGAAACTGGTACCAGTGGAAATCAATGCTGTCTGCTAATAAGATGCAGACTTCATACACGCTTACAGTTTTGTATCAACAATCTGAGGAGTGGCTTGATGCCAGCACTGCCCCTTGAGGCTCTGAGTGCTGTTGTGTTTAGAGGCTGGGGGGAAAGGGAGGATACATGTTTAGTTTTCATTTCCTTGACCTCTGTCTGTGTGTACATAGAGAAATCAAATCTGTGTAGCCTCTATTTTTGGCAAGGATAAGAACAACTCTACTCCATCCTAATCCCAATGATCCTTGCCCACCTCCTTCCAAAACTTCTTAAAAAAATTTTTTTTTAAGATTTTACTTGCTTATTTGAGAGAGAGAGAGAGAAAACACAAGCAAGGGGAGCAGCAGGCAGAGGGAGAAGCAGGCTTCCCGCTGAGCCAGGAGCCTGATGCAGGACTTGATCCCAGGACTCTGGGATCATGACCTGAGCTGAAAGCAGATGCTTAACTGACTGAGCCACCCGGGTGCCCTCCAAAATCTATTTAAAGACATGTTCCTCAAAATTATATTTGTCCTTCCTTGAGGGAGAATAGAAATACTGATTACTTACAAATGGAAAACTGGCAGAAATGTGTCCTATAAGTCACCTGTCAGAAAGGGAGTTTGAAAAAATAAGAGAAATTCAGTCTTTCCAGTCATAGTATTTATACCTTTAGTGAAATGAGGTAATTCATTTCTTATTTATATTATTCCTGTGCAGGGTGAATTCTTAGGACAAATTAAAAATGGTCATAAAAACTAAAGTATAATTCTCTTTACTTTACCTGCTCACATAGCCCTTCTGTCAAATTTATTCTGTGCAACACACACGTCTCTTAAGAGGTTGCAAATGAAATCAAGTTCTAAGGTCTACATTGTTCAGTAATAGACTTAGGGTAAAGAGGCTGGTATCCACATTACCAGCTCACTGTCCTTTGTTGTATTTAAAAGCACAAGGATCTACTTACCACCAGTAGATTAAAGGAGACCTGACTTGATGACACCCCAAGTCTGAGCAGATAGGGATTTAGGGAGGGGAAAGTGGGCCCCGCTTAGACACTCTGAATATATAAAAGACAGTGTTTCCCCATTGCTTTAAGTCATGCCCTTCCCAGCCCCCAACTTCCTATCCCTCATCTTCAAATAAAATTTCTCTATCCTGTGACTCTTAACTTTAGAAAAATGTGTTAAGAGAAAGTAAAAGGAAAGAGAAATAGGAGAGAAAGTAAAGTTTTCTGCTTCTCCATATATTCATATGGAATAAATTACCTTGAGAATGAAATTCCCATATATACGAATGCTCAATGGCCTCATTTTAATGCAAATTTTGATTAAAAATTAAAATTACAAGATATTCACATAGCAACATAAAATATCTATCTCAATTAATCCTTTTGGTATGATATTATAATCATTATAATGTTTTTAAGGATTTTAGGGATAAAGGAAAGGGAAGGGAGTACATTGTCTAGAAAGTCATGAACTATGTGAATTTGAAATGTATCTTAAAGGACATCTGGTATGGTCACCTTATAATGCTTGAATCCTTCCACACTGTCCTGGCTAAGTGTTCATACATACACATTGGTGTCTTTATCATGTAAATATATTTTAAAAAATGTGATTCCCTTACCTCTATGAGTTGTTTTTAATGTAATAAATCCTTTCTTAGAAGAGATTGCGGATGCAGGGCGTGGAAAACAATGATGTGAGTTGAATCTTTTTTTTTTTTGTTTAAGTAGGCTCTGGGTCCAACATGGAGCCCAATGCAGAGCTCGAACTCACAACCCCGAGATCAAGACCTGAGCTGAGATCAAGAGCGAGACACCTAACTGACTGGGCCATCCACGTACCCCTGAGGTGGCTTACATCTTAATCAATGAGTAAGTTACTTAAGTCTGTGAGCAACTGCCCTTATAAAGAAGATTGCTATATATCTTAGCAATGTGTTCAAAGGGGGACATTAAGTGATATCTATGAGGGTTCCTGGGAAGCACTGATGTCCAATGCCACTTACATTTACAAGGATTGGAAAAGTCCACCTGGATATATACACATCAGATTCAGTAAACAATTGAGTCTTCATTGAAAGTTTGTGCTTTTTATTTTTTTATTATTTTTTAATTTTTTTAATAATAATTTTTTAATTTTTTTATAAACATATAATGTATTATTAGCCCCAGCGGTACAGGTCTGTGAATCGCCCAGTTTACACACTTCACAGCATTCACATAGCACATACCCTCCCCAATGTGATAACCCAGCCACCCTCTCCCTACCCGCTCCCCCTAGAAACCCTCAGTTTGTTTTGTGAGATTAAGAGTCTCTTATGGTTTGTCTCCCTCCCGATCCCATCTTGTTTCATTTATTCTTTTCCTACCCCCCAAACCCCCCACATTGCATCTCCACTTCCTCATATCAGGGAGATCATATGATAGTTGTCTTTCTCTGATTGACTTATTTCGCTAAGCTTAATACCCTCTAGTTCCATCCACGACATCGCAAATGGTAAGATATCATTTCTTTTGATGGCTACATAGTATTGAAAATACAAGGTTTTTGTTTGTTTGTTTCCTTTTTAAATTTTTTAACATGGTATATATATATATATTTTTTTTATTTCTTTTCAGCGTAACAGTATTCATTGTTTTTGCACCACACCCAGTGCTCCATGCAATACGTGCCCTCCTTAATACCCACCACCTGGCTCCCCCAACCTCCCATACCCTGCCTCTTCAAAACCCTCAGGTTGTTTTTCAGAGTCCATAGTCTCTCATGATTCACCTCCCCTTACAGTTTCCCTCAACTCCCTTCTCCTCTCCATCTCCCCATGTCCTCCATGTTATCCCTTATGCTCCACAAATAAGTGAAACCATATATGATAATTGGTTCTCTCTGCTTGACTTATTTCACTCAGCATAATCTCTTCCAGTCCCATCCATGTTGCTACAAAAGTTGGGTATTTATCCTTTCTGATGGAGGCATAATACTCCATAGTGTATATGGACCACATCTTCCTTATCCATTTGTCCTTTGAAGGGCATCTTGGTTCTTTCCACAGTTTGGTGACCGTGGTCCTTGCTGCTATAAACATTGGGGTACAGATGGCTCTTCTTCTCACTACATCTGTATCTTTGGGGTAAATACCCAGTAGTGCAATTGCAGGGTCATAGGGTAGCTCTATTTTTAATTTCTTGAGGAATCTCCACACTGTTCTCCAAAGTGGCTGCACCAGCTTGCATTCCCACCAACAGTGGAAGAGGATTCCCCTTTCTCCACATCGTCTCCAACACACGTTGTTTCCTGTCTTGCTAATTTTGGCCATTCTAACTGGTATAAGGTGGTATTTCAATGTGGTTTTAATTTGAATCTCCCTGATGGCTAGTGATGATGAACAATTTTTCATGTGTCTGATAGCCATTTGTATGTCTTCATTGGAGAATTGTCTGTTCATATCTTCTGCCCATTTTTTGATATAATTATCTGTTTTGTGTGTGTTGAGTTTGAGAAGTTCTTTATAGATCCTGGATATAAACCTTTTGTCTGTAGTGTCATTTGCAAATGTCTTCTCCCATTCTGTGGGTTGCCTCTTTGTTTTGTTGACTGTTTCCTTTGCTGTGCAGAAGCTTTTGATCTTGATGAAGTCCCAAAAGTTCATTTTTGCTTTTGTTTCCTTTGCCTTTGGAGACATATCTTGAAAGAATTTGCTGTGGCTGATATCAAAGAGGTTACTGCCTATATTCTCCTCTAGGATTCTGATGGATTCCTGTCTCATGTTGAGGTCTTTTATCCATTTCGAGCTTATCTTTGTGTACGGTGTAAGAGAATGGTCAAGTTTCATTCTTCTACATATAGCTGTCCAATTTTCCCAGCACCATTTATTTAAGAGACTGTCTTTTTTCCACTGTATATTTTTTCCTGTTTTGTCAAAGATGATTTGACCATAGAATTGAGGATCCTTATCTGGGCTCTCTACTCTGTTCCACTGGTCTATGTGTCTGTTTTTATGCCAGTACCATGCTGTCGTGGTGATCACAGCTTTGTAGTAAAGCTTGAAATCAGGTAACGTGATGCCGCCAGTTTTATTTTTGTTTTTCTACATTTCCTTAGCAATTCAGGGTCTCTTCTGATTCCATACAAATTTTAGGATTATTTGCTCCAGCTCTTTGAAAAATACTGGTGGAATTCTGATCGGAATGGCATTAAAAGTATAGATTGCTCTAGGCAGTATAGACATTTTAACAATGTTTATTCTTCCAATCCAAGAGCATGGAATGGTCTTCCATCTTTTTGTGTCTTCTTCAGTTTCTTTCATGAGTGTTCTATAGTTCCTTGAGTACAGATCCTTTACCTCTTTGGTTAGGTTTATTCCCAGGTATCTTATGGTTCTTGGTGCTATAGTAAATGGAATCGATTCTCTAATATCCCTTTCTGTATATTCATTGTTAGTGTATAAGAAAGCCACTGATTTCTGTACATTGACTTTGTATCCTGCCACGTTACTGAATTGCTGTATGAGTTCTAGTAATTTGGGGGTGGAGTCTTTTGGGTTTTCCATATAAAGAATCATATCATCTGCGAAGAGAGAGAGTTTGACTTCTTCATCGCCAATTTGGATACCTTTTATTTCTCTTTGTTGTCTGATTGCTGTTGCTAGGACTTCTAATACTATGTTGAAAAAGAGTGGTGAGAGTGGGCATCCTTGTCATGTTCCTGATCTCAACAGGAAGACTGTGAGCTTTTTCCCATTGAGGATGATATTTGCTGTGGGTCTTTCATAGATAGTTATGAATTTCAGGAATGTTCCCTCTATCCCTATACTTTGAAGCATTTTAATCAGGAACAGATGCTGGATTTTGTCAAATGCTTTTTCTGCATCAATTGAGAGGACCATGTGGTTCTTCTCTCTTCTCTTATTAATTTGTTCTATCACATTGATTGATTTGTGAATGTTGAACCATCCTTGTAGCCCAGGAATGAATCCCACCTGGTCATGGTGGATAATCTTTTTAATGTGCTGTTGGATCCTGTTTGCTAGGATCTTGTTGAGAATCTTAGCATCCATATTCATCAGTGATATTGGTCTGAAATTCTCCTTTTTGGTGTGGTCTTTGCCTGGTTTGGGGATCAGGGTAATGCTGGCTTCATAAAAAGAGTCTGGAAGTTTTCCTTCTGCTTCAGTTTTTTGAAACAGCTTCAGGAGAATAGGTGTTATTTCTTCTTTGAAAGTTTGGTAGAATTCCCCAGGGAATCCGTCAGGTCCTGGGCTCTTGTTTTTTGGGAGGTTTTTGATCACTGCTTCAATCTCGTTACTAGATATCGGTCTATTCAGGTTGTCAATTTCTTCCTGGTTCAATTTTGGGAGTTTATAGTTTTCCAGGAATGCATCCATTTCATTTAGCTTGCTTAATTTATTTGCATATAACTGTTGTTAATAACTTCTGATGATTGTTTCTACTTCCTTGGTGTTAGTTGTGATCTCTCCCTTTTCATTCATAATTTTATTAATTTGAGCTGTCTCTCTTTTCTGTTGGATTAGTTTGGCCAATGGTTTATCGATCTTATTGATTCTTTCAAAAAACTAGCTTCTGGTTTCATTGATACATTCTACTGTATCTCTAGTTTCTACCTCAATGATCTCTGCTCTAATCTTGATTATTTCCCTTCTTATGTGTGGAATTGGTTTGATTTGTTGTTGATTCTCCAGTTCTTTAAGGTGTAGAGACAGCTGGTGTATTCTGGATTTTTTCAGTTTTTTTGAGGATGGCTATGTATTTCCCCCTTAAGACCACCTTTGCTGTATCCCATAGGTTTTGGACCAAAGTGTCTTCATTCTCATTTGTTTCCATGAATTGTTTAAGTTCTTCTTTGATCTCCTGGTTGATCCAACCATTCTTAAGCAAGGTAGTCTTTAGCTTCCAGGTGTTTGAGTTCCTTCCAAACTTTTCCTTGTGATTGAGCTCCAGTTTCAAAGCATTGTGATCTGAGAATATGCAGGGACTAATCTCAGTCTTTTGGTATCGGTTGAGTCCTGATTTGTGACCCAGTATGTGGTCTATTCTGGAGAAGGTTCCATGTGCCCTTGAGAAGAATGAGTATTCTGTTGTTTTAGGGTGGAATGTTCTGTATATATCTATGAGGTCCGTCTGGTCCAATGTGTCATTCAATGCTCTTGTTTCTTTATTGATTTTCTGTTTGGAGGATCTGTGTATTACTGAGAGAGGTGTGTTAAAGATCTCCTACTATTAATGTATTCATATCAATATGACTCTTTATCTTGATTAATAGTTTTCTTATGTAATTGGCTACTCCCATATTGGGGGCATAGATATTTAGATCACCTTGATGGATAGTCCCTTTAAGAATTATGTAGTGTCCTTCTGTATCTCTGACTACAGTAAGTTTGTGCTTTTTAAATTCGGGCCTTGGATATAACCCAGTCAGAACTTCTGTCAGCATTATGAGTCAGAAGTGGGAATGGAGAGCAATTAATAAGGATCTGCATTCTTGTAAACCCAAAACAAAACAAGTTAGACACTTTTGCATGGAATAGATAGATTTAGGCTTCACTACAAAACAGAATTGTCTAAAATGTCATTTGAAAGTGGAAGCTTTAAGTCTTGGCTTAAATGTGATTTATCCTGGAGAGGGAGTTTTGTCCAGGAGACTTTGTTGGCATCTCATGAAGGTGATCCTTGCTGCAGAACCCAGGCGCAGTAATAACAGAGCTGGTATCTGCTTCAAATAAACAATTCCTGCACATCAAAGTATTTCTCATAAAAGTTTTACGTTAGTTTTGGCTTCTGAACACCAAAAGGAATCATTTATTTAGAATGTTTTATTTGTTTTATGAGAATTTTTTCCCCTACTCAACTGTTCAGCTTGCAGCTTAAAATGCTGAAATCCCGAAGGGAGAAAGAGGCTTCTCACACTTCAGAAAGGCATGGCAGGCTCCCAAACCATAGATGGCTTCAATTTTCATGTAAAATCAGCTTAGTGAATCTCAGGTGGATTTTTACCAAAAATGCGTTGAGGGGCTTGTTCCCCCAGTAATACTTATTTAAAAATATTCAGCTTATCCATGCCTAGAAATATTATGTGTACTGTAGCCAAATACATTGAAACATCAACAAAGACACCTTTGCAGATAATATGGCAAAAGCCCAATATCCACAAAAGAATTGATTTCTGGAGGAAGAATAAAAGCTCATAGTGAGCATGAAAGGGCACTAAGGATTATGTCTATTAGAACTATTAAGGGAAATACTGGATAGTTTAATTAGAATGACTTTTTGTGAGATTATATAAGAAGATCTTATTCATGTGTTTAGGTCTGTTTCAGAAGCTACTTTTATAGAAATGCAAACTACAAAATCGAGTACAAAGCAGGAAAAAAAACCACCAGTGCCTAAGGAAGTTAAAATTCCTATGAAATTAATGTGGCCATGAATGAAATGCTCTTAAATGTAGAAAATAACAATACTGGTGTGTCATATGAGGCAGTCATGAGCAGAGTCCCAGGATCTCAAATCATGACCAGAAAGCAGCTATTCTTTTCTATTATTTCTTTCTGTTTAGCGTAGAGTGAGCATCTGTAGGATGATGTGCTGGAAACCTGTTAAACTCATATGTGTAGAACAGTCAAATGTTCACTTCTTAAAACCCTTCAAGTCTTCTCATTGCTGCCACATAATGTCCTGTACTCCACGCATAAGACCTTTGGTGATGTGGTCCTTGCCTATCCTTCCAACCTTATTTCCGGCTACCTTTCCTTTGAGGTTTTGTGTATGTGTCCCCTCTACCTAGAATACATTTATTCAAAAACAGTTACTGAGCACCAAGTATATACCCTTTCCTAAACATCTTCCTGGCAGACCCTTCATCCTTTAAGACTCAAAAATCTCCTCCTTTACATTTCCTTCCTTGAGGCAAGTTAATCACTATCCTTTTACCCTTTTAAATAATGCCACCATAGTTACCACATACAACCCTGGTGCAGAATGGAAATGTACAGCAACTTTTTTTTTTTAAGTCAGTGAAAAAAAGAAAAAAGCCCCAACAAGCTATACGAGTGAACATATTTCAACTATTAAAAGTTTAAAAATACTTGAAGTAGTCAGAGTAACAGCTAGCAATTATTTTCACTTTCAACCTCCATCAATCCTGCTCTCCTCAAAGGTAACTACAGTTGGGATCCCTGGGTGGCTCAGTGGGTTAAGTGGTTGCCTTTGGCTCAGGTCACGATCCCAGGGGACTGGGATCCAGTCCTGCATCAGGCTCCTTGCTCAGCAGGGAGCCTGCTTCTCTCTCTGCCTGCCACACCCCTGCTTGTGCTCTCTCTTACTGACCAATAAATAAATAAAATCTTTTTAAAAAGTAACTGCAGTTAAAAGTTTGGGGCATATTGTTTCAGGATTTTTTTCTTTACACTTACATACCTGATAGACAGTTAAATGTATTTAAAAGCATAGACCCTGGAGTCAGGGGTTTGGGACAAAATTCAGGCTCTACCCCTTAATATTTTGGAGGTTTGGGGCAAATCCCTTATCTTTGCTGGGTCTCAGTTTCCTTATCCATAAAATAACTGTAATTGTAATACTACATAACTTATTAAGGAAGTTAATACATAAAGCACCTAGAACAGTGCCCTGCACATAGTAAATCCTTTTGAACTAGTTGCTCCATATGCAATCCCAGTATAGGTTTCTATGTTGCTTACTAAATGAAATAAATGAAATTGTAGTGTAGTTACTATCCTGCAATTTTAAATTTTTGCTTAACAATCTATCTACCTTATTTTATAATATGGGTATGCTATATTTAACCATACATCATTTAACTTGTTTCTAAATTGATCACCACATAAGAGTATTTTGAGGAAAATTCCTATAATTTTTGAGTCAAAATATATATACACTTTCTGTTTATTCATATACTAAGAAATTGCCCTATAAGGAGAATGTAGTTGTTTAAATTCCCATCAGCAGTCCTGAGCAGCAGGGGTCAAGAGTGCATCTGGTACACATTGAATAAGATCTATCTCCCTCGTCAGACACCCTCATCAACAGGTGTCAAGAAGCCTCTGAGAGAGCGCTTCACTGTCTCCTTATCTGTAACTGCTGAGGACATGAAGAAGCCCTGGATATCCTGGGTATCTTCTTTCCCCGGCCTGTAGCAGTTACAGCCTTCCCAGGACTACATTGTCTGGCTGGAGTCTACCAGCTCTGTCTTCATCGTGCCTTTTAGCTACACATTTCTGTCACTCACCATAAAAAGCTCTAGACTTCAAGGCACCTCCTCTCCCATCAGCTCAGCTCATTTCTACTTCTGACCCCATCTCCTACACATCATTCACTGAACTCTTGAATTTTTTCCATTTTGCCTTCTAGAATTTTTGAGCCGTCCTCAGCAAAATGTACATCTTCAACCTCTTTTCTGAGAGTTTCCATCACCTTCTTGCTCTATAGAGAACCTGGCTGTCTTCTGAGGATGCTTCTTCCCCTGCAGTCTTCTCAAGTTGGAGCTCTTTCTTCTACCACACACTTTGTATTGATAGACTGGAATCAGGGTAGACATAATCGGGGTGTCCAGGAATCAAACTGAATAAGAGACTGCTAGCCTAGGAATAATCTTTTCCCCCAATGCCTCTCTTTATTACCAGTCTGATGTTTTACTTCCTATAAAAGTTTATGGATTAGGGGGGAAAATAGGTCACCAGCTACGAGGATGGCTAGAAAAGAGAAGAAATAAACAGTCCATTAAATGATTGTTTTAAATGACATTCTGAGATTTTTTTTTTCAGTTTTTTTCATCATCTGTGTTGGTGAGGTAATTATTAGAAAAAATGATGTTGACCTGTGACAGATAATCTCATTCTCATTCTTTATAACTAAGTAAGTAATCATAGTCTAGAATTTTAGAGTTTTGTAGAAGTCATATAGTAGATTTTTGCATATGATACAAGCAAGATTGAATTGATCAATGATCATGTAAAAGTGTATTAATTTATATAATAATATCTGGATATTTTTATCTGGAATGTATTTGTCTTCAAACTTTCCTGAATTAGCAAGAATTCCTCTCTCTCTCTCTCTATATATATATATTTTTAAAAGATTTTATTTATTTATTTGACAGACAGAGATCACAAGTAGGCAGAGAAGCAGGCAGAGAAAGAGAGGGAAGCAGGCTATCCGCCGAGCAGAGAGCCCGATGCGGGGTTTGATCCCAGGACCCTGGGATCATGACCCGAGCCGAAGGCAGAGGCTTTAACCCACTGAGCCACCCAGGCGCCCCTATATATATATATTTTTTTTAGTAATTCACTGAGATAAGGTAAATGGTATAGAAAATAAATTCTAAGCCTTTTGTTTGCTCCATTTTAAATGACTTAAGACTTTAAATCATTTTATAATTATTTTATACCCTAAAATATAATCTACATGTTATAATCTATATACTCTACTTTATAATCATTTTATACTCTAGAAAAGGAAAGTAGTCACTGTATAAAGGCATATTTTTACCTGTAAAATCTTAGTATCTTATTTCTTAATCATATTTCATAACTCAAGAGGTTAGTAATTTTTTTTTAGGCTTTATTTATTTATTTTAGAGAGCAAGAGTAGGAGGGAGGGGCAGAGGGAGAAGAAAAGAATTTCAAGCAGGCTCCCCATAGTCTCAGGACTCAGTCTCACGACCCTGAGATGATGTCCTGTGCCAAAACCAAGAGTCAGACACTTAACCAACTGAGCCACCCAGGTGCCCCAAGATCAGTAATTGTCCTATGTGAAAGTGTAAAATATGCAATACGTGATTGCATAAACCCATTTAAGTCAATTCTTTGCCTCTTTTTAATTAAGCCTCCTCCCATATCAGAGCTCAATTATTTGATGAATTATTAATTGCTATGTTTGATATAATATTAACATGAATATTCACAGGAAAAAATAGAAACAACAGGATTTTGAAAAAATAATCATGGTGCTCCCATGCAGTAGAATATTATACTGGCGCAAAGGTCATGTTGTGGAAAAATATTTATTGACATGGGGAAAAGTTCATGATATACATTAAGTAAAAATTGAACTCTGTACAGCTTTATACTTTTTTTAATATTTTTTTTCTATAAACCAACATGGTTAAAATACCTTAAGAACTTTCACCTATTTCTGAGGAAAAAAGGCAAGTGGAGAAAGGTGTTTAGGACTTGTGATGACTTTTGAGTTCTCCTTCAGGATTCTGTGTTTGTCACATTTTCAGCACTGACCATGTGTTACCAACGTGGCTTAAAACCACATTGCGAAAATTAAATTCGGTCTTTGCTCAATTTAATTTTCCAAATCAACCAATATTTACTGAATACCAACCTAGTATAGAGCACTGTAGGAAAATATTTTAAAAAGACAAATTTTCGTGCCATCAAGGAGCTTCCAGTCATGTTCCAGAAGAACTGGATGTAAAAATATACAATGTTTTAAAATTCGATAGGGTTTAAATAACAAGTCAAGCCAGAAATGAAAAGGTGATAAGCACATATAATTAATTATTGCCAATTGTTACAATGGGGAGAATCACTTTTCCACTTAATGTTCCTGTGTTTAACCCCATACAGGCTGAATCTAAGCAACATCCAGGTTTTCTTTCCTACTGGCACACAAAGCTAGTTGTGTTTCACTGAGGACCTCATCATTTGTGTATAATCCTATTACTGAGTTCAATTCTGGTGGCATTCAGTAGAACACACTTCTGGAAACTTCTAGTTCCCTGACTACAAGCCATGTAGCAACACGTAAGAATTTTACTGTACAGTATCCTCCCCACCCTTTGTCTGAGATTTCAGTTTAGATAAAGCATGTAAATTTTCTTTCTTTTCTATTTCTTGAAGTGGATTAAATGGCGGGAAAGAAGTCATATATTTTGACTCATGGAGGTTTTGAGCTATTTTCTCCGCTACAGAAGGGAGAATACCATAGACTAACCAGTCATTTAGTCAGTGGTTATTTCTTGAGAAGTATTTAGAAATATACAAATAAACCGTGCTGCATGCCGGTCAGTGAAGTTGCAAAATAAAGAGGGGTGAACTGCGGTACCTTAATGTATTTCAGATAAGGACCATAATATTGGTTGTTTTTCTCTTGCTGTGTTTATCCATGTTTGTTAATTCTTCCCATGGGAAAGACTAGGAGTAAATTATTGTCATTCAGAGAAGCTAATTCCACTGTAAAGAAATACATTACTTAGCACCAAAAAAAAAAATTAGTATTCTTAGTCTAATAATGGAAAATGATAGTTTAAAGTTCCCTGAATGTTATCTATGGGGTAGGTAAGCCAAGTTATTTTTGAATCATATTCTTCTCTTACACTATATAGATTTTCACAGATTTCCTGCCAGGATAATTTTCAAAACTCTGTATGAAGATGCGTATTTCCCCCCAGAGGAAACTTAAGGATAGGATAAATTTAAAAGTGGTACAATAGAAGTGATGACAGGGTTTTAATAACATTTTCTCATGTCTGATAAGTGAGAAAGGTACAAGGATAAATAGTTCCCTATTGCACTTGTGAATTACATTCATCTAATGAAAATTTTAATTTTTATTGATTTCTTCTCTCTCCTTTCCTATTTTCTTCCAATAAATTACATACATGTTTGAAATTAGATTTCAATAGCTACTGCCTGAGAGTATGTCTTTTCTCATTGATTTTGCAAAAACAAAAGTTGATAAATTCTGTTCTCTGGGAACAAAGCAAATATGGTAACCCAAGGAAAAGCAATAGTGGCTGCCTTATTGAGACAGAACTTTTCAACAGCTCCTTTAAAAGCTAAAAATAATTTATTTGAAATAAAATAAGCATAGCCAAAGGAATACTTTGTCCAAGTAATGTATTTTGTGTCAGTATTTTCCCATAATACCAGGAAGTTTTTTTCTTTGAAATAAAAGTCTTTATTAGGGGATGACTTCCTAAATCACACTCACTCTAACACAATTATAAGCCTATTAAAACCACAAATTGCTCTTTTAAATACATTTTCATTTTCATAAAATATTTATTGAATATATTATATTAATATTTGTTTATTTCATGAAATAGTATTTTCTATATCCGAAGCTAGAAATTCTGCTAATAAAATGACCAATGGGATGGAGTAAAGTTAAACACTCTCTGGAGTAAGTGACTTTTCTCCCCCAGGAGTCACTGTTTACATTATTCACTTTGTATGAGGTAAATTTAAGATCTGAAATAATGAAATGGCAGTGGCTTTTTCTTTGATACCTTTGGCCAGCTGAATATTCTTGATGTTATATTTTTACCTAAAAATTAAAAAGTAATAATAATTGGGCACCTGGGTGGCTCAGTGAGTTAAGCCTCTGTTTTCTGCTCAGGTCATGATCTCGGGGATCCTGGGATCAAGCCCTGTATCAGTCCCTCTGCTCAGCAGGGAGCCTGCTTCCTACCCCCCTCTCTCTCCCTGCCTCTCTGCCTACTTGTGATCTCTCTCTCTCTGTCATAAATGAATAAAATCTTTCTAAAAAGTAATAATAATAATAATTTCTTAGGCTCCGAATTTCCAGAGACAATGAGAATAGAAAAAGGAAACCCTAGGACCTTTCCAAGGGTCCTGCCTGTTCACAGAGATCTGAGAAGTCAGTGCACTACTGTGTATTGAGAGGTGTGGCAGGAAAAGTGCTCTGCTGTCAGACGGAATATTAGTGCTGGGATCCTAGAGATCTCCTTGCCCAGCACCCTCATTTCCCATGTGAGGAAAATATGAGTGGCTTCCCAAAGGTTACTAGGCTGGCTGGTTCCCTTACACACTGCACTTCTCTTTCTCCTTTACCCTCCTCCCAGGCACCTGGATAAGTTGGCCTTAGGCTATTTCTCTTGATTTCTTGTGAACTGAGCAATTCTTTAAAAAGGCATGCTTTAGGGGAAAAAAATAGTTTCAGAGGTAGAATTTAGTGATTCATCAGTTGCATATAACACCCAGTGCTCATTATACAAGTGCCCTCCTTAATGTCCATTATCAATTACCCCATCTCACCACTCACCTCCCCTCCAACAGCCCTGTTTGTTTCCTAGAGTTCAGCATCTCTTATGGTTTGCCTCCCTCTCAATTTTTACCTTATTTTATTTTTCCTTCCCTTCCCATAGGTTCATCTGTTTTGTTTCTTAAAGTCCACATATGAGTGAAATTACGTGATATTTGTCTTTCTCTGACTGGCTTATTTCGCTTAGCATAATATACTCTGGCTCCATTCATGTCATTACAAATGGCATGATTTCGTTCTTTTTGATGGCTGAGTAATATTCCATTACATGTTTTATATATATTATGTGTATACTATATATAAAATCTCACCTCTTCTTTATCCATTGACAGATGAATGGATTAAAAAAACATGCTTTTTAAAATTTGTTAGGGAATTGGCAGTGTGATCATGGAGAGCCATTCAGAGTATCCAGTCTGCAAACCCTCCAGAATTGAACTCAGCCTAAGCCAGTGGTGTGGTTCCTGTCCTGCTACTTCGACATCATTCCGCATCCTTCACTCACCACCCTCCCACTTCCTTGTCTGGTCACTTTGCTTGAGCACACCTAGTGCCTTGATGCCTTTGTTTGTGCCATGGCCATCATGCTCATCCTATACCCCCAAGAAATGAACTCATCTACTTTCTTTTCTGTGGAAGGAATTTTCTCTGTCCTTTAAGCCCAGTATAGGCACCTGCTCTGAAAAACTCCCTAACCATGAGCCCTCTCTTCTCCCAGGGCAGAATTAAGTATTCCCTCCCTTGTACACTAATAACATTACTGTAGTAGTACTTCTGATTTCCTTGGGTTGATATTGGCCCGCCAATTTGGCTTGGAAAACTGTATCTTATTCATCTGTGTGTCTCTAATGGGGCCACTCAAGAAATCTTTTGAGAATTAAATCTAATTGTGGGAGTCATGAGTCCAAAGTCATGACTCCAATGTTCCTGCATTTCACCCCTCCTAGGGATTCACTGCTCATGGGCACTACTGTCATTACTCAGAGATTTTCTTGGCTGTAGATGTGAAACTTTATTTATATCATTGCCCTTCACACTTACAGGGAATATGCAATAGAACTGTTTCTTTGTCACACCCTTTTGACAATAGTATTAAATGCTTATTAAAAAATAAGGGTTCTCAACATAAAACACCACTATTGTAAAGAATGACAGTAAAACATGTAAGTGTTTTTATGTAATTATAAAATTCCATTAGATATGGTCATTAGTGGGCTGCACAGTTGTTTGGAATGATTTAATTTTTTTTAAGATTTTATTTTTATTTATCTGACAGAGATCACAAGTAGGCAGAGAGGCAGGCAGAGAGAGAGGGAAGCAGGCTCCCCGCTGAGCAGAGATCCTGATGTGGGGCTTGATCCCAGGACCCTGAGATCATGACCTGAGCCAAAGGCAGAGGCTTAACCCACTGAGCTACCCAGGCACCCCCAAAAAAGTAATTCTAACAATGTCCTAGTTTAATGAGGAAAATTGATACCTCATTTCATCCTCCTTTTTCCACAGTATCACATCCTCTTTATGGGCACCACTATTAACAATTCACTGTGTATCAAACATATAATACAGATGTTGATATAGATAGGGCCATTAGGTCACGATGTTAATTCCTTTAGTAGAGAGAAGAAGGTAAGATTACATGGATCCTCTGGGTTCTTCCTCACAAAGTATTCATTTGATGTCAGCAGTGGCAAAAAAAAAAAAAAATCTAAATCATTAAATGAATAAGTGGCCCAATACCAAATACATTGGACGCTAGTATACTAGATATCACAAGCAATGGCATTTTTATTTTGCATTAGGACAGATCCTGATGGAATGAATTCATGAGGTTCATAGAAATTAGAAAAGAAAGAGTAATTAATAGGGACTTAATGACCAAAAATAGCAATACACCATGCTTAAGTATTTCTAAAAAGTCATTGTTCTGTCAAGTGGAGGTGATTTTTTTCTACTGATATTTTTTATAGAAATTAGTTATACTATTGCTTTTTAACATATAGAGGCCTGGCTTTAAAAAGCCTCTAGATTTCTGGGGTGCCTGAGTGGCTCAGTCAGTTAAATGTCCAACTCTTGATTTAGGCTCAGGTCATGATCTTAGGGTTGTGTAATCGAGCCCCTTGTGGGGCTCCGTGCTCAGCAGAGAGTCTGCATCTCTCCCTCTCCTTCTCCCTGTAACCCTCCCCACACTCATGGGCTCTTTCTCTCTCTCTCAAATAAATAAACAAATCTTAAAAATAAATAAATACATTAATTAATTAATAATAAATAATAAAAATAAACAACTTTCAAATAAATCTTAAAAAAATAAATAAATAAAAATAAACAAATCTTTTTAAAAGCCTCCAGATTTCTAATTACTATTAAAGTTAGTATTTCATTTCCTGTATTATTTAGGTGTTCAGATAAATGTCTGAAAGCTCATCCTCCTTTTATTGATTACAAAATAATAAAAATACAACCAAGAATTTCCAAAAGTGTGCTAAAAATACTTTTATTTTTAATCTCTGGGTTAAGGATTTACATCCTAATTATAGCATGGAGTCTTAGAAGGAACTAGAAAGGACCCAGGAAACACCTGAAGGGAAATCCTTCACCTTACAGATGAGGGAAGTATGGCCGCAGAGAGACGGGACTAGTGGCTCTTCTGTGGCACAGTGCAGGAACAGCTGCACCAGGGCCTCAGAAGTCCTGGGTTTGAATCTTATCTCTGCCACTAGTGCCCTTCTGAAGCTCAATTCCATCTTCAATAAAATGGGGCTAAGAACAGCTATGGCATGGGCACATATGAAATGAGATCATTAAGTGAGATAAAATAGATGGGCCTGCCTAAGTAGTGGAACTATTCAGGAGTGTTCCTACCCTACCCTGTTCTGCCTTGTCTGTGGCTACAGATCAAGGCTGGAGGAAAAGTGGGGATAAGAATTTAGATTATCTGACTTGCAGGCCAGTTTTCTTCCCACTAATTCCTTTCAGCCAAACCCTGATGCCTATCAACCTCTTCAAAGAAGTTACTTCCAGTATCTTAGACACACAAATAGAAGTATTCACTATGAGCGCCGAGTGTGTTCTTGGCTGAGGATGGATCATGGCAGTCTTCTTCAGTGACTTTCCTTTGCTCTCTGGATAAGGTATACCTCTTTCACCTAACCTGAAAGACCCCTGTTGACCTCTCTTAGCCTCAATGTCTGCCCTTCCTACACACTCGGATCCAGCCGTAACAACCTATTCTCAGGCAATCTGTTATCTTTGCGTACTCAAAGACCCTTTCAGCCCTCACTGGGCAAATTCATACCCATACATTGTGTTTGCTCCAACTTACATGTCATCCTTTCTGTGAAACCTTCCCCAACCTTGGAGGTGATCCCCTCTATTATAGAAAATATCCTAGCACTACATAGTAATGGATTACTGACTCACGTGAATCCTCCATCCACCTATAAAATCCCTGAATCTTGAATAAACTTTATCTTCTATCTGTAATACCTTGCACAGCACTTCACACTATAATTTTATTTTTTATTTTTAACTTCTTAATTGAAGTAGAACATACATTCCAAAACTACATAAATCATTTATGTATAGCTGGATGAATTTCACAAGTTAAACCCATGCTGTAACTAGCATAGATCAAGAAATAGAACATTACCCCATAAGCCCCTTTATGCCCTTTCTAGTCATTACCCCTCTTATTTATAACACAATAGAGTGTTGCCTTTTTTTGAACTTTATATAAATGAATATACTTTCTTTTGTGTCTGTCTTCTTTCACCCAATATTATGTTTGTATGATTCTAAAAGCTTTAAAAAAAAACTGAGTAATGTAACAGTATCTAAGATTTTAATCAATGTATATGAGATGTTTTCCGTATCATCAGTTCAGAAGGAAGGCAGCTATTATAAGGCATGAAATTCCCTTCTAATGGATGCCTGTTCAGCATTCTTTCCTGTCATTCCTAAGGGAGCCCAATTTTTTAGATGCCCTCCCCACTCATGCAACCCATATTTGTGTTGATGGGGTGAGCCTGATTGGCAATCTTACTCCTCCTTGCAAGTGATTGGCTGAGGAAGGGGAGTCCCCAAATTGACCAGTGAGACCTGAAGAGAGGTTTGCTGGGGCTCCTGGGAAGTGTTTTGCCCACTACTCCAGGAATGCTTGCAGAAGTGACCCTCTAACTCTTCTGGATCTTGACATGTATGGGTATGAGGCCCAGACCTTTAAGGCTATCCCATCACCAATCTTGAGGATGGAACAATACTAGGAGAAGATAGAACCAAGAATCACAAGGGAAAAGGGCTGTCTATAGGATTAAGTCATCTTCAAATCTATCCTACGACTCAGTTTACAGTTATATCACTCAGCATATCTCATTATTGTTTTATCCAGCTTGAGATTTTTCTTGTTTGCTCATTTTTGTTTGTTTGTTTTACTACTTAAAATTAAAGGTATTTTACCCGACATATCTTCTAAGGATGTGTTTGACTACCTGGAAGGCACATTTAACTGAATGGAGGGCGATGTGAAGCCTCAGTTTTGGGAATGAGATTCAAGTCAGGTAGTAAGGGATGGAGTGGCATGGGGATGAAGGGCTCCGACCAGGGCATGGGGCCGAGATGGCAATCTCTTGAGAATGAGCTATTCTGGCACTGCCCACGGTACCTTGGGCAAAGGCTCTGTGGGTACATTGTTGTAGACATGAGGAAAGATGTAACCTCAGAACAGTAACATTCTGAGTGGTGGGGGATGAAGGCAGCTGCTTGTGCCTACAAGTAGAGAGGCTTTTCCTTTTCCCCCTCCTGTGAAGGAGATGCTTGTCAGAGCAACAACAGTTGTGTAATCTTATGTGACCTCCAAGGGAATTTCTTGGGAGGACAGGGATTGTGCAGAGTTGGTATTAGTACGTATCTAAGATGACAAAGATCCTCAAGTAACAGACCTGAAGTGTGGTACAAGGATATGCCCGTTGGCTGATGGAGCAGGTTTTCTGTTTCCCCCCTTCCCACCCCCCAAGATAAGAATAATTAATATTGCCCACTGGAAATGAGAAAGGAAGTCTCGGGGCACTGGAGTTCCCATGGAGAGAGGACTCTCCAACGGGGAAAGACATTCTGTGAGGTAGCACTTCAGAGTGATTTGAACCAAAAATTAAAGGGAAAATGGTTCTTTCTTCCACTAGAGCTGGGGAAGAGGAATAGATTAGCTATGTTTATATAGGGATTATCAGAGGGACTTTGTCAATAAGGCGGCATCTGATCTGACCTATGAAGGAAAGACAGTATTTACACTTGAAGTGATGGGGAGGGTATTTCAGTTAAAGGGAACTGCAAATGAGAGACGTAAGGGCAGTAAAGAGAAGAATGGACATAGAAAGGAATGAGTAAATCAGTTTGATTCTGCCACAGGGAAGGGGAGGGCTGGCAAAGTTGGAGACAGAAGTTGTGATAAGACAGGGAGGGTTGTTAATGCCTCCACAGGGGTTTGGGTCGTATCCAGCGGGTGATGGAGAACCACAGAAGAATTTTAAGCATGTCAGTTATAAGATTGAAGCTGGCCTCAAGATCATTAAAATTAAAATGCACTGGAATCAGGAAAGACAGAAAATAATAGGAAGATTAAATTAAAGCCAAAAGCCATAGAACAGAGGAAAGGAAGTAAATCAGGGTCATGGTGACAGACTGTAGAGAAAGGAAAGAACTTAGGAAGGAGAGTTTGACAGGAATCTGATTGGGTGTGAGAATGGCGTGATTGAGAGGAACTGGATCATTGTCACAAAACCTGGTCCCAGAGGTTCATCATTTTTTCACACCATGTTACATTTTCTACATAACCATCTTGCTAGTGAAATGATTCCCAATTTGCAGGCTATTTTAGGAGTATATTTGTAGCAAAATGAAACAAACAAAAAACAAAGTGGTAAAGGGGTATATGTGAAAAGGCTTTGCCTGAAACTGACTCCTTTATCTCAGGGAGTTAACAGTAGCACTGCTTTTGACCAAGCCACATTGTGCATTCCAGTGATGGTAATGGGAAGAGAAGCATGTTTGGAGGTCTTTGCACCTTCTCTGTGCTCCCAACTCAATCAGAACGTACCAGAACTGAGTCAGAGCCAAGCAATTGAGAAGGTATTCTTTTTACAGTTTTTCAATATTGGGTTTATTGTCTAGAGTGCATTCATTTCTAAGCAGGAAAACTGAGCTTGGAAATTGACTCCAAAACACAATTCTCTTTATTAGTAAAGAGGAGGAACCGTGGACGTGTTCCTTAAAGAACAGATGCCAAAAAGCTTTCTTGATGATAACAGAGGAGCCATACCTTTCGAATGAGTGTTCTTAAAAGAATCACTTTAATACCTTCTCTTCATGAGGCAAAACCATAAACTTAATCCCTCTGTTGTCATGATCATAGTAGTTGCTCCATAAATATCTATAAAATAAATCTCAGGAAGAGGTTGTAGCAAACAGACAATACCTAAGATGGGAGAAATCCTCAGCAATGATACAATTTTAAAGCTGTTGTGCCAGGGGAACCATCTTAGGCTCAGGTAATTGGAAAAGAAATAGATCTTCAGAGATAAAAATAAAGAGGGAAAGGCATTTACTCCTGGGGGTATTTGGTTCATCCATTTAAGATTAGCCTCAAGAGTTGGGACTAAGTTTGTTTGTGTTTATTTTTATTTTTTTTAAGATTTTTATTTATTTGACAGACAGATCACAAGTAGGCAGAGAGGCAGGCAGAGAGAGAGGAGAAGGAGGCAGGCTCCCTGCTGAGCAGAGAGCCCAATGTGAGGCTCGATCCCAGGACCCTGGGACCATGACCTGAGCTGAAGGCAGAGGCCACTGAGCCACCCAGGCGCCCCTAATTTTTTTTAGTTGGGAGTAACTTTAGTAGGAAATGGCCATTCTGGAGATTCTAAACAGATTTTAAATTACTCACCCCCTTCAATTACGTTGGATTAAAAAACATTGTGGAGACTTAACGAAGGATCCTCAAGGCCCATCATTTCATCTTCAGGAAGAGGGTAGAGCTCACACTGACTACTTACTTAATCATTACTGTGGCTCTTTAACAGACTGTTCCCCCAGATTTACATTGCTTTGTGTCTTCTCTACTAGAGGTCCAATTTTTATGACCCACGATGCTTAGAATGACTTGCTAATTCCCAAAGGACAATCTCGAATACCTGAGTTATATTGTATTTTATAGCAAATCATGCATAGCACCAGGAAAGAAGAGTAGTATTTAATGCGGAGCAATTAGTAACATGCAATAAAAATGAAAAGCATTAAGAAGTAATGAGAGTGTGCCCCAAATCATGCTTCCAATGCCATCATTCTCTGGAAGTTTTCCAAAAGAAAAGAGAAATTTAAAGATTCTATTTTAATTGCACAAAGGGAGAAAAATGCTCCACTGACATAAGGACTTGTGAGAGGTAGATGAATTTTGAACCAAAGGATGAAGGTAATATTATGATTCTCGAAATTTAATGTCTCCATTGTGATTTAAAGTGTTGTCTTTTACAGTAAGCACCATTGGCAAAAGCAAAAAATGAATTGTAAAGCCTGAGTAATTATCATGAATCTAAATTTCAAGACATGAGTAGGAAAAAAGGCATAAACTAGCTAAAAATGCTCTCTCAAGTGTCTTATTCTTTACATGCATCAAGACTGTCTCAGAAATAACTTCATTATGAGAAGAGTAGCAAACTATCAGTGTCCTGAGTCTCATGTAAAAATCAATAATAAAAGCTTTTATCTAGAATAATCATTTCATGACTTGTTTCCTTTATCATCATTCAGATTTACAGTGTATTTTATGTAACCTAAATTCCCTTCTTCTCCCTCTCTCTCTTCTTCCTGCTTTCCATTGAGTGGAAAGGATGAGGTACATAGCCAGAAGTTATCATTTTCAAAACAAAGGAAATTAGTTGAGGATTTTTGTGGACTTGCTAGCTGTATCAATTAGTTATTGTTGCATCACAAATGACCTCAAAATTGAATGATTTCAGAGAACCACTTATTTAGTTCATGCTACTGCACAGCAAGTGGTCTATTTAGGCTTGTTTCACCTGGGTTCCCTTACATGTCGGCATGCACCCATGTGACGACGAGTAGCTCTGCTTCTAGGACTTGTCTGGCTCCTGTTGGCTCTCCTCCATGTGATTTCTCATCCTTCAGTAGGCTAGCCAGAGTTTGTGTTCAGGGTGGAGGCAAAGGTCCAAGAGGGAAAGTGGAAGCATGAAAGGGTTCTTGAGGCCTAGGCTTAAACCTGGCACGTTTACTTCTTCTGTTTTCTATTAGCCTAACCAAGTCACAAGGCCAGCTCAGATTCAAGATATAGGAAACAGACTTTACCTCTGGATGGGAGGAGATGGAAATTCACATTAAAAAGGCAGGGACAGGGGCACCTGGGTGGCTCAGATGGTTGGATGTCTGCCTTTGGCTCAGGTCATGATCTCCACGTCCTGGGATTGAGCCCTGTGTCGGGCTCCCAGCTCAGCAGGTAGTCTGCTTCTCCCTCTCTCTGCCTCTCCCCCTGTTTGTGCTCTCTCTCTCGTTTTCTTTCAAATGAATAAATAAAATCGTTAAAAAAAAAAAAAGGCAGGCACACAGGGAGGCTATTACTTTGGACCATCTAGTGATCAATTTGCCATACTAGCTACTGTTCTTTTAACACTTAAAACATTTATTAAAGAAATATCATTTTTATTCCTATTTTACTAAGTCTTTTTTACTCAGTATGTTGAATTTTATCAAATGTCTTTTTTTGGGTATTTGTAGAGATGATCATGGATTGGAGGTTTTTCCCTTGAATTAAGATAATATGTTGGATTATCTTAATTGATTTTCAGATTCATTGGATTCTGGAAATAATCCCTTCACCTTGAATGTGAGCAGCTTCTGTGACTTGTTTCTAACTAGTAGAATATGATGGATGTCACTTCTATGATTGAGCTACATGAGAGTGACTTGTGCCTTGTTTTTATTTTTTTTTTAAGATTTTTATTTATTCATGAGAGACAGAAAAAGAGAGGCAGAGCCAGAGAGAGAAGCAGGCTTCCTGCTGAGCAGGGAGCCCGATGTGGGACTCAATCCCAGGACCCCAGGATCACAACCTGAGCCAAAGGCAGACACTTCATCTGAGGCACCCAGGTGCCCAACTTGTGCCTTGTTAACAGGACACACTTTGATAAAGCTAATTGCTATGTTGGAGAGGCCCACCAAGGGAAGGAAGATGACATAAAGCCAATAACCCTCAGTACAATAGCCCTTGAAGAACTGAAGGTCTGCCAACAGCCAGCTCCTTCCCCAGTCAAGTCTTCAGATAAAACCCCAGCCCTGACCATACGTTAATTGCAGTCTTGTGAGAGACCCAGAAGCAAAAAACCCTGCTAAATCATGCCTGGATCCCTGATTCACAGAAATGATAAGACAATAAGGGCATATTGTCTTAAGCCTCTAAGCTTGTGGCAATATATCAATTGGGAATAGATAACTAATCCACTTTGAATAATAGATTCTCAGGGTGGGAAGGACCTTAAAAAAAAATCACACAGTTCAACCTTACAGTCTTTTTTTTTTTTTTAAGGTTTTATTTATTTATTTATTTTAGAGAGAGAGAATGCAAGTGGAGAGAGGAGCAGAGGAAGAGGGACAAGCAGACTGCACACCGAACACAGAAACCAATGTGGGGCTCAATCTCACAACCCTGAGATCATGACTTGAGGCAAAATCTAGAGTGAGACGTTCAACCAACTGAACCACTGAGGCGTCCCTCAACCTTACATTCTTGTAAGACAGTTATCCTCTTTATCTTTAATCTTCTACTCTTGTTTACACTGTAATGAAACTATGAACATTCTGAGACTGGAAACAGTCCTATATATTTTGTATCTCCAGTCTCCAGTGACTATAATCATCCCTGGCATCAGGGGTATGTTTAACAAGTGTTTGTAGAATAAAATTGAATCGTAGATGTTAAATATTCCTAATTCTTCCAAAATTTCTTACATGATATTTTTTTGTGTCCTGTCTTACCATTTTTGTCCCTTTTCTTACTTGGGTGCCCATAAATAACACATGGCGTTCTCACTCTATCCTTTAATTTTCTTCTTTTTCCTCTGTATTTTCCTCCCCTTTATCTCTCTATATAACATGTGATACTCTGGGTAATTGCTTCTAACCTGTATTCCAGTTCATTAAAGCTTTCTTCACCTTTTCAGCTGAATCTGATGTCAAACTCATTCATGGATTTTTCAATATTTTATCACATTTTTTCTTTTCCAAATTGACTTTGCTAGTTTTTATAGTTTTCTATTTCTTGCAGATGAATTCAAGCTTATCTTTTATTTATTTCAACAAAGTCAGCATAGTTCTTTTAATGTTGCCTCTGAAGCCTTATTGTTTCTGCTGGTTCTTACTCAAGTCTTCCTTATATTTCTGATTTTCTTTGTGTGCCAGACATTGTGAAAATCATTCATGGAAATAATTTGAGGTCCACAGATGAAACTACTAACCCCCAGAGAGAATTTTTGTTTGCTTCTGCAATGTTTCTGAGCACTTTCACCTTAAACCAAGTTTATGTCTTGATATAATAATTAAGTTAGAGGCTTTCATTTTCTTCTGGACTGGTTCAGGCTTACTGTGAATGTACAGCCTTTTGGGGGAGGCCTCCCAGCTTATTGAAAAGAGGGTCTTCTACTGGATTCTCCACTTTGGGCCATCTCCCTTATCCAACAAGGTCATCAAAACAAAGCTTCTGATTTACCCAGATTGGGTACGGCCTTTAAGGCAAAAACATTTCTATGCCCACTTCCCTTCTGTGCCCACTTGCCTTCCAGAATTCTTGTTTTCTTTTCACTTTTGGCCTTTTAAAAAGCTGTCTTATTTCTTTGATGATTTGAAGAAGATGTTTCTTTTATGTATTTTGGTTATTTCTAGTAAGACAATTGATTCGAAGAGTATAGCCCACCATTACACAAGAAATTGCTTCACTTCAACTCCTCACTCTGTTACATTATAGTTGTGTGACTTAGGACAAGTTACTTAACCTCCACATGCCTCAATTTCTTTGTCTGTAAAATGGGGATAATAATAGTATTTACATTACAGGATTACATATAAAGAACGTAATGTGCCAGCCCATGGTAAGTATCCAGTACAGCATAACTACTCTTAGTATCTATTTTCATACCATCTTATTTATTCCTTTTAGGGCACTTATAATTCTCAAAAATTGCTTTATTAATCTGTTGTTGTCATTTCTCTTCTATTAGAATGTAGACCCCACATTTTCATGCTTACGGCTCTAAGCTGAACAATATCATTTTAGATGAATTAATGAATTTATTCAAGTTTTTCACTATAAAAACATCAACTTTGACTCAATCCCATTAACTCACAAATGAAAATAGGTCACTTTTTGTGAACAAATATTATAGCAAATTCTGTTTTTAAAAGAGTACATTAATAACTCATCTTGGGATGCCTGGGTGGCTCAGTCGGTTAAGTGGCTGCCTTTGGCTCAGGTCATGATCCCAGGGTCCTGGGATCAAGTCCCACATCGGGCTCCTTGCTCGGGGGGAGACTACTTCTCCCTCTGCCTGCTCTGCCTGCTGCTCCCCCTGCTTGTGCTCTCTCTCTGCCAAATAAATAAATAAAATCTTTAAAAAACAGACAAACAAACGAACAATGAAAGAATAATCTTAACCCACGAACAATGAAAGAATAATTATATCAGATTTTGAAATTTAATTGCCCAAATCAATATAGCACATTATTTCTGTTTGGACAAACAATGCCTCTCTTCAAATGTTAAACAAAATGCCTTAGTTCAAGTATCTTTTAAAATTTACATATGTGCTCATTTGTTGAATATCTCAATCTTTCACTATTTATTTTAATTCTAGGGACACTTTTCTTCCATGGAGCCATGGAAGAAAAGGAGTTCAGGGATGTTCAGCATGTAATTTCTTACATTACAATCTTTTGAGAAAGCCACTGCATTATCCACTCTAATCTATGCCAGTGAAAGGACAAGAATGAAGAATAACCATGTCTGATTATGTGAGGGCCTCTTTGTGGATGGAAATGCCATTTGGTTTGTAATTAGGTAGCTGCAAACTTCACTATCATATCTGTCTTCTTCCAATTCAGAGTCTCAGAAGGAGATGGATCATATTAGACAGAGTACTGGGTTTGTCTTAAAAAAATGCTCCTCACCATCTGGCTCGGACACAGTCATCTGTGTTTTATTGTCTGTGGGGAGAACTGGCACTGACTTCTGCACAGAGACACCAGGAACCTCCTCTTCAAGAATGTCCTCCTCTAGCTCTCTTTAGCAGCTTTCCAATAGGCAAACACTTTATTGCCTTTAATTTTTTTTTCAGTTAGGATAGAGGGTTGACCTTAACATAAAACTTTTAAAATTTTTCTTCTTACAGAACATATAGGCCTTTGCAAAGAGAAATCTAAATATTAATACATATTTGTTTAGTATACTCAACTTTATGTGAATATTCCTCCCGCCAAATTTATGTGCATGTTAGATTTTTATAAATTAAATAATGGTCACATACACTAAGAGGTCTTTGTATTAAAAAATCTGAGGTGAATTATTTTAGAAAGCATTGAGTGGCAGGGAGGAATAGGAAGAGATAAAGTTCTACAGGCACTTACAAGGGCCTTCAGACACTCCCTTACTCACTCTACTCTGCTTTTCGTGTTGTCTGAGGTAGGTTCTTTAACACTAAAGTTTAGGGGCGGGATATTCTCCTCAAAGCAGAAAAAGAACTGTGCATCTAGGGGAGGTAGTGGAGGGAAGGAAATCAGGTTATAGTCATTTAAGTAAGGCCAGATGTCACCCCCATCTGGAAGGTGAGTTCCAAGGGCTTACAGACCAAGGATGTGACACTGGGAAGATAGGGTTGGAAGAAAAGCAGGTTGTGACTCAAGGAAAGAAGCTGGGGACCTTGAAGAGCTCCAGTGGGGCTGTCCTCATTCTCATTTATGGTCTGGCGGTGGATGGGGCTGGCCAGAAGTAGGGCAGTAAAGTGATGAAATGATGACTGTAAGTATAGAGCAAGTCCTTTGGAGGAATTTGTCTATCAACAAAAGAGAAAAAAAAATGAGGGGTTTTATCCTGGATTTTAGTAAAGTAATGTATGTGCTAAGATGGTTTGCTTCTTAAATTTAGGACTCACTACACATTTCAAATACTGAACTTCTGAGGTTTTGGTTATATTAACATAATGGGTATAATTTACAAATATACTTGCTCTTCAAGAAGTTTCTGCAGCTAATGGGCCTAATTTCCAGAAAACAGACTTTGTGCCAATGTTGACTAACAACCACAACATTACCTTTTGAGGTCTGTTCTTATTTCTAACTAATAAGACTAAGAAGAGAAGAGGAATAAGGCCAGTGTAACTCCAGAGCAGCTGAAATCTAGGGCTACATGAAAAGTCCTACAGGGAGTAAATTGAAGTCTTCCAAAGTCCTATAGGAAGTAAGATGAGACCACCTCAGCTATATATATTGTAATGACGTGGATGGAACTAGAGGGTATTATGTGAGATCTGTATATATATATATACATATATATATATATATATATTTTGCAATGACGTGGATGGAACTAGAGGGTATTATGTGAGATCTGTATATATATATATATACATATATATATATATATATTTTGCAATGACGTGGATGGAACTAGAGGGTATTATGTGAGATCTGTATGTATATATATATATGTATGTATATATACATATATATATACATATATATATGTATATATACATACAGATCTCACATATACCCTCTAGTTCCATCCACGTCATTGCAAATAGCAAGATTTCATTTTTGATGGCTGCATAGTATTCCACTGTGTGCGTGTGTGTGTGTGTGTGTGTGTGTGTGTGTGTGTGTGTGTTTCCATAATCCAATTTAAGGATCCATGTCCTTTTCATCTTTTCTACTGCTTGAAGACATTTCTTTCATGTGTCCAAGTTGAAGATGGGAGGCTTAGTCATCTTTTCAAGTGATCTATGCCATTTACCCAGTGCCTCATCAATTTCAACTGTGCTGTCCTGGTGAGCTATGAAGGCAAACGGCCCCCTCCCTCCTGGGAGCTGAGGACCAGGTCCTGACTGGTTGGATCCACTGGGGCTGACTGGTCCTGGGTCAGAGGTCACATTCACCACATGAACAGCTTGCACTTTTTGTCTCTTACTTTTCTAGGTAGATATTCAACATTCAGAAAGCCAGCAAGAGAAATTTCCTTGAAAACACATCTCTTCCTAAAAAGTGACTGTAAATACTTACACAGTTATATTGTGTGGTGGTGGCAATGATATGTATTAGTCAACTCTCTTTAGATTAAAAGTGATTGGGTGAAACTGGATTGACCCAAACTGAATTAAACCAAAAAGAGAATTTGTTGTTCATAACTGAAAGTTGAGGACAGAGTTCCAGCTACTGGAACCCAAATGTTCAAAAGCAGTTGTTAGAAATCTGTCTCCACCTGTCAGCTCTGCTTGCCCCTGAGCTAACTTCATTTTCCGTCTCTGACCAAGTCGTGAGAAATGTGGCAGCCAGCAGCTCTAGGCTTGTATCTTAACAGTTTATGAGCTCAGACAAATAGTGAGCACCTCTTTTCCAATTGTTTTGGTAGATGTCCTGGAGCTAAATTTTATTTAGGGAGTGGTTAAGTAAAATAACTACTGAGTCCAGGGGACTGGCTTTCCTGGTAGGCCACACTTACACCATGTGCCCACTCCTGGAAGTGGGGTTGAGTGTGGGGTCAACCACATGAACAGCAACAAGCGATGAAGTGGGCTACATTCCTGTGTTAGGTAGGAAGATTTTATTATCATTCAGCTCATGTCCCATGTTCTCACCAGGACTTTGCACATGTGAGTAAGGCAGACTCCTTTTACCTAAAAGTAGAAACTATTCTTTTTTTTTTTTTTTAAGATTTTATTTATTTATTTGACAGAGAAAGATCACAAGTAGAGAGGCAGGCAGAGAGAGAGAGAGAGAGAGAGGGAAGCAGGCTCCCTGCTGAGCAGAGAGCCCGACTCGGGACTCGATCCCAGGACCCCGAGACCATGACCCGAGCCGAAGGCAGCGGCTGAACCCACTGAGCCACCCAGGCGCCCAGAAACTATTCTTAAAAGGGGGAAAGGGAGGAGTATCTGGGTGGCTCAGTTGGTTGAGGCCTGCCTTTAGCTCAGGTCATGATCCCAGGATCCTGGGATCTAGCCCTGTGTCTGGCTCCCAGCTCAGCCAGGAGCCTGCTTCTCCAGACTCTCTCTCTGCCTGCTGCTCGCCCTGCTTGTGCTCTCTCTCTCTCTGTCAAATAAATAAAATCTATAAAAAGGGGAGAGGGGAGGGACAATAACTGATGTGAGGAAAGCAGTTCTCTAACAGAAAACCTGAAGAGAGCAGAAAAAATGAATAGCATGAGAAAGAGAGTAGTTAGAGAAAGATTTAAAATAAACAATAACTATAAGCAAATATGAGGATAATTAAACAATTATAAAGTTAACCACAACATTTGCTTTGACCAATTCTTATAGAATACAATCTCCTTTGTTAATAAACTCCCTGAAAATGAGCTGCATTGGCCTGTCTGGCCTCATCCTCAGGGAATACCTTGTTCTCATCCTTTCCTGCTCTCTACTTTCCATCCCTCCTGTTTTCTTTCTGACCGCTCACATCTGTACTGACAGCTTCCTCCTTCCTCAGTATCTAATGTCTTCCACACTCTTTTATCTAATATTGCTTCACCTCTGTGTAACACAGGTTTACTTTTGCATTCTTTCAAGGAGAGGTGGAAAAGAGAAAGGTGAAGGAGACCCTCTACCACATGCCCGGCACAGTTGTTCGCTATGCCAGAACTCAGACAGGCTACATAATTTTCAAAATTAATTAAGAATTTTGCGAGAGCAGAGCATGAAACTAAGGACAGGGCCCTTCTGGATCTGGGTTCTGGACAGCTGTTAAGGATGTACACTCATGAAGCTGACCCTAAGTAGAACTCTTAGATTACCTTTCCAACTGCCATCCTCAGATGTTCCTTCTCTTTCAAATAACCAAACTTTTAGGGGAGGCAAGTCCTATTCCCAAATCCAGGAGAATGGATTAAGCCAAGAATATATCCCCATTTCCTTTGTCAGCAACTGGTTAGGCATGAACACATGACACAGTGCCGGCCAATGGGATCTGATTTCATCTTTGATGAAAAGAGACACCGGAGAAGAAACAGCTCTTCTTTCCTAGACATTATTATCTGTGCATAACTCCTGGCATTGCTGTAGCCATCTTGCTAATGAGGGTCATTTTCCTGAAGACAGCAAAGTGGAAAGACAGAGGAAACCCATCAGTTAGTTGTTTAATTAACTAGCCATGAAGCCACTGCTGCTTAGGCTTCATGGGATATGAAATATATATATATATATATATATAAAGCCAACTGAATTGGACTTTTCCTCTTATAGCTAAAAGCATTTCAATTTATATATCTTAGTAATCAAAGAAATTATTACATAAAAGTAAGTTTTTATACAAAAACAAGAACAGAAAAAATAGACAAATGTAAATCGTGGGGCAGCACAGGAGGACAGGCTTCTCGAAGGCATTTTTCCCCATTAAAGAGGCCATCTCAGATTGTCCATTCTCCCTCTCTCTTGTGAAATGGCAAAACGTTTAGATTTCTAGTTTAAAAATAAGAAACAAAGTAACAGAACAAAGGAAATTCAAACCCAGACCTCAGAAATAGTTTGGATAATACAAACTTTGAATTACACAGATTTCCTGAGGATAACATGTGAATTAAAGCTACCAATCCAGACGCAGAAATAAAAAAATCCTTGAATGTGCTTTTCTGGGTCACCTTGGAAACTAAGTGACTTATATCTAGCTTCAAGAACTTACTTATTGGCAAAACAGATAAACTAAAGGGAAATATTTTTTGAGATGCTGCCAAGTAAGTATGTCCTGAAGCTATTTGTTATAGTCAGGCCTCTGTCTATTGTAAGTAAGAGGAAATCTAACTCAAGCTGACTTGAGCCTACATAATCAGGGATTCCAAAGTGGACTGGATTGTGGCCCAGCTGGATCCAGACTCAAATAATTAAGGTTCTTTCTTTCTCCCTCTCTTGGCTCTGCCCATCCTTGAGAGATACAGTGCTCTGATTGGGCAGGTCTCCTGACTGGTGCCAAAAGGAGGAGTTTGCCTACCCCAGTCATCTAGACTGAGAGTGAAGGAGGGATGGTTTCTGAAGGAGAAAATGAGTTTTGTTTGAGAAGATGGGGGCAAAGGGGTGCCTGGGTGGCTCAGTCGGTTAAGCATCTGCCTTTGGCTCAGGTCATGATCTCTGGGTCCTGGGATCAGGTCTTGGGATGGAGTGCTGCGTTGAGTTCCCTGCTCGGTGGGGGGATTCCTCCCTCTCCCTCTGCCTGTCACTCCCCCTGCTTGTTCTCGTTCTCTCTCTCTCTTTCTCTCTGTCAAATAAATAAATAATCTTAACAAAAAAGAAGATAGGGGAAAGGATTCTGGGTAGGAAAGCAAGTTTTTTATAACTATTTTGCATTGAATTAGTGTTGGAATTTTAGTTTATCAATAGCAAGTTTTGCAGGGAAAGACATGTTATTCAGAAGTCAAAATAAAGAATTCTAATTCCAACACTAATGTATCTTGAACTTAAGATTTTTTCAATATACCAGTTAAGTTTTGAGAATTGGGTTACGATCTTAGTCTTCTTTTTTTCCCAATAATATTATTTATTTATTTGATAGAGAGAGGTGGGGGGTACACAAGTAAGGGGAGTGACAGGAGAGGATGAGGGAGAAGCAGGATCCCCAATGAGCAGGGAGCCCGATGCAGGGCTCGATCCCAGGACCCTGAGATCATGAGGTAAGTGGAAGGCAGACACTTAACTGGCTGAGCTACCCAGGTGCCCCAATATTTTGGTCTTCTGTTCAATCATTCCAAAAGCTAATTCTATTTCTAAATTGAGGGGGACTTGTGAATTCACCTATGTCTAATCATCAAATGTAAATTGAAAAAGGAATGAAATTGAAACCAGAGACATTATGTATATTGTCAAATCAAAATGATGACAGAGTAAAGATAACAGAGCAAAATTCTTGAGTGAAACTATCTATTGTGCTCCATCAAAATGGCAATTAAAAAGCCCGGATGTAAAGTACATGACTTAATTGGGTTCATACAACATTTCTAACTGCTTGTCAGAAAAGACAATTTAGTTATGGAATTGACTTCATGTATTGGAAAGCAACAGAGTGTTTTATTCCCTTTCCTTAAGATGTTTGTATTGGAATCTTCTAGTCACAAGATAGTGCATTGAGTTACTGGAAAAATTTCAAGAAGGAGTTCCTATGAAGTAAAAGGCATACTTCTCATTCTTATTTCTAATCCCAGAACTTTTTATTTACTGTAAATTCAGGGATTCACCTTTTTAAGAACCCAGGTCTCTAGATCTGCGTGAATTTGAGATTGACTCATTTTCATTGGCACAAAGACAAAGACATTAGTTTCTCGTCCCAGAAAAACATGACATCCATTATTTCAAATAGAGGTTACTTGAAAACATGGCAGTAATTTATAGATACTATGTAATTGTAAGACACTGTGTTATTCCAAAGGCTGAAGAAAAATTAGCTATTTAAGAGGTGGTTTATCTGAGTCAAAATTATGGCATTGCTTTGCGAGGAATTTTCTTGCATCTCATGCAAACCCAACTCCTTTTTAAGTTATCACCTGAGGAGTTGTGCAATGTTACAGTCAGTACAGATGGCAAATCCTAGGATGGTAATGAAGGTATTGACCAAATGAAGAGATATTTTTAAAAAAAAACCAATTCATTCAATATCATCTATTAAGCAGGCAGCATTTATCACTACAATGTATAGTAATAATATATTACTAAAAAAATGCATCTGAAATGAAAACTGACTATGGCTGGTTCTCTCTTATAAGGAAGAGGTGGCATAAATCATTTCAGTGGAGAAATCAGTCTCTTCGTGTCTGCTTTCTCCTCACAGAGATGATAGATGAGATGAGGTGGAGTGTGAGACCTGGGGCAGGAACCCACCTTCAGTCTTTAGCTATTTGAGAGGGGCTTGATACTGAATTGGGGAATAGAGGTTAGACAGTGGTCAGGTTAGACCCCATCAACAATAGAAAGAACTATTGTCATTGTGAATGTTTTCACTGTGGCGCAGAAAAGGGAGGCAGAGCCAGAAGCAGGCAATTCAGTGGGAAGCTAGAGTTGGTGAAATAGCCAAGGATCTTCAGAAAAAGGAAGTCTAGCATTCCATTTTAAATTGTCTGTGGGATGTAACACTAACTGGTCTAGTACCTAACTCCTAACCTTGTGAGAGTTATAATGAAGTTGAATAGATATGATAAGTCTTAAAAAGAGACTTGACATTCCAAGCTAAAAAGCAAATGGCTCAGCTAATGTGGGGTACTGTAAAATTGTGGAACGAGAAAGATTTTATGGGATTCCTGGGCCAGCTCTTCAGAAGCCATATAGGTTTGGGCAAGTCACTTACTCTCCCTCAGTCGCAACTGCCTGTGGCCATATGGGCATGGTGGGAGCACTTGCTTTACCTACCAGAACACTGCCCTGTGTCTTAAGTGAGATGACAAATGGAAAATTGCTTTGTAAAGAGTTACATCAATTCCAGTTATTATTCTAGAATTCTAGCACAAACATGGCTGTCCCCCGGATACTTAAAAACAGCCCATCTTCTGCATCAAAAGTCAAACGCCAGAAGGTGAGATTATAACTGGTGCATTCAAATAAGGCATCACTCCTGTCTTGTCACTGTCTCTTATCTACTCATGTAGGGAGAATTATTGGCGGGAGAATTATTGGCAGGAGAGCAAGCAGCAATTGTAACAAGGAGTATGGGTGGCAGCTGTCCACCCAAACCCTGTCCTGGCTCTCACAGTGCTGGTTATGGAACCAGGCCGTTTTGCACCCCGGGTATTTCTCACAAGTACATTTTCTATTCCATCGCCTGCCTTCCTTCAGGTGCTTGCCGCCTCTTGACTGGGCATTGCACCAGCACATTGTCCATTTCCCACACCACCACGGCCCCTTTGGTGTCTAAATGCAAATGTGATCATGTTGATCCCCAGCTTAAATCCCAAGACTGCCTTCCTGATACCTGGATAAAGTGTAGAGTTTGGTCTCAGCAGAACCCCCACAGTCAGTGCTCCCTGGGTCTTGCCGCTCCCCACATAAGCCACATCTTTGCACTTGGCCCTCCTCTCCTTGTTTTCTGATGATCTTTCTTCTCACCCGTCCTTCCAGACTCAATGCAAGACAAGCCACCTCTCCACAGCCTTCTTCCTAATCTGCTCCCATCCCTGTCATTGCACCCCACACACCTAGAGGTGGTTAGGGATTTTCTCTGACCCATTAGCGCATTATGCACACTCCTCTTGTGGCATTTTCCAGAGGGAGTATCGATATTTATTTTTCTGTCTCTTCCACTAGACTGTGAACTCCCTGAGGGTAGGGAATTCCTCAACTTTGAATCCCTAGCACCTAGCACCTAGCACATAACAAACAGCTCCTTAGTAAACAATGCGAAAAAAAAAAAAAAGATGTATTAACAATGACTTAAAAATTCCCCATACTAGCTCGGTTTTTAAAAATGACTGCATTAACAATATATTCCAGAATCACAGCTTGCTTGTAATTTTCTGTCTTATGTACTCAGCATGGACATTTTTTTCAATCAGAAAAACTGAAGTTGTAATCATTTAAAAGAGGTGTCACTAGCTAAATGGATTCTTGTGCTTAGAAAAACGTAAGAGTGCAGTGATTGACAGAAAAATTCCAGGACATTTCTTTATACTCATTTTCACGTCAAATCTCCCTTTTTTGGAACCTGCAAGTAAAGTTTTGACTCCATTCATTATGACATTATTGGCTGCTGCTATCAGCGTAACAGCAATGTCAAGAATGCTGACCTGTGAAAACCAGCAGGGGTGAAGGAGCATGGAATTGAGAATATTTCAGTATGAGAAACTCTCTAAAGGAAGAAATCCAGTGCCCAGAAACCATTCTCTGGTAAAGACATTTGTCTGATGGTGAGTATAAGCCAAAAGCATTTCACTTGCAGGGGGTAGGGTAGAGGAGGTCGGTATAGGACATAACTACTTCAGCTGCTTTATCTGCATAATGGCAACTATCACGGAATTCTATAGAAAAAGTAAGTGAAATGCATTAATCAGTGACTCATCCTCTGGGAAACGACAATTGACACTAGACTAGGCGGTAGCACTGAGGGGCATGACATTCAAATTGGTCAAATTGCTTTCTTAGTGGAAATTTTTAAAGGGAAATTGGGAGCCTTTTCCCCTCTCTCCAGTTTTTTTAGAGGCTTCCTTAAGTAGCACATATCCATTAGAGTCCCTAAATAAAACCTTGCTTTCATGTGAAGGCTGGGATTATTGCTCTTTTGAAAGGACAGAGGAGACGTGCAGATAAAAGGTCAGGGCGGCAGGACATCTTTGCCTTTTCATCCACTTTGTCCCTACTCTCGCCTGTGCCCTCATCATCCTGTGACTGGAACACCGCAGCTGCCTCCAACACTGCCCATCACCCCAGTCTACCTTCAGCTCTGGCCTCTGCTGGGCCATCCAGCTCCACGTGGGGTCACCTTGCTGCTCGCAGTGCAAGGTTCTCGGTGCATCTCTCTATTAACAAGCTGGCCTTCCCCGATGCCTCAGCGTGCGATGCCTTTGGGGCCTGCTGGGCCCCTTACCTGCAGCCTGACAGTGTGTATGGACCGGAGCCTCACTCCTCCATCCCTTGGGTGGACAGATCGGAGGCTCACTTTACATAGTTCCCCAGAGGGTGCCATTGGTTTCAAGCCCCCTTTGCCCACAGGGGTGGCTGAGTAGATGACGCACCATTGTATTGGCTCTCTTCCCTCCCTGTTTCGTGCTACCCAGTTCTCCATCCTTGTCACTTCTCAAAATGGCCTACCTGCCTGCTTGCAAACCTTGTCTCAGGGCTCTGCTTCCTGGGGACATGCAGGCTCTCCTAACGGGTCTGTAACAGATGTACTTTTCCATTACCGACTGTAATGGATGGAAGTATGCTTTTTAGTATTCGCAATAATGATGTTTCCATTTCTACTTTGTAATGAGGTAGGGGGCATTTATTTAGACCAAGGTAACTCAGCACCTTTTGGTTAAAAAAGTCTCTTGGGATTATTACAGTGTCAGTCCTTTAGCATTTACGCTGGGCCAGTTGTGGATTCATTGCCTCCGCTTCTCCCGTATTTCTTCCCAGAGAGCATTTCAGTTCTTAGATACTTAAATATCATCCTGGCATCTCTTACTTTTTCTGGTAAACTTCCTCTTTCCTAGGGCAATAACCCAGAATCTCATGGTCTAGTAATAATAAGAGATTGTAGGGGGAAAAAAATTAAAATAAGAAAAATATTATTGGACACCTGGGTGGCTCAGTTGGTTAAGTGTCTCCTTTTGGCTCAGGTCATGATCTTGGGGTCCTGGGATCAAGCTCCACGTTAGGCTCCCTGTTTAGTGGGGAGTCTACTTCTCCCTCACACTCTCCCTCTGTGCTCTCCTTCTCTCTCTCTCTCTCAAATGGATATATAAATAATCTTCCCCCCCAAAACAAAATATAATTAATAATATTACAAATATATTAATTCTTTTCAGGTCTCTCCCCTCTTTTTCATGTCATTTCATACTATTGTCGACTAGTACCATTTTTTTCCATGTCGGTTATCTACAAAGGAACCAAGAATGGCATCCAATTCGCCCCCTCTGATATCTAGTTTAAACTTGTCTTCTCCTCCTGCAGTTGTGCTTATTAAGTTAGCGCTCATATCCCTTGAAGTGAAGGAGGTGCATGGGTAACAAAACTTGGGGTAGTATTAGGAAGGAGAAAATGGGGACTAAGGAGGTGACCAGCAATAGCTATTAAAGTTGCCATTGTGATATGCTCTTCTTACTGTCCTTCATGTGATCTCCTGCAACAAAAACAATGCATAAGTTTGCTCTTGAGTACATAGATGAACTACACTTCCCAGTTTCCTTGCTGTTAGGTTGGAGCCATCCGACTGTGTTCTAGATGGTAGAATGTGAGCAGAAGTGACTTACACCACCGCGGGGCTTGGCCTCTGAAAATCTCCCATGCACAGTCCTCCATTTAATCGTCTCTCCTGCAGTAGCCTTGGGAACCACACATAGAGGATGATAACATCAAGAGTTGGAATGAGTCTGGGGCTCTGCATGACTGAGAAGAGCTGAACCCCTCATTCTCTCCCCACTCTTGCCCCCACCACATTGGATGTAAGTGAATAATTAAGGTTGACTGTGTTGAGTCACTGACGTCTGGAGACTGTTTGGTATAGCAGCTCATATTATTTAGCCAAGGGCAGCCCTCGGTACTGTGCGTGGGAGTTCTGTCTAAAATGGATACTGCCTGCCCTCTTTTTATTCTAATCAAAATCCTACCAATGTGTAAAAACTCAGCTAAAGGTCCTACATGATCTACAAACTTTTCAGTGATCACGATAGCTCACGGTGATAGTTCTCTTCTAATTCCTAGGGTCCTACTTGGACCTGACATATGTCCTGCTTTACCTTATTATTTAGCTTTTCATGTGTGTGTGTTTACTTGCCCAACTGGAGGATCAATTCCCAACCGGAAAAAAACTATCATGATTTTATTACTGTTATTATTATTATTACTTGACCCCCAAAGCAATTATCACCAATCCCTGTAGGTGGTACCTCAGGAATAAAAAGTCAGAAGTCATATATAAGACTTATAAGTGTCCTATAAATATCATCCTACGATTCTAGCATGGGCTAAATATAGGAATTCGACCCTAGTAATTCTGGCTTACAGGTACAACAACAAATTCTCCGAGGATAAAATTAATTCCCATATATAAATAAACTGTCCAGAAATACATTTAATTTGCTTTTTCCTCAAGGGCTAATTAATGTGAGCATTTCCTCTGCATCTCCCCACAACGCATACTCAACAATATTCCAGATTGTGAAAGGAAGGATTAGAACGTGAGATCTCTTTGAAATCCCCCACACTACCGGTTTCCTGTCATCCGTATTTAGCTTCTCATTTGAAACGAAAGTTAGCAGGTTTAGTACAATCTGTGCTGGATTTTATGAGTCTACTCTTTCAACAACAACAATAATAAATACTTCTTCACATTCCCAAATCTCCTCTTTCTGACCCCAATGGCTAAACAGTCATATTCATCTCTTTCCTAATTCTGACGGAAGAACGAGCTGTTAATGTTTATCATTCAGGTGGCCAGAATTGATTCTGTAATTAAGCAAAAGGGGTTGGGGAACCACTGTCTTAAACATAAAGATTAAGAACTCAAACAAGCACATATTCAAAAATTTTATACAAGTTGCTGTTTGAAGATGCTGGAAATTGTTTTAAACTGGGGAATAAAAAGTTGCCTATAAATTCTGATGCTCTAGAAATGTGCCAGTTTCAATAGTGCAGATTTCTCTGAACTCCCCTATTCATTTAGCGGGGTTTGGTGCTAGCAACTTGCTTTTCTGCCCACTCAGTGCACTTTCATTTTGAGCTAGAGAGAATACCTCAGCAATTGGAGAGTTCATGCCCTCCAGGCTTTGGTTTATTCTTCACTGAAGCTACTTGTAAAGAGACCGGCTCTGCTGGTAGCACCCGGGGCTCTAACAATCACACAGCATCTAGTCTTGTCCTTTTCACGTACCAAGTGCAACATATTAATGATGAAGAATACGTTTTCTAGCCTTTTAAGGAATAACTTGAAATGGCACAGGAACCTGGAACAAATACCGAAAAAGCAAAGAAACTTCTTTTTATGGGCAGTCTATCATTCTTGCATTTTAATTTCTTAGAAGCCATAATTGAACTTCTAGTTCACAGGAAGGAATGACCAGAACTAGGATATAAATACATTGGTTCATACACTTTCTTGCTCTAAAAATTCTAATGTCGGTATTGCCTTTTAATACGTGGTCAAAGTTTTTTGTTTTTTTGTTTTTTTCTTTTTAAGTAGCTGCCTTTTAAGGACTTTAAGTAGAGGTTTTTGAAAACTGCGTTTCTCAAAGCCCCAGGTTTTCCATGGTGGGACCGCAGGACTGTCCAAAGTGGGGCTGAGTGTGGGGGCTTTTCTTCCTCTTCCTACTGCAGTAGTTTTGCTTTTTATCTGCTTTACATTTGGATTTCTACGTACCACCTACATTTACAAAGACAGCTTTGGGGAAGAAAGAATTCTAAAATCCCTGAATGTTGGAACCATGGAAATGTTTGTTTTCCTTTCATCAGTGCAACTCATTCCTCTGTATTGAAATAACCAGAAGTGTCATGTTGCACGAATGTATAGAGGATATTTGGTCCCCATCTCCTAGCAGCACCCTGATTTCTTTTGGGCAATTACCTGTCTTCCACTGACTGTGATGCTGGCAGATGCTGGATCCAGGGCCTTCCCTCCATAACAGCTGATGTGACCCCATCTCTTTCTCTCAAAGCCCCAGGCCAGCCAGGGGCTGTGTTTCCCCAATCAGAGGCTCTCTCCTGCTGTTGGAATCTGTCGTGAGGGACACAACAAGGCAACGTAGGAACTTAAGACATTTTTTGGTGGTACCCTTACCTATCAGGAGACCTTGCTAGGGTCCCTCCTTCTTGGTCTTCCAGAGCTGCTGTGGTGCCTGTTCCTTTCCAAGATGGACTGTCCAGCCTCCTGACAATTTAATGAGCCCCTGATAATCCTCCCACCAGCACGTTTTTCACACTGTATGTCTTCATTTTCCTTGCCTTGCTCTTTCTTATTTCCTTCTGGATCGGACCATAAACTGCCTTATGGCTACCCTCCACTAAAACGTAGCTACTCACTGTCCTTTGGGATGTAGCTTTCTCTTCATATAAGGGCTTTGGGCCACTTACATGCTATCTCCATGTGCCCCATACATACACTCATCCTCTGCCTGTTTTTTGTTTGTTCTTCCTGGGTTGGTGCTGATATCCTAATATGTCCCTGATTCCCTGTTCAGTAAAACATTACTCCAGCAATGGTATGGAAGTATGTGGGCCTCAGTTGTCTGCGAGGGTCAGAATGCCTGCCGGGAAGGTGAGGTGAAGAAAGTTGGGATCAAAAGCAGAGAATCAGGCATGCAGAGTGTCAAAACACAGACGGTGAGTTAGGCAAGTATCCTAGAAGGGGCAGAGAAAAGGCATAAGATCCAGACACGCAAGGAATTTAGGACCAGATGCCACAATAAGTTGAGAAAATTATTGAGGTAAGCTCTAGTTTGTACAAAGGTTTCCATGTATTTTGTGCCAAAACAGGAACGATTCTGGCAAAGATGCCTAAGCTTCCCTTCCCCATCCACCATCCAGATAAAACAATATGGATTTTCTTCTGAATTCTATTTGATCTTCATGAAAACAGTCCACCATTTTATTAACACCATGAGGACGATAAGATCTTCTCTGTACATTTTTGAATAATGATAGCTGTCATTTATTGAGTGCTTACTAGGCTCATTGGTGAAGTGCTTTGAGCATATGGAGAATTGAGGCTGAGAGAGGTTAAATAACCTGCCCAAGTAAATGGGAAAGCTGAGATTGAAACTCACATTTGTTAACTCACAGCCCAAGCTCTTAATCTTTGAGCACCCATGCCATTACATTGGACTGGACTCTGGAATACACCCATAACTGTGTCTTCCAGCTCCACGCTTCCTAGCTGGCATAAGGTGGCGTTCAATAAATACGTGTTGAACAAACACATACAAAGAAGCCCGTTAACTCTCACGTGGTGTAAGAACGGGTATAGTGGCCCTTGTTTGCCCACAACCACACAGCTTTCTTCTGGAAATGCTCCTTCCTCTACTCTAACCATGTGCAAGTAGGAGCTGCCCTTCCCTTAGATATCCCACTGTCATGCCTCTCTGATTGTTCCCAGCGGCCCTGCTTGGAGCTGATTCCAGCGGGTTTGGGCTCAGCTGGGAGAACACAAGCCACGCCAGAGTCCCCCACTCCAATCTTTTACGGGGACCAGAGTTTTAGTCTCCCTCTGGTGGTAAAGTTAGGAGATGTCTGGCCTAAGAGCAGCTGGTGGTTATATATCCATGAGGAAATAGGTCTAAGATAAGAAGCTGACCTATAGACAGAGACCAAGGGATTGAAGGACAAAGATCATGAGGAGAGATGGAGAGAAAGTAAGAATGGCAGAAGTTGTTCTCAAGTCCCAACTTCCCCCTTGCCCTTACCCAACACTAGTTGCGTTTAGTTCCATCCACGCAAAATAGTTCTGACCAAAATGGTGGGTTTGTAAAGATTTCTACCGACTGAGCTAGCCGGGCAGGCGGTTTGTAAAGATTTCTAACATATTAAGCCCATGTTACACTGAGAGAAAGGGGAAAATACTTCCTCCTCTGTCTCTGCATATGGCATATGCTTCTCTGTCTCTTAACCTAGACTATGCAGTACTAGAAAGGAGGATAGTGAGGGGATTGACAGCAGAGAAACAAATTTCTTAAATAATTCACCAGTAACACTCCTGTTTTCTGGCTCCCTCACAAATGGCCAAATATTTACATTGCAAGGGAGCTTTTCTGACCATTAGGCAGTGAGAAATAAATTTGCTATAGTGTCATGTATTTCTACCAAATAGCTGGTAATAAAGGTTTTTTGTTTTGTTTTGTTTTTGTTTTTACTCTGAAGAACTCTGGGGCATATAGATAAGGTTCTTTGCCACCTTGGACATGAAAAAGTAAGCTGAGCTTAACTTAATTCACCATTAAATTATTCTATAACAATTAAATTATTACTGTAATTTACTATTAACTATTAATTTGTATAATAGGTAAATTAGGAGATACTTCTCCTAACCAAAAAAAATCATGGAATTGCTGCAGAGTACAATATAAGATATTGCTCTTCTTATTTACAAGATCTCCTCTTACAGGAAAACCAAAGATTACAGTGAGTCCACACGTATTTAATTTGCATATTTAATTTAATTCACTTACTAAAAGTATATTAATTACATGAAGCTAGGCTGCCAAATACAGCTGTGCAGGTTGTGCACTGCCCAATGACACCAGCTTGGGCACAAGTGGGAGCCAAAATCCAGCCCTCAATTCTCACCGTTAGCCATGTGCTCCTGAGGCTGCCTCCACCCCCTCCAAAGCACCTATAGACCAGCTCTGGCCCCACCAAAAGCCAAGCAAACCTGTCTGGGACCTAGAACTCTGAAAGAGAGAGGCATTCTTCTGAAACAGAAAATGGGGAAAAAATGACAGAAGTAATGCTTTCCCTATAAAAGTTAAGCACATAAAAGCCCAAAAAGTACTTAATGAACTAAATTCTTATAAAATAAGAAAGGTAAAAATTTTCTTGATAAAGCCAAAGGAGAAGTGATAGCAAATGCCTTAAAGTACATGCTCGTATTTCTTTTCATGGCTTATGTCTTCCTTATAGTTGGTTTTCGTCCACCTGACCTAACAGTGTTAGGATTGATGACAACCTTCTCATATCCCTTCTCTTGTCAAATAGGGACACCAGAAAAGTAAGATGCTTATTTTAACTTTAAAAAAGTTTTCTTATTTACCATCAGTGCTTCCCTCCTCCATCTTTCTCCTCACAGCTGTCCTGATCCTCATGGAACACGTGACAGATGGGGAAATAGCACCAGTGAGTCACATAATCACATCCTCATCACTGGGGTTTCGATTTATCGACATTGACAATGTATTTCTCTCTGTGGCTCACCACGGTTTGCTTTTTTATAACACAGAAAGGTCCTGGACATGCTTATGGTGCTTTCTATAAATATCAGCCACACATTCCAGCTTTCGAAGGAGCACATTTTGCTAAACATAGACTGTGAGACAAGTAATCCCTGTTTTTCTTGCTGTATATTATGGATGCTAATTCAGGCTGAGTTTTCCTTATCCCATCTCAACTTGACCTTGGTTATTTTGGGTCTCTCCACAAAGGTCACCAGATTACTTCTAGTGCTTTACAGTTCATACCCAGGCTGGGAGTATCTGCAGGCCTGGGATTCTGGAGCCTCACAGCTGTAATCACCATTAACGGGACAGGTCACGGGGTTGTTAAATAGTCTCATGGATAGTCTAATCCCAAATCAGAGGTTTGGGAGTCTCTTGACAATTGCAAGAACCGTAAGCCATTTGGAAGTTAAGGTCTGGGTATTATTGCCCCAGGACTTCCCCAGCTGAGACAGAAAGACAGACAATTTGGTGTGAGTAGCTGGTTAGTCCAAGGGGTCTACGGAATATATGACTAATACAAGAGGCTTAAAGTATGACTCCTTGGTCCTCCCAGTCAATGCCAGCATACAGGATAATTTGGAGTGTACAGGATGTGATTTGGTTAAGTCTTTTCTTTTTGTTTGTTCCTTTTGTTTTGACTTCTTATCCTTTCAAAAGTGCATGACATTCAGCATTCAAAATGTCAAATAGAAGACTTCTGGAGTTGCTCGTTATTGGCTCTTTATTTTGGATAAATGTTTTCTTTAAGACCCTTGCCCCTTTCTGTCCATATGCTTCTGCTTAGCTCTAAAATGCCATTAGGCTCATCAGTCACATCACATTTATCACTAGAGTGTCATGGTCTGTGCAGTGCTTTTCAGTTTCCAAAAATGTGACCTTGCATCTATTCTATCACTGATCCCTAGAACAACCCTACGGACAGGAATTGTTACTTCCATTTTAGGCTTGAAGACACTGAGATCAGGCTGAGTATGTGACAGGTCCACAGAGGACAGCCTGACCCAAATCCTAGCCGAGTGATTTCTCCATTGTAACTGGTGTTTTTTGTCTTTACAACTGTTGTAACTTGCATGCTGGATGGCATGCTGGATGGAAGGCCCAACCCGTCTAGCAAGTCACTCACCACCAGCCAGGGGAACTTGCAATGGTTGCTTAAGCTCTCTGAGCCTCAATTTCCTCTTCTATAAAATGAACCCACATTTTGCTCACTCACTTTATGGTCCAATGATAGGTGACAGGGGTATCAGGAATCTCTCTTCCCTCCATGTGCAATACACGTGTGAGATGTGCATTACATGCAGAGGAAAATAGAAAAGTTGGATTTTTTCCCTTCTTCTCTGCCTTCATTTTTCTTTTATCATTCCTTAGTTTGCTGCCTTTAGGATGATTTACTGCCATTCAATTCCCCAGATTGGCAGCTGCTAAGTAAAGAAAATAGTGCTCTTCTCACATGATTTTCTTGAGAGTTAATATCTTCTGTCTTCATCAAGTAAATCCTTGTACAACATGTCCAGATAGCACACTAAAATCTTATGGAAAGTTAGATTGGTGTTTTTTTGCTCTGATTTTGGGTCCATCTTCTAGAATTTTGTTGGCTTCTATGTTTGTGTTGGAAATAGAGATGCCAACTTTTTTTTTTTTTTTTTCATTTTTTAAACCTCAATTCTAACCTTGTGATGCATGTGAAGCTGGTAGTTGCTGGAAACATAAATGGAGAAAAGACAACTTTCCTGGTTGACTCTCATCTAAGGCAGCAGATGTGCCCATATGGTTAAATCAGACGTTATCAAAGTGTCCTTCCTAGACCGATAGTATCAGCATCAGCTAGGGATGTGTTGGAGATGCAAATTCTTAGACCTCACCCAAGAAAGGCTGAGTCAGAAACTCTGGGGTTGGGGCCCTGAAATCTTTTTTTTTTTTTTTAAGCTCTCTTCCCATATGATTTGAAGCACTCTGAAGTTTAAGGACTACAGAGTTGGATTTTTCTCCTATTAGGGTATTTTTTTCACTCCTGAAGTCCCCAGGATGGCTCTGTGGAACTGAAATCACTGAGAGTATCTGTTAGTGGAACAGAAGAAACTCTGTCTAAGGTCACTGGGGCATAGACTTTACTAGAGAATAACAATTAGCTACATTGTTAACACTCCATTACCTTTTAAATTTTCTTATTGCTGCCTTAGATGGATGGACACTATTGATGTCCTTTCCTGTATTTTAAAGGGATATTAAACTTTAGTCTATCAATTAGCATAAGTATAGAACATAACATTTATAAACCTAAATCTTTTTTTTTAAGATTTTATTTATTTATTTGACAGAGAGAAAGAGATCACAAGTAGACAGAGAGAGAAGGGGAAGCAGGCTCCCTGTTGAGCAGAGAGCCCGATGTGGGGCTCGATCCCAGGACCCTGAGATCATGACCCGAGCCAAAGGCAGAGGCTTTAAGCCACTGAGCCACCCAGGCGCCCCTAAACCTAAATCTTAAGATACATGTAGCTAACAATGTTCAAACCCTAGGTCAATTCCACTAAACTAAGACTGGTCATTTTTCCACTATACTCTTGGGATGTTAACTATGTGGTAAATCCAATTTGTCTCTTAGTTCTATAGGCTTTGTCTTGTCAAATATTCCTCTACATTGCCAATTGCTATTCGACGCAATATTGTAAGAGACTAAGCCTGATTACCTTGAGGAAACAGAACCCTCCTGAGGCACTCGATTTCATTTATTAATTCAATTAATAGCAGAGTCCTTTTCTGGGAAAGACATTTTCTGTTTTGATGAGCACTTTATTTCTAAGATTAATACTCACAAGCTTCCCAAATGTGGAGGTTTAGCCTTAATTCATGAAAACATATTATTCATATTAAGAAGGCAAGAATTTAGGTTGGGTTGTGCTACTTGATACATTTGGGTCTTTTTTTTTTTTTTGAGACTTTTTATTTATTTATTTGACAGACAAGAGATCACAAGTAGGCAGAGAAGCAGGCCGAGAGAGAAAGGAGGAAGAAGGCTCCCGCCGAACAGAGAACCCAATGTGGGGCTCGATCCCAGGACCCTGGGATCATGACCCGAGTCGAAGGCAGAGGCTTTAACCGACTGAGCCACCCAGGTGCCCACATGTGGGTCTTTGAGCAAACTACTTAACCTCCAAACCTTGGCTCTTCATCTGCAAAATGGAGGTCTCACAGCCAGAGTTCAAAATCTGGAGTGGAATTCCTTTTTTTCTTCTTCTTTCTTTCTTTCTTTCTCCATCCCTTAATTTTTCAGCCTTTGAGAGAAGGAGACCCAAGGGCTTTCTTTTCCCATTTGTCCTGGGCAGACAATGGAGCTTTGGTGTCTATTAGAGACTTGAATGTGATTCCTAAACTTAACACTCACCAGCTGTGTGACTTTCGGCAATTTGCTTAATCTTTTTAAGCTTTAGTTTCCTGATGTATAGAATGATGTAATAATACTACCTATTCTATAGTGTTGGAGAGATATGTAATATGCTTAGTCTGGCACATGAGGAGTGGTGAGCGTTCAAATGTTCAAATGTAACTATAATTATAATTATAATTATAATTATAATTATTGGCTCTCTTTCTTAGCATATGTCAAGCTTGGTACTGTCCCCTCCTTGGACACTGCAATGGTCCAAAGATCATTTGTCATTTTTTTTATAATAATGAGACAAATTACCTGGCGATTCACAGACCTCTACCCCTGGGGCTAACAATACATTATATGTTAATAAAAAAATAAACAAATTATATTAAAAATTAGAAAAATTATAAGATTTGACTTCCTTCTGTTTTTTGTTTTTGTTTTTGTTTTGTTTTAATAAACTCAAAGACAACCTCTATCTGGCTATTGGCCATTCTGTTAGAAGCTTACTTTTTGAAGTTAAAGATGGGACTTCTCAACTGATGATAAGCTTTGACCCCTAGAACTAGATGGTTCATATATGGACAGATTATAAGGGCTTTTTCTTATCGCTGTAGCCTGTAGCATAGTAGGCAATAGGGGTGCCTGGGTGGTTCAGTTTGTTAAGCTTCTGCCTGTGGCTCAGGTCATGATCCCAGCCAGCATCCTGGAATTGAGCCTTGCATCTGGCGCCTTGTTCAGCAGGGAGCTTGCTTCTTCCTCAGCCTGCCGCTCCCCCTGCTTGTGCCTCCCCACTGACCAACAAACAAATAAAATCTATCTTAAAAAGAAAGGAAGAAAGAAAGAAAGAAAGAAAGAGAACAGGAAAGAAAGAAAATGAACAAACAGTAGGCAATATATACCTGGATCTGGAAAAGTCTTTATATGCCCATACCTAAAGTTTTAGTTCCTTCATAGAGAATTTTCCTGATGGCCTCTCATCATGACTCCCACAAACTTATTCTGAAACTATACTGTGTTTGTATATGTATATATGTCCTCCTTAGGCAATGCTAATTCTCTCCTTTATATAATTCAGGATCCACACAGAATCCTCAAACAGGGTAATTGAAAGGAGTTTAATGGGAGTCTATTTACAAAAGTTTGGGCTGAGTAAAGGGAGAACTACCAGGGATGCCCAGGTACCCTGGAGCTAGCAACAACAGTCCATTACCACCCTGGGCCAGAGAGGTAGGACAACGGAACAGTTAAAGGACCTGGACCAAGAGCTATAGTTTTCCGTAGAGAAACTCAGCAGCTGCCAGCATAGCCCAGCACACTTTCCACCTTTCAGTCTGTGGGGCCTCCTATAGCTGCTTCAAACTGGCCAAAATCGGGTACTAGGAAAGCCTGCTGATGCCATCCATAAAGGTCTTTAAAAGTCCATGTATTCATTTCCTAGAACTTTTATAACAAAGTACTCGAAATTTAATGGCTTAGAACAACAGAAATTTATTGTCTCTCAGTTCTGGAAGCTGGAAATCTAAAATCAAGGTATTGACAGAACTATGCACTCTCTAAAAACTTTAGGGAAATCCTCCCTTTCCTCCTCCTAGATTCTGGTTATTTGCCAGCCATCTTTGGCATTTCTTGGCTTTTCAGTATAACTCTCCAACCCTGTGTCTTCACCTGGTGTTCCTTCTCCCTGTGTCTCTGTCCTCACATGATCTTCTTCTCAGGGCACCAGGCATACTGGTAGAGAGGCCCGTCCTATTCCAGTATGACCACATCCCAACTAGTTACGTCTGTAATGATCGCATTTCCAAATAAGGTCACACTTTGAGGTACTGGGGATGAGGAGTTCAACACTGTCTTTTTGGAGGGGCCCAGTTCCACCCACAATAGTCATCCTTCCGGATGGGGGTGGCTGGAGAGCTGGCACAGAGGAGCGGAAGGGAAGAACTGGCACACTCTTTCATCATGTCCTTTATGGGCCACATTCCACAGTATCCCAAACATCCTCTTCTTAGGCTTCAAATCCTTTTTTCCTCATTTAAAAAATTAATTAATTATTTATTTTTATTGCCATGTAACATTTATACAGAACAATTCACAAGTAATTAGTGCATAGCTTGAAGAATTTCTACAAAGCCAACATATGTTGTGAACAGCATCTGAATTAAGAAACCACGTTAGGGGGGCGCCTGGGTGGCTCAGTGGGTTAAAGCCTCTGCCTTCGGCTCAGGTCATGATCCTGGGGTCCTGGGATCGAGCCCCACATCGGGCTCTGCTCAGCAGGGAGCCTGCTTCCTCCTCTCTCTCTGCCTGCTTCTCTGCCTGCTAGTGATCTCCGTCTTCAAATGAATAAATAAAATCTTAAAAAAAAAAAAAAAAGAAAGAAACCACATTAGGAATGCCACAGAAACTCCCCTCAGACCCCCTTCCATCTCTGCTTTCTCCCAAGGGCAACCATCATTCTGGTTTCTAACACCATAGAATCACGTTGCCTGTTTTTGAACTTAATCTAAGTAAAATTATACTCTTTTATGTTTGTCTGGCTTTTCCCACACATTATGTCATCTGTGTTGTTGTGTATAGTTGTAATTTGTTCATTCTCACTCCACTATATGAATAGGCCACACTTTATCCATTCTGCTGTTGATGAATGCTTGCATAGATTCTAATCAGGGGATCTGATTAATAATGTTATTATGAACATTCTTGCAGATATCTGTTGGTGAAAGCATTTGGTTCATGTGTATGACTTTTTTGACAAACATCCTTTGGAAAGTCTTGCTCACTTCCTAGTCAGAATTATTTGTATTGTCCTTAGTGTTCTCAAAGGGAGCACTTAACCACAATGTATAGCTTGAATTAAGAGCATGTGTATATCCCACCCTACCCGATAACATTTTTGTGTGTCTGTGAGCTTTCCAAGGACAAAGATTCTACTTTATGTATCTTCATATCATAGCATGTACCTGCTACTTATTAAGTATCTAATCAGTTTTTGAGTGAGTGAATGAATGAAAGAATGAATAGGGAGGGTAGAGACACCATGTATCAGGATTTCAGGATGGAAAAGGGTATGATGACAGATTCAGCTCATCCTCAAGAGTCTGACATACTGGCATCATCTTGTGTTGTCACCTTCTCTCTTCCACTGCTTTTCTCAGGGTCTTGTCACCACTCCCTCCCCACTGACTCCTTTTAGGATTAGATATCTCTGAAGACTTCATTTTCCCCTGTTCACTAGTGTCCTCACTACACAGATTCTCCTGACCATGGATTTCAGGCATTGTGGGAAATTTTCTAATACTTTAATCCCTAATACTTTAAGTATTTTTTTCCATGTCTCCTCTTTTGATATTTAGACATGATTCAATTTTTCTTTACCATGCAACATAGTCTTCTTTCTGTGTCAGTGATTTATGTACTCTGCTTTCATTTCATCTACTCTTCAATTCAGCAGCTCTTTCAAAATTCTCCATGAATGCCAAGGCCTCCACACTCTCCTGGGACCCCAGGCTCCCAACATTGGAGTGCATCTTAGTTACTGCCTTTCTGTCCTGTTATCCCCTTTCCTCCTCTCTCAATCAGCTGCCAGCTCATTCAGTATTTTCCCCATTAATACCTTTTTGGCATTAACCAATATCTTACCCGCCTCACACGTGTTCATAACTTCCCCTTAGCTGGGCTCCTGGTCTGCATTTTCTCCTCTTCCAGTTTATCCTTCACATACAGAGTAGTTTTTATCCTCCGCTTATGAGATGAGAGAGGCTCCCAATTACTAATCAGATCCAGCTCAGTTGTGTCCAATCATTATTTCTCCTTACCTTGCATCATCACTGTGCCCACCTGACAGAACCTGCTTCTCATATCTTTCCAACTACCGTCATTGTGCCTCTGATCACTCTTCCTTTGACAAGAGAGCTAAACTTCCAGCATGAAACGGAACTGGATTCTTAACTGGTTTACCAATCACCAAGTGGAGATAACCACCAAACACAAGACAGGAAGGGTGCTTTGATAGCGTTTGCTATTTTGATAGCATTATTATCCTTAATTTGTAAAACTTTCAAACCTAGGGTTTAGCTGGTCAACACTGCAACCTCTGCTTCACCTGTGGTAGGCATAGTCCCACAATTAGGTCACAAATTAAGTTTTAATTTTATCAATGATTTACAAGTTATCTGGGCTAAAATGTGACTAACATCCCTTTTTACTAAGTGAAGAAGTATACAAGAAGTTAAGTCATTTCACAGTGCCTATGCAGGTCATCATTTGGTAGTAAGATCTTAGGTAGCTTTACTATATAAAATATCACTTTTTTTTTGTGGCAAAATGACTTCACCATTAAAAATCAAAGGTTAAAACTTGGAGTCTTCTCTTTTGTTATGGACACATTTTAATTTTATAGCAGAAATAAGAGACTTATTTTATTGTACTATTTATGGTAGCCAATTATCTCTTTGTAAAAGAGGTTTTATATAACCTATTTTAGGAAAAGCAGTTAAGAGGCTATTTGGGTTTTCAGTGTCCAGAGATTTTGCATCTTCATTCTATATCGTAGTTATATATTGTAATCAAAGTGGGTTTTTGTGCATGGTATTATTCAGAGAAAGTTACTGTAATTCAAAGAGAATATTAATCCCTGCCAGTCACCAACAAGAATATAGCTCAACATTGGTCAATGATTCCTTGTGCTATATCCAGGGAAACATTAGAATAGGGCCTGGTCAGGGAAGGACTGGCCTGGGGCATCTCAGAGACAGTAGCTTTACTTTATGACTACTAAGAGAAAAATTTGATGTACGTACATTTGCTACTATTTGGTTTTGTAGCCAAACATTGTTTCTTGGGTTTTTCATCTTACCAATGAAGTCAAAGATGTCCAGTTTCAATTGGTGCTCTCAGTTTGATTCCTGACTTTATTGAAAAGCTATTCTAATAATGCTAGTGTTAGCCTCAGCTTAATAAATTCTTCTTTAATTTGTTATCTTCGGCCTTAGGAGAAGCTACATTAGAGTTGAAGCATATTAGTGATAAAGCCCTAGGTCCATGCTAAAGCAGCTTTGGGAAAAAGGAGCTTGGCTTTCTGAGTATTAAGTTGATTGTTCATAGGTTCTTAATTGAAATCTCTACGTGAGAATGTACAATACATTGAAATTTTAGCTGAAGAATTGAGATATTTTTCTACATTACCATACAAAATTCTCCTTCCTTATTAAAAAAAAAATCCACTGCAATGGAACTAGCTCATTGCCTTATTTTTTTTTTCAAGTTTTCTTTAAATTCCAGTTAGTTAACATATAGTGTAATATTAGTTTCAGGAGTAGAATTCAGTGATTCCTCACTTACATAGAACACTCAGTGCTCATCACAAGTGCCTTCCTTAATACCCATCACCTGTCTAGCCCGTTTCCTACCGTCTCTGAGGTTAAGAGTCTGTTTTATGGTTTGCCTCTTTTTCCCCCCATGTTCGTTTGTTTTGTTTCTTAAATTCCACATATGAGTGAAATCATATGGTATTTGTCTTTCTCTGCCTGGCTTATTTTGCTGAGCCTAATATACTCTAATTCCATGCACATTGTTGCAAATGGCAAGATTTCATTCTTTTTTATGGCTGAGTAATATCCCATTATGTATAATATATGTGTGTATAATGGAATATTACTCAGCCATAAAAAAGAATGAAATCTTTTTTATCCATTCATCACTGGGCATTTGGTTATCCCACAATTTGGTTATTGTTGATAATGCTGCTATAAACATCAAGATGCATGGATCCTTCCAAATCACTATTTTTGTATACTTTGGGTAAATACCTAGTAGCACAATTGCTGGGTTATAGAGTAGTTCTATTTTTAACTTTCTGAGGAAACTCTGTACTGTTTCCCAGAGTGGCTGCTCCAGTTTGCATTCCCACCAACCATGTAACTGGGTTCCCATTTCCCCTTATCCTCACCAACATCTGTTGTGTCCTGTGTTATTAATTTTAGCCATTCTGAGAGGTGTAGGGTGGTATGTATCATGGTTTTGAATTGCATTTCCGTGATGATTGGTGATGTTGAGTATTTTTTCATATGTCTTTTAGTCATCTGTATGTTTTCTTTGGAAAAATGTCTTCATGTTTTCTACCCATTTCTTAACTGGATTATTTGGTTTGGGGTGTTGAATTTGACAAGTTCTTTATAGATTTTGGATACTAAGATATGTCATTTGCAAATATCTTCTCTCATTCCATAGGTTGCCTTTTAGTTCTATTAACTGTTTCCTTCACTGTGCAGAAGTTTTTATCTTGATGAGGTCCCAATAGTTCATTTTTGCTTTTATTTCCTCCAGAGACATGTCTGGTAAGAAGTTGCTGTGGACCATGTCAAAAAGGGAGCTGCCTGTGTTCTCCTCTAGAAGGATTTGGATGGTTTCATGTCTCATATTTAGATCTTTTAGCCATTTTGAATTTATTTTTGTGTGTGGTATAAGAAAGTGGTCCAGTTTCATTCTTCTGCATGTAGCTGTCCAGTTTTCCCAACATCATTTGTTGAAGAGACTGTCTTTTCCCCATTGGATAGTCTTTCCTGCTTTGTCAAAGATTAGTTGACCATATAGTTTTGGGTTCATTTCCGAGTTTTTTATTCTGTTTCATTGATCTATGTTCATTGTCTTTTTTTTTTAAAAGATTTTATTTATTTATTTGACAGAGAAAGAGAGATCACAAGTAGGCAGAGAGGCAGGCGGTGGGGGGCGGGGGGAAGCAGGCTCCCTGCTAAGCAGAGAGCCCAATGTGGGGCTTGATTCCATGACCCTGAGACCATGACCTGAGCCTAAGGCAGAGGCTTAACCCACTGAGCCACCCAGATGCCCCTGTTCATTGCCTTATTAATGGAAAGAGTGATATACACATTTTTATAAGCAATATACTGCTATGAAAACAATAATTATTATTATAACTTCTAACAAGTGGGACCCTCATAGTGAAGATAGTGAAACAAAAGTTCCTATAAGGTATCATGAATAGGTAAACAAACGAAAGGCCCAGCAGTGTTTAGCAATGTTCCTAGATGAAGGACATGATATAACACCTATAAACAGAATCCTGATCCTGTAGGTTATTTATAAACTCTTTTTAGGTTTGTAATAAAGACATGTCTCAACTTCTGGAGCCTAAATCTTTCAAGGGTTTGTCCTTTTATTAATCATTTACATCAAAGGCGGTATGTTCTAATGTGTATGCTTTTCATCTGAGATACTATTGTAGCCAAAATACTTCAAAAATGTCAGTGTTTATTTATATTCTATAGAAGCTGTTCAGTGTAAGCATGGACATAGTTTAGTGCCTCCAACTTTCAGGAGATCAAGTCACCAAAAGAGCAATACTTTGAAAAACAAGATTCAATTCACTGAATGACCGATAGGCCAAAATTTATTCGCTTATCAAAAATGGTCTTATTATTTGAATAAGTATGTTCAGCTTTAGTTACTGGTGATAAAACATACAAAAGTCAATGCTGATATGTCATTTGAAGAATCAGCAAAAAAAAAAAAAATAAAAAATACTCCAAGTTTGAAGAAATAGAAACCGTCACCCCAAAAAGTACTCAAAACAATCCTTCCACACGGTCACCTGGGTGGCTCAGTCATTAAGCGTCTGCCTTCGACTCAGGTCATGATCCCAGAGTCCTGGGATTGAGTCCTGCATCAGGCTCCTCAGTCAGTGGGGAGTCTGCTCTCCCTCTCCCTCTGCCCTTCCTCACCACTCATGCTCTCTCTCTCTGCTCACTCTCTCAAATAAATAAATAAAATCTTCAAAAAAAAATCCTTCCACATATAAAATGTTTTACAAATTGGTTTCAAATAAGGAACAATTGGCAGTTGTAGACTTGGTGGCAATTTGTTGAAAAGTTTGATGTGAACACCCTTCAAAGCATGAGATTAGCCAGGAGGGTACCAGAGGCAGTATTACATGTACCTGTATGGGTAGAGAAACAAATGAGCCAGAATGTGACAGGAGAAACCACATCACCTCTAATATTGAATACCAGTTGTTAAAAAACAAACAAACAAACAACAAAACAACAACAAAAACAGTTGAAGGTTGATATGCTACCCAAGAAATGGATAAAACATCTTTAAAATGTTCTATTAGGAAATTGTAAAATAACATTAAATAAGATTCCTGATTACTTAATAGCTTTCCCAAGACTTTAAAAAGTTTTGCTCTGTTTTGTAAACTATAGTGTTTTGTTTTGTTTTTTTTTTTTTGTTATTGTTTCTTCTGTGCTTTGCTACAAGGTGACTCAATCTCAAGATACCTCATCCTCTGGCATCCTGTGTTGTGAGCTGCTGTACTCAGTAATCAGGGAATACATATAGACTACTACTCCATTGGAGTAAACTGGGAATTGGAAGGATAGTGGTTTCTCATTGGCTCAGTTCTTGCTGTCTTTCACTGGCTGGACTATTGCAGGGGTAGGAGAACACCTTTCCTTCCGCATGTTGGGGTAGTAATGGTAGTATATCCACCTACAACGTCTGTCTCTTCCTTTTGGATCTGTAATTGACAAATGGTAGGGTGTGAAAGCTCCCTTTGCTGAACCTCCTAATTCCCTTCTAGTGAGGTTTCCCTTGATTAATTTTCATAGTTCTAATGTGGATACCTCTGTCACAGTGGTGGCTGTCTTCAGACCTCCACTGCCCGTGTCTCTGGCTTCTTGTGGCTGTCCTTTAATTCCTTGTAGGATTAATTCCTACAAGGAATTAAAGGCTTGTGTAACTGGATGATGCCAGCTGCCAGGATGGCAAATGCTACTTTTCTTAGTTATTAGTAGTAATATTTGTTATTGTTATATAGTATTGCTGATAGCAGTTCCTCATGTGGTAGGCAAACAGCAGTGGAAACATTGGCAGTAATCTGGAAGCCAATCCACTCAGCATAGAAATAGTTCAGAGGCAGTCAGGCTTTGTCTAGCAGGATGTGACTGTCCCAGGGAGCAGAGAAGTTGCTATGACCTAAGTACCAAAATGGACTCCAGCCCTAGAGGCATGTATCACAGCCTCAGGAAACAGGCCTGGACATATTTTCAGATGCAGGACAGTGGGAATTGGTGAGTAGTTTTTGAAGTTTCCATCCTCGCACTAGTGCCCCAGAATCTGCTAAGTTTCTCTGATGCATTGAACTCTGACTATGAAGAAGACTAAATACTCTGTTTATGCCCAGAATCTTATAAAGGGAAATTCCTGTCTTCAGCCAGTTTGTTTGTCTCATCAGAAATTAGGACTGTAAACATTACAACAATGAATAAGTTTAGCTATGTGTAAGTATTTTTTTTTCAGCTTTACTGAGGTATAGTTGGCATATAGAATTTAAGATACGTATTTAAAATGTTCATCATTGTGATTTAGTATACATACAGATTTTGAGAGGATTCCTCCCAGCTAGTTAAGTTAATAAACACATTCCTCACTTTGCATATTTTTCCTTCTTTTTTAAAATTTTGTGAGAACATTTAAGTTCTGCTCTTAGGGAATTTCAGTTATAAATATAGTGTTATTAACTATAGTCACCATGTTTTACATTAGGTCCTCAGACCTTATCTCATAGCTGAAAGTTTTTGTAGGTCTTCTTTATATCTGTGGTTCTTTATGTGGTCCTTTACATATTCACCATCCTAGAAATTTTTAAGCATCATATAGATTTGCTCCCAAAGCCCCAAAGAGATCCAATGTCCAGCTGTTACCTGGTTTCTCTCCATTATATGCCTTCATTTAACATTAGTGATATAGCTTGAGTGGTCTGTGCTCACCACTGCTCTTACAGTTTTGCCCTCTGGGACCACAGGTACCTGGAGATGCCAACCTGGCATTACTCAGTTCCCTTTATATCTCTTTTCCACCATACACTATTCCTGTGGTAAAAGACCCCAGAAATGGAAATTGACATAGATGAATTCCAATGACACAGCTTTGCAATCTTACCAGCAGCATGGTAACTGCCACATCGTTTTAGGGTTTATACTGAGAGTCGAAGTCATATGGGTCAAATTTTAGGTAGGGCAAAAACTTAAGGTTCATGAGTTCTCATTTAACTTCAAACCCATCAATGTTTTCATTCTACATTCAGAGTGTTTGGGTCCTCGGTTGGGGATATAATGGCAAATGGATGGGCTAGCACAGTTATACACAACACATGGAATTATATAGAATATGATAATTTGTTTAATGCATTCAGGGATTTGGACACATCTAATCAAGCATCCCCAAAACGATGGGAAGTTACCACTGTCGGGTAATCATAACAAATGGAATACCGTATTTTTGTTGAAGTAATAGCATTTTATATGAAAATTATTAGGTTACATTGACAATTTTTCTTTTGAAATATGTTAACATATTTAGAATTTTATTCCAGTATCTTGGGTAGCATCAATTAATATTTAAAAAGTAACTCAATTTGACTATCATTAGTAATCAAAATTAGTAATTTCTCTAAAGGTGCTCAGGCTATTAAAATCATAATTGTAAAATTGTCCTGACTGCATAGGGCCTGTCTTCTTATTTTCTGTACCCACAGATGACAAAGCACACAAAATTAAGGTTGACACTTAGTGCAGGCTCTGGTATATAGTAGGCATCCCATAAACACTTAATTAAGTATTGAAATAAATGTTGTGTGGGTCCTGATGATGGGTCTAGCTTATCTTGCAAATCTCTTTTCTCCCTTATTGGGAGTTTTTATGAATCTTGTTTCCATTGTTCTCATCTTTCAGACATGTCCAGATTCCAGCTCTAGAAAAGCACCAGGTTTTTTCCTAAGAGTCTCCTCAGACCTTGTGTAAGTCAGTGGTTCAATAAGATGGATACTGCTTACTTTCTCTGTTCCAGCACAACCAGAAAACTTGTTACAGGCTGATCAGTGAGGTAATGATAAAATTTAGTCACTCTGTAACTGATAAGAAACATGTAAGGCCTGCTAAGGATTGTGATTTATGGAGAGTCAGGAGATCAGCATGGAAATGTGGTGGCAGGAGAGTGAGATGTGGTCTAATGTCCTGTCATCACAGAAGCCGAGGTTGGAAAGTGATTGGACCCTCCAGGTGGTGAAGCGGCCGATAGGCACCGTGGTCACCGTAGGTAGGTGTGGTGCGGGAGGGATGCATTTCCTTATCTGCCCTTAAAACAGAGAAAGAAGTGACCTCTGCAAAGCCTTTTCTTTTCCAAGTGAGAATTTTAAAGCTTTTGACAAAGGATGTCTGGGTGGCTCAGTCAGTTAAGTGTCTGCCTTGGGCTCAGGTCATGATCCCAGGGTCCTGGGATCAAGTCCCTCATCTGGCTCCCTGCTCAGCAGGGAGTCTGCTCTCCCTCAGCCTGCCTCTCCCCCTGCTTGTGCTCTCTCTCTCTCTCTCTCTGAAAAATAAAATTAAAAAAAAAAGAAAAAAAGCATTTGAAAGCAAAATAGGAAAACCAGTCAATTGCCTTTGCTTCCTCCTCTAGGATTACGGATTTATTAAAGGCTGCTGTAAAGGGGAGGAGATTGGGACAATGAGTTTGAAGGAGGCTCTTCAGTTTGAAAGTCAGCCAGATAGTCTGTATGTTGGGAATTCTGGCAAGGTGGAAAAAGGAAGAGGATGCTGTTTCATTTACTCACAGAAAATAAACCTGAGTAAACAGTCCTATCACTAAGCATAAAGCATTCTCTATCTCTTGCCCACCTACTGCCATAAATATGATTGAGGGAAAAGGCCAATATGTAAAATTTTTAAATTCTCAAGGTACAGGATATAATCATAATCTACTCTCTCTTTTAATCTTGCTAGAAATAGGGAAATAACATTTTTCCAAAATGGACAAAGTGATTGAACACTAGGGTGGTTTTACTGAAGAAGAAGTCCATACAAAAAAATTCAGGTATGTTTGGTCTCTTAAAGGACCCATGAAGTAGGACAGACAGTAGATTCTCTGCAGACATACCCCAGGTCTGTGAGAATCTCTATCTTTGTGTAAGAATTATAAGGAGCACTGATCGCGGTCTGCAAATCTGAGAACCGCAGAGCATCAGTCTCTCTAGTGAGCTTTGCCATCCCACTAGAGGGATAAGAAATGAAGACATAAAAAGGTCAGGACTCTGAGAAACTTGAAAGTGACTGTAAATGCTTGCATCTGACTTCATTTCACGCTGATATATCCTGTGGTCCCTGCTAAGGACCCTTTGCCCATCCAGAAGCACATGCCTCACACCTTCCCCTCCTTTCTCAAGATTTTTAATAACTGACTAGCATCAAGCCAGGCCTCTGAAGGAGACCCACTGGGTGAGACAGAACATGCAGAATACAACTGAGCCACAGACGGAGCGGGTGGCTTGTGTCCTAGAGCACAGCCTTGCCACAGGGTACGCGGGACCAGAGAGACTATCATTTACTGGAATCTATCTTTCTGGGCAGCAAGTACTTGATATTTTGATGTTTATGAAATTACCTCACAGGGAGAGGGAAAGCAATTAGCTATCAGAGTAATTTCAAATAACAGCATCTTAAAATTCACTGTAACAAAAACAGGGCAAAGTGGGTGTCATTAATGAATCACTATGGCAAGATGAGAACTGAACACACTCTTTTAAAATGCTCACAAAATGATAAGAAAATGCCTCCCGTTTGCCCAGCTCTTTGGAGATGAAGGAAGTCCTATAAAATGTATCCCATCTTCACGGAGATTATAGGACTCATAGTTAGGAATTCTTTACAAAAACATTGTAAGTGTACAAGACAGGTATGTTATACATGTGTACACGCAGTGTGTGCTGGTAAATGAGCTCTCCTGAAAACAAAAAACTCTGATTTGTAGTGTTTGCTCATTTCTGCCCTCACTGAATGCAGAGCCGGAAAAAGATGGCCTCAGTGGTCTCTCGTGATCAAGTACAAGACAGCTCCAGCACACACCAGTCATTTGTCTACATGCACAATACCTTAAATGCTGTTTTTAGATCCTAGATGTCCTAGATGTCTGGAGAAGGGAGATCAGGCAGTCAGACTCCTATTAGGAAGACCTTAATGAGAGAAGGGAGGATTTAAACAGGGGAAGGTGTTTGTATGGTGAACTTTTTTTTTTAAGATTTATTTATTTCAGTGATAGAGAGAAGTGGAGAGAGGCAGAGAGAGAGAGAGAGAGAGAAACTCAAGAAGACTCTGCACTGAGCAGGGAGCCCCACGTGGGGCTCAATCTCGCGACCCTGAGATCAGACCTGAGTCAGACACTTAACCAACAGCATCACCCAGGCTCCCCTGTAGAGTGAACTCAAAAGATGAGCCTACTTGGTTCCTTCTCCCTACCTTTCTACACCAGACACAACCTCTAGATGTACTCAACGTTTGTTTGTTTGTTTGTTGAATAACAAAAACAAACGGTTAAACTGAAAGGAATGGGAAGGCTTTTCTGAGCAAAATTTTTTTTTCTTAAAAAAAAAAAAAAACAACAACAACAAAAAACAAAGCTAGTAAGGTCAAAGCAGGTATGACCAACAAATGTCCTTTAAAGCTGTTAGTAGATGCATACATATGGTTGTTCTGTATTTTATTTTCTGCTTTCTTCTGTATATTGGAACTACATCATAATAAAAAATTACTAACATTTTTTGAAAAGCTCAGAGGAAAAGGAAATTATGTGTCAAAAGCACAGAAGTGGACGCCGAGTAGACACTTTAATCAGAGTATGGCAGGGAACAGCAGACATTGAGGTGGGAGGACATGGAATAATGGGAATTTCACCTCACCCTTCTTAAAGGATGCAAAAGAACTCAATCCATTCTTTCTCCTTAGAATTATAGTTCATTTGTTAAATTTTGAATTCCTGTATTGGTGGGGAAAATTATTAACATTAATCAAAATTAGGTGGGGAGGGAAAGATTTATACTTATTTCTTAGGGAAATAAGAACACTTAAATAAAAACATTTATTACTGTGAAATGAAATCAGTGGTATCAGGTGGTGTTTATTAAGGCAGCTGCCTCCATATTGAATAAAATCCAAGTGTCTAACCCCCTTTCCTTGCCCTAAACACACTCTGAAGCAAACCTAAAATAGTGTCCAGCTGGACAAATGTATAGAATGGTATTGGGTCGTCTGAATTAGAGTTCAGTATTTGTATAAAACAAAGAATAAATCACATGTAAATTTACACTCTGTTGGAAGTCCATTGCTGATCAAATGAAAGGAATGAAAGTAATAATCACAGCAAGCTGGCGTTCGAGGCCCCGGAAAAAGTATAGAGGAGGGCATTCTCCACTTGGCTTTATAAATTTCATCACTGTATTAGCATCTGGTAGTATTAAATAGCACCTTAGAAAATAACTCAGAGCACAAAAGCTTTCGGAAAACATTTGCTGTATCTTCAATGCACTCTACATAATGCATTCAGCACCCTGCAGACATGCCATCAAATTGCAGCCATAGGAAAACAACAAGTGCTTGCCTGCAACACCAGGTTTCTGGAACTGAGGGTGGGGCTTACTTTCTTCTTTCAGATCCTTATTGTATAAAGCTTGCTTAGACTGGCTCTATTAGAATTGTGCTAAACGGAAGTCTGCAATGGTGGCCGGCTATCTATGGGCAAATGGGGTTCGAAACCAGTCAGCAGAAACAAACTTCAAAAAGTGGGATTCATAAGAAGTTTAGCAAATGACACACAGACAGTATGCCTCTGCTACACATTTTACTGACGTGTGGTCATTTGGAGCACGCTGTGGCATTCTGTGTTTTCCTTATAGACTTCTGAATCCAAGCTGAACCCCATTAAAACGTTCTCACGTTCTCATGTTTTTTCATACACAGTCATTCTCCCCTTTGTTAGACTCTGAACTTGTCTTCGTGAAGTCTTCAGAAAATCTCAAGGAATAAAACTGCTATCAGTGACCATGGAGTTTCCAGGTCAGATAGTTTTCCTCCTACCAAAACTTAAATAATGACAATTCAAAAAGAAAATTTCTGTCCTCTTATTCTATTCTACCATGGATACCAGATCCTGATATTTTCCACCCACTACTTATTTTCTTTCTTCTTTACTTTCAGAGAGATATATGAATTCCTAATAAGCCCCCTGTAATTGAGTCCCTAAGAAGTTTTTCTCAGCTGATGGGTTTAGTTCTTTTCATTTCATCACTTTATTTACACCTAAAATCCTTTGTACTTTGCCCATGTTTTTCTCTGAACTTTTTTCTTTCTTTTTAACCTTCTGGCACCTGTGTTTAATACTGTGACAAAAAAATAATAGAACATATATTTAAGAAGAGTTCGGGGTTGAATGCTTAAATGTAGCTTCCAGAAGTATAGATTTAAGTGCAGTATTCCAGAGGTGGTCTAATGGGTCATATGGCATGACAAGACTGCTTTCCTGAATGCTGATGTGATATTCTGATATTCAACAAAGTAGGGCACCAAAATTTTCTCAATTATCTTTCCTTCTTCCACCCCAGGCTCTCTTTGACCTGGTCTGTGGCTACATTTCCGCACATTAAGCTCTCATTTCTTAAACATACAGTCTGCATTTTCAATGCTTGCCTTTCATTGATACTTTTCTACTGTTTATGCACATTTTCTTCAGCTCTCTTTATTAGGTCCCTAAGACCTTTTTTTTAAATTAAAAAAATACTGTATTTCTTAAGATAAGGTTTAATCAGATATTTTACTAATATTGTCATTGCTAAGATTCAGATTTTGATGCATTCTCTGAGCTTTGGATAGCATATAATATAGAAATTACATGTACATTTAAACAAAAATAACCTACTTAAATTAAGATGTAGTGTTTGGAATTTCATATTAGAACATGCTTTCCAGTCTGTCTTCAGCTCAGATCATGATCCCAGGGTCCTGGGATTGAGCCCCTCCTCACCAGGGATTGTGCTTCTTCCTCTCCCTCTGCCCCTCCGCCTGCTCATGCTTGCTCTCTCTGTCTCTCTGCCTCTCTCTCAAATAAGTAAAATAAAAATCTTAAAGAAAAAAGAACATGCTTTCCATCTTTGTATCTTTGCTTCTTGATGTTTCCATCTTTCAAACAAAGGGATTATATCTGAGTTTTGGGGTTTTCAGGTGTGAAAATAATCAATCTCTTTTCAAAAAGACAGAAGCCCCTAAATTTGGGCTCCTCAGAAATCTGGCATATTTACCACCCAATTAAAAAATATCTTTAAATTAAATGATGCTGCAATAAATGTATTTTGCATAGGGTAGGTGGAGAAGCATCCATTAAGCCATCTAGTTATGAGTCTGTATTATGCCAAATCAGAAAATCTAGTTTCCTGGGTGGCTCAGTCAGTTAAGGGTCTGACTTCAGCTCAGGTCATGAACCCAGGGTTCTGGGATGGAGCCCCACATTGGGCTCCCTGCTCAGTGAAGAACCTGCTTCTCCCTCTCTCTCTGCCTGCAGCTCCCCCAGCTTGTGCTCTCACTCTGTCAAATAAAGAAATAAAATCTTTTAAAAAAGAGAGAGGGGCTTGAGATGGTACATTTTTGATATTAAAGAAATTAAGAATAATTTTAAAATTGCCATATACAGTGACATGTTCATGATAAAATTTTATTCTTGTTCTTATACTCAAGTTGTGTGACTTAAATAGTACCAAAATCACAAGAAAAGCACTCAGAAAAGTCAGTTAAGGAACTTCCATTAAAGTTCTGCAATGAGATCCCTCTGACTTCATTGAGATCCATGTCCTCAATAACCTACCAGAGTATTTGCCTAATTCCCTAATTTATATTTCTGACCCAGACTTGTCCTCTGGGCTGCAGGCTATATGTGTATTTGACAATGCCAAGTGGATATCTCAAGGATACATCACATTCCATGTGTTTAAAACTGAACTCAAGATCATCCTCCCTAGATCTGGTCCTCTCCCAGTGTTCTCCATCCCAGTGGATGCACCACCATTCACTCAGTTGTAGAGTCAGAAGCCTAGGAGTTCTTGTCATCTTCCTTCTCTCCCCACATCCATTTACTCCATCACTTAGTTCTGTTGATTTGTATCTCCTAAATCAAATCTTTCCACTTCTCTTCATTGTCACTGTCATCCACTCAAGCCAAACCGCCATCATTCCTCCATTACTGGTAGAGTACCTAACTATCCAGGTTTGCTCAGCACTAAGAGCATTCCCAGGAAGTGGGTTTTTCAATTTTAAACTGGGATAGTCTATGCCAGGCTGCCATGAGTTGATCATCCTAATTATTGATCTCTCTCTGCTTCCACTTTTGGCTCCTTCCAGTCCTTCTCCACCCTGAGTTCAGTATGATTTATTTCAAATGAGAATTTAAAACATGAGCTATCAGTTCATACCTGTTAGAAGGTTTAAGTTAAAAAGACTGACCATACTAAGTGTCAGTGAGGATATGGAGGAACTGGAACTCTCATACACTGTTTATGGGAATGCAAAATGTACTTTGAAGTAAAAAAAAAAAATTATTTTGGACTGTAAAACCACTTTGGGGAAGCACTGGGCAGCTTCTTACAAAGTTAAACATCTACTTGACACCTACTCTTACATTTATCCAAGGAAACAAAGGTCCACAAAAAAGATTTTTATAGGGGCACCTGGCACCTGGCAGAAGCCTCTGCCTTCAGCTCAGGTCATGATCCCAGGGTCCTGGGATCAAGCCCCACATCAGGCTCTCTGCTCAGTGGGGGGCCTGCTTCTTCCTCTCTCTCTGCCTGCCTCTGCCTACTTGTGATCTCTGTCTGTCAAATAAATAACTAAAATCTTTTAAAAAAAGATTTTTATATTCATGGAAGCTTTATTCATGATAGCTCAAAAGTGAATCAACACAAGTATCCATCAGCAGATTAATGGATAAACGAAATGAGGTAGATCCAAAGAATGGAATACTACTCGGTGAGAAAAAGCATTACAGATACATGCAACAATAAGGGTGAATCTCAAAAACATGCTGAGTGAAGGAACCCAGACATAAAAGAGTCCATGTTGTAAAATTCCATTCACATGAAACAGTAGGAGAGGCCAAAGTAATACATAGGGTGACAGAAAACAGATCAGTGGCTCTCTAGGGCTAGGGAGTTGTCACAGAAACTGGAAAGGGGCATGAGAGAACTTTCTGGGGCAAAAGAAATATTTATATCTCAATTTTTATGGTGATTATAAGCGTGCATTTATTTATCAAAGCTCATTGACTGTATAGTTAAAGTGGAAACATTTTGTTGTATGTAAAGTATACTTAGGAATTTTAAAAAAAGTAATTTTTAAAAACCTGCAAATCTAATCATGTCACCTTTATATTTAAAATACTTTGCATTATCTTTACCAATAAACACCCCAATCCTGACATCTGGTCCTGCCTGCTTTTCTGATCCCATCTTGGGCCATTTCCCCACACTTTTTGTGATCCAAGCCCACAGGCAGGCCTTTTCTTTCTTTTTTCAGCTACTCAATACTTCCTACTACAGGGCCCTTGAATATGCTTCTCTTGCTTCCTGGAATGCTCCTCCCATTCTCTTCATGGTTATTTAACACCTATTCATTCAAAACCTTCCCTGACACGTATTACATCTGGTTATTTAACATCTATTCATTCAAAACCTTCCCTGACACGTATTACATCTGGTCTACCTTTGATACACTCTCATTGCATCTTCTATGCAATGGAAGTGCCTTTAAGACATGTATTGCTATTTGTAATTATGTATTTGTGGAATATCTTCATTAATGACTACCTTCCCAATTGACTTCAAGCACCACAAGTTTAAGACTGTTTTACTCATTATTATGTCCCCACGTATTACACAGTGCTGGCCTTAGAGTAGGACTCAATAAATATTTGTTAAATGAATGAATACTGAATTACAAAGGGTGATTAACCATTATTCCTACATTACAATAGAACAGAATCTCATTAAATAGGTCTGTGCAGTTTTATTTTTTACATTCAGATTAATTAGTGAAGAATTTAAATTTCCAAACCTTTTTATACCTATACAAGACTCACATAAACACTTTTTTCACCAAAGCCAAACAAATCATTTGACTATCCAATTGTTCTATAGGTCTCAAGAAAATTGAAAATTTATGAAAATAGCCATAGACTAGAATTCATAAAATCACGTTACTATTACATTATGAATTATTTTTGGAACTTGGATTGTTAAATAAAACATCTGTTTCTAATAGCATAATCCACTGATGTTTGTCTTTGCCAATATAATTTAAGTTTACTTGATAGCAACTGAAATGTGTTCTTAAAAATACATAGCACACTTTAGAATAAAAAGGAAATATCAAAGGCATTGTTTAACTGCCTCAACAGAACCATTATGTCCTACTAGGAAATCATCTGATAAAAGCTTTTAAAGACACCAAACCTGTATAACCTTTTGCGTACATTAGACTTAATAGTCATAAAATATTTCTTCATGAATCTTTCTTTATGTTTTACTGTTAGCTATTATTCTCAGAAGAATGGAATACTTTACTTTTTGGATGTGTACACTACTGGGATAAAGAAAACTAAGATATATTGAGCTGATAAACAAAAATATGTTTTTGTTATATTTTTTGGACACATCTTTTGAACAGGTGAATGACCCTGCTATTTATTCTTACAGAATAAAAATCACCATTTCTGCTGCATATGATGTGGAAACTTTTGTCAATTATATGGGGAAAGTGGAACCTGTCTTTGCTGTGTTAAGTTATTCATGATTTGTAGGATTCACTTCCAGGAAAAATGTTGCCATTGCAGAGGAACAAAATGCCACCTTCTTCTTAGAAAACACAACAAACATAACAAGAAATGATCTATAGTTTCCCTTTTCATCTTAGCTGCCAGAAAACTAGAGCCAAATTCAAGTGCCAACTTTTCTGTCTTTCCAGGGCCCAGGAGCTTTTATTCTTCTGGGTCACTTTTATTTTCTTATGATATAGCCCAGGTTAAAAATCTATTTGTCAATTCTTAGATAGATAAGATAAGCTTTTATAAAAGAATTAATCCATTATTGCCTTAGCAAAAATATTAAACTATTATATACTTTTGAATATTTGCAAGTCATTAATGGACTGATCTCTTAAGGTCACATGGAAGCCAGGACTGCCTTCCTGCTGTTGTATCTATACACAGCAGAAGGCCAACCAAGCACATCCTTTGCTTGGGCTCAATAATTGTTGGCCCCAATATGATTGAAATTATATTAAACAATTCTGAATTGATTTTATAATCTTTTAGTTTGAGCCCAAATAAGCCATCATCCATATTATAGTCACACTTTCTGATTTAGCTAGTAAATCTTTGTGGAACCTGAATTTTATAAACAACATGGTAATTGATCTCAACAGAAGGAAAACAAAAATGATTTTCAGAACCTCCAAATTAACTGCTTTCCTATGATTGAGTTTGGAATCAAGATCTTGAAGAGACCAGTTATAGTGAATGGAAATACGTTATACATTTTGAAATCTAGACTACATTATCCTACTAGCTGAACTTCAAAATCAAACAGCCACAACAGAGCAACAACATTTACCTGAGTTTTATTCAGTGACCTGTTTGAAGTGCCTTGAATAAAAATTGTAAATAATCCCCCAAAAATCAGCATACAGAATCTTCATCTACCTGGTGTCTCTTGAAACTCTGTAACTTGGGACCATATTAAAATGGATTCTAACTAGGTAGGAGTCATAACTGGTCAAACATCTTTCTCATTTTTACTGGCAATTGTCAATAATTGCCTGCTTTTATTAATTTCTTATAATTACTTTTAAGTTTCATGTCACTGTAGTTTATGGAATCATTAATACACGTACTTGACCCACCCATCAGCCATAGATTCCCACTCCCCTCTACCCCGCTACCCCCATTTTTAGTTCTGAACTAAGAACCAAGACCTTTCTTCCAATAACACACAGAACAAAACCCTTTCCATCAAACCTGGAAAATCTTAGATCTTAAACATGGATTTTGACCTTGGTACTTACAGACAGTTCAGTCATATGGATTAGTAGTCAGGCATGAGTTACAGAAAGCAAGAACCTGTTCTTTCATTTTTTAGACATTTCCAGGGAGAGATGAATTTTCAGGTTCCAAATTTATATGACAGTGAAGTCAAGATGACGACTCTCTCTCCCTGTGTGAGTGTTAATTAGTCATTGAAAAGCTTTTTAGAGACATGTTCAGTATTTCCTTACTGACGCACTGTTAATAAAATTACAAGCAGTAAGTGGAATCCTATATTCTTTAAATGGCACTTAACATTTGTTGTATTTCTAAATTACCTTTAAAGTGATATAAGCAATTTTCTGGAAATGTGAAATGCACTATTCCTTGTGCATTAAGCTACCATCACCACCGCCAACCATTAGCGGGACTTAGCCAGTCATTATCCTATACTCGTGCCCAGTTGATGTTGTTCTACCCACTTTCTTCTTTTTCTCTTTTTATTGTGATAAGAGCACTTAACATGAGATGTATCCTTAACAGTTCAAGTGTACAATGCAACACTGTAAACTACAGACACTGTGCTGTGCAACAGATCTCTGGAACTCACTTATTTTGTACAACTGAAACTTGATGCCCTTTGATTAGCCACTCCTCATTATCCCCTTCCTATCAGCACTTGGCAATCATCATACTACTTACTTGTACACGTTTGACTATTTTGGATACTTCCTTACTTCAAAATCCACATGAGTTTAGGCCAAGGATAGCTCAGAGAATTATTTTTAAAAGCAGGGAATATCTTGTCTGGAATTTGAAGCTGATATGTGTCCTGTATTGTCCTGGTTTTCCCACGTGTTGAGCTAGTTTACCTGAGAGAAACTGTATAGAAAAGAGCCAAGTTTGATGACAGAGGAGCCCTCACGTATAACAAGTCTAAAATTTCATTAAGTGTTGTTTGGGATGCTGTTAATGCTATTACTGTAATACAAACATCAAAGAAAATCAGATCACACACTCGGGGCAATCATTCCCTGCTGGAAATCCTGTTAGCTGACTTCAATTATGCTGTACTTTTCCTAGTTCAGAAGGCTGTGTCAGCCCCATTATCTGCCCTCTAAATCGCTTAATCAAAGTGCACACATTTGAAACTCATCAAATTAGGTAAAATAAAATTTGGATCTTCTGCTTGTCGGGGTCTAGATTGTAACAACACCAAATTATTCTGATTGTTGGAAGTGTGTCTATGGACAGTAGTTAGGAAGATAGATCTTCTTACCTATTGAATTCTGAATCAGAATTAGAGAGAAAACCTTTCTGATAGGAAGCATATATACTCTAAAGTAGACGTTTCTTTCAGGATTATTATCTGTTTTTTAAAGTACAATTTAAGATTTATTGAATTCTTTCTATCACATTCCCTGAAAGGAAAATGCAAGCATATGATACATTTATCCTTTTTCTTCATATTTATTATGAAAAGCATATCAACAAGTAGAGACACTAGCATAATAAATACTTAATCATCATCTCTAAAAAGTAATTGTAACCATTTTGGCATATTACTTCATAAATTTAGAATATTTTAAAACAAATTATGGACATCATGACATTTTACCCTAAATGCTTCAATGTACATCCCTGAAAAATCTGAGTATTTCCTAAAATCCACAATTTCTTGATCACACTTTACAAAAGTAATAGTCATTCCTTAATAACATTTAATTTTCAGATAATATTCAACTTCCCTCAGTTGTCCCAAACGAGTCCTTTAGAGCTGGTCTATTCAAACCAGGAGATGCACTTACTCTCATATATCACAGTCCAATTTTAATATAAATGTATTTGTGGATATCTTTGCAAATTTTAAGGTTACATTTATAACTTACAATTATACTTAAAATGAGCCAAAGAAAGAAATTAACTTCATCATATTTTAGGCATTCTTAGGTTGGCTTTACCAAAATATCCCTTAGCATTTAACTAAAAATGTTTTTGCCTTGTTTTACTTTCTATAAAATTACTACAAGAAGCCAGAGATGAGCAAAGTGTTTTCCACTGCCAAGCAGGGGAGAAATTTTTCTATTTCAAAAATTATGACATGTTCAGAAAAAAATGTGAGGAGTAAAATGGCTTGAATGATAAAACATAATCAATCCATATCACTCTGGTATATGTTAGTTGGTCATGAAAATAACTTGAATAATCTGTAAGTTTTATGTAGAGGCCCTACTAATTCCATTGGAAGATATAGAAAGGAGCTATTAATGATGCACTTCTGTATAGTCCACTGAGCACTTATCAGTGATGCCCAGAGACTGGATGGTGCCTCAGACCCACAGCACACATATATGTGCCTCCTGCCAGCCAGGGTTGGGCAGTGAGAAATTAGATGTGTCACCCAACAGGCCCTATCCTAGCAGGGATGATCTCTTTGGGAGAAGAATCTAGAAGACGGTTTGTCCTCCAGCTCACTGAAGCATGCCTGTCACTGGTGTGGAACATTTCAAGGCAAGCCAAAGACCTTGTTATGCAAGTAAGAATGTTTCCCACCCACAGCAATATCCCATCTTTGATCTATGAATTGCATCCATCGTTTTGTATCCCCAAAGTATGTAGTGAACCGAATTTTGCAGATGACACCAACAAGAATATACAAATTGTGGTTTTTGCTTGTGAGAGCTTTTATCTATTTGTGATATTCATTAATGATACAGACTATAATTCAGAAAAGGAAGGGCTTGCTGTTAGTTTGGTCAAGATAGATCTTTCTTTTTTTTTTTTAATTTTATTTTTTATAAACATATATTTTTATCCCCAGGGGTACAGGTCTGTGAATTGCCCAGTTTACACACTACATAGCACTCACTATAGCACACACCCTCCCCAATGTCCATAACCCCACCCCACCCTCCTAACCCCCCTGCCCCCATCAACCCTCAGTTTGTTTTGTGAGATTAAGAGTCACTTATGGTTTGTCTCCCTCCCAATCCCATCTTGTTTCATTTATTCTTCTCCAAC